>NW_017728993.1:14971684-14981482 GCF_001723915.1 Gavialis gangeticus | reverse complement strand
GGGCGGGTGGGCTGGGGGTGGGATGGATGGGGCTACGCTGGGGTTTTATAAGATGGTTTGGCCAATGGGGTGAATTACTATTTTTTTTACTTTGAACTGGGGACAGGTTGACAGTCTGCCAGTGGGTGGTTAGCTGGGATTGTACCAACTGCTGAGACACACAAACTGCTGAGACAGCTGTGCTGAAAACAATTAGATCCCAGACCTAAACTCTGCCACAAGTGTCCCAAACTGCCCCGGAGGCCCCCAAACTCATTCACTTCTCCATCCGTGTGCTCCCTGCCAGGCTCTGGGCGCTCCTGCTGCTGGCGGGTCCTCATCAAAGCTTCAGATGGGCAAGGAAACCACAAGACCACCTGGGAGCAAAGCAAGCATCAGCCTGAGGGGGCTCCTTGCTGCCCAGAAATTCTCAAAGGAATTCAAGGTATCACGGGTTAGATGGGGGGGACGGGACTCCAAGCCAGATCCACCTGCCAGTAAGGAGCCGGTATCCCCCAGTCTGTGCCGAAACCATTCCCTTTAGCCGATGCCAGGAGGGTGGAGACCAGGAGAGGAAAGCAGCTGGTGTATCATTCCTCAAGGCAGCTGCGTCTAGGCTGTCTGAGATGCACGAGCAAAGCAGAGGGGTGCAGGTGCCTAGTGCCAGCCTGACAACTCGCCGGGCAAAGCTCTCTGCTGCTGTACTTCCACTGCCCAAGGGAGAGAAACAAGATTTGGGAGATGAAATGCTTGAACCAGCTTGCCCAGCTGGGAGAGGGTGAGGGGAAGGACAAGCCTTTGGGCTTCAAGGGCCTCGCAAAAAAAACACACAAGAAAGGGAGGGAAAGCTTTTCACAGCCTTCTGCTTCACAGCATGAATGGCTCCCAGCAGTGGGACCAAGGCCAAGTCTTTTAGACCAGCCTCATCGCTCTAACGCTGGCCTAGATCACTGGGGTGGAAAGCTTTTTGGGGTGCTCCTTGCCCTGGTTGGCACCATTGGCGGAGACACCGTTGTACACCCTGCTCCTGCCTGGCGTCATTCTTTCTCAGAGCAAATCCCTTGAGGAAAGCTGTTCCGACTTCTTTATCGTACCTGGCCCTTTGCAACCAGCCTCTGCTAACACGATTAGCCCTGGGGTTAAATCCATTTTACTCAATGCAGGAATCAATAATGATGTGTTTAACTCCCCTCCCACACAACTCACCTGCTACAGGCAGCTGTTGAAGCTGCTAGCAAGAGGCAGGGTACTAACTCCTTGGGCCACAAGCTGCCACGCTTCTCCATTATAAGCTTGGGTAAAGGGTATGGGGTGTTTGGTATTGGAGACGATGGACCACCAATGCAAAGCACTTGAGCTCCAGGCCTACCGTACAGGTAGAGGTGTCCAGCCACTGAAGACCAATACAGAATAGCTCCCATTTCAACCACACAGTGTATTAAAGGGCTGCCTATTCCCTTTAGTTAAACAAACAAGGAGTTGTTACAAAGCCCCAAGGAGTCCTTAGAAAAATGCTTCAGTAGGAGACAAGGTGTTAACCACAGCGTCCGGGACAAATTCCAACTCGAGTAAATGACACTACATCTAAATTCCCTCAGCTGCTTTGACTGGGGGGGACAAGTCTGTGGTTAAAGCGCAGGCCAGGGTGTAAGGAGATCTGGGTTCTGGTCCCAGCTTAGCCACTGATTTCCTGGGTGACCTTGGGCATTTTGCAACCTCTCTGAAGCACGGTTACTTCAACGGTGAATCAGGGATGATTGCTCTCCCTGCAACCTGCTTTTGTGTCACCGAGTAGGGTGAAGCATAACCATGCTCAGAGAGCACGTTGAGATCCTTGGATAGAAAATGCCACAAGGTGTAATACATTTCAAAATGTACTGCAAGCCAGACAGTATCAGTGTAAATTCCTTTATTCCAGTGGACAGTAAAGTTACCCTCAGCCTCAGAAGTGCCTGTATTTCCATAGGGGTGAAGTGATCCCTTACCTACCTCAAATGGATGTAAAGCTTAACTAGGTAACTCCTATGGAGTGCTTTGAAATGCTTGGTGGAAGACGTAATATGTGGTACAGCCACATATTACGGCAGTGCCTGCTGGGCCCCTTATGCAGGTCAGTGGTGCAGGGTGTAGAGCCTGAGTCTCTTAAGTCCATCCAGCAATGGCCCCAAAGGTGACAGCTGGCAGGGTCACTAGGCTGTCATACCACTATGATAATGGGAGGTAGATGGTGATTAGTGTTGGTTAGTAGGGATATTCCAGAAAACTAAAGGGCCAGATGTTCATGCCCAAGTGGGCTTTTAGTGTGCTTCCTGGAAGCACACAATTCTCTTATATAGTGGCACAAGCTTGGGTTCACCTTGGCCCCAAGCTATCAGGTTGGCATGGAGGGAAAAGCCTGGATGAATGGGTTGGTAATTCAGAAGTCTAAGAATGAAGGGTTAACTGTTGTGCTATTGCCAAGGGAAATCAGCATCTACTAAAACCTCCATTTGACTCTCAGAACCGAACTGGTGCCCGAAGCCAATCAAGACTCCAGGTCTCTCATCACAAGCCTATCACCATCATCAATGAGCAGGTATGTGCTCCTTTTGCTGGCTCTGGTTCATTTATTTGACTCGTTTATGATTGGTCTCTCCTGGTCAGCCATACAGGGCGTGCCTGCACGTTCATTAATGCACCGTAAATACTGTCCGTTGAGTTTAGTGCTTAATGAAGAACTAACTGAATGTGAAGTAACTAAAGTTGCTGTGGAGTAGCACCAGCACAGTTATTTAGTGACACTTACTGTGCATTAGCCTAAAAACACTGCGCAGTAGGCTATTAGCATGGTTTTTGCCATGATGCTCTACTGCAGTGTTATCAGGCTAATGCGCAGAAAGCGTCTCGTGTAGACATGCCCACAGTTGAGGGTAAGGGCAATGAAGACTGACCATTGAAGGGCAATGGGAGCAGGCATGTTGGAACTGGCCTCTTTTACAACTACAATGCTCCACTGAAAAGGCTGGATGAGACTGGGCTCAGGACTCTTTCAGTGACATATTACAGATGTCATGATGGCATGAACAATGTGTGCCCCTGGAGACTGGAGGGGCACAGCGACTTTCCGCAGGCGGCGGTGTTAGCAGGAGGGGCATGTTGGCGGTGAGCGGGGACAACCCGCAGGCACTGGAGTGTCTGCGACGGGGGGTGGCAAGTGGTGGGTGGTGCGTGGGGACCACCTGCAGCCACTGTCCACGCTGTCAGCAGCAGCAAGCAGTGAGCAGGGTCCCCCTGCAGCTGCATCGACAGCAAGGGTGGGGGGGTTGGTGACTGCCCGCAGAAGCTGGTGGTGGCTTCGGTGGTGGCTAATCTCAGGGTGGGCACGTGCTCCTCTGTGCCGCTGCTACACGTCGCCTATGCACGATGGGGAATATGACTGAATAGTTGGACAGAACCTACCCCTTTCAGAACCGAGCCCAGTGAGCATTATTTCAGTTCAGTAACATTTTGCTGAGGGGGTAAGTGCTTACAGCCAGGTTTTCAAAGCACACATAGGCTGGGCTCACTGCAGCACTTGCTTGGAAGATGGGTGCCTTTGGAAAACCCAGCTGAGTCTGATCCCACTCAGCGGCTTTGAATCAGGCCCAAGGACTGGACTTCTCTTAGGAAGAAGAGTGAATTTCATACCTTGAGCTGGACATTGAGATAATGAGAGTTAAAAAATGAAGATAAAACAGCTTGGAGCTTCCACTCACGTCAGCAAGAGCTGAGAAGTTGCCTACTGCGACATTACTTTGCGCTAGGGCATGGCTCCACAGCAAACTTACTGCTGTGCCAGACAGCAGTGCCCCCAAACATGGTGTGCTGTACCACACAGGCTGCCTTGTAAACCAGGAGTGGTGTTGCTGCATCAGCATGGCTCTTGGCTGAGCTACTTAGCACTGCAGAGGGGCAGGGCCAATTAGCCCACCCCCGATAATTAGCCTGACAGTAGCACCTTGGGCATTTGTACACAACACGGGGGTTTAATTCTCCCTAAATTGAAGCGGTGGTTTTTTAAAAACACCAGTTCAATTTAGGGCAAAGTAAACCCCCATGCCCTGTATACCTGTCAGAGCCCGATCCTTACCTGCTTCTCCAGTGGCGGGAAAGGGAGGGAGAGCTGCTGGTGGACGGAGTGGTCCCTGGGCTGTGGGTGGGTCTGGTGCTTCCCTCTGCAGCAGTGGGGGGGCCCCCCCTTCAGGTGGCACCCGCCCGCAGGCACTCGGCTCAGGTAGTCCGGGGGACACTGCAGCTATGAAGGGAAACACCAGGCCCCTGTGCAGCTCAGGCAGGCTCCAGGAGGGGAAAGTTCAGGCTCGCCGCTTCTTTTTTTTTTTCCTTTTGTGGAGCCTGCCTTCCCAGGCTGCTGCTGGGCTGTCTGCACAGCCCCTGAGCCGCATGGAGCCCAGTACTTCCCTCCACAGCTGTAGGGTAGGAAATTAAAACTCCTCGGAGGTGTTTTACTTTACAGCACCCCAAAATCATTTGCTACGTCCCAAAGTCATTTACGGCGCATTACACTGCCGAATGTGCTACTGTGGCTGGAATTAACGTGCAATATGCTGCTGAATGTGCAAACAGCAATGCCATTGAAGCGGTGCAAAAGGCATTTAACCCTCTTTAAACCCGCTTTAAAGTGTCCTCTACAAATGCCCAGAGACAGACATAGCCACACTGCTTCCAGTATCAGTGAGAGCCCATGTGGAGCAGGGCAGCAGCTTGGAGGGTACCACTGTCTGGCATGGCAAGCTTGCCCTCTCCATTTAACTGAGGTTACCAGGGGTTTCCTAGAACCTTTCACTGAGGAGTGGCAAGCCTTTAGCATCTGAGTTTCAGCGATGCTGAGTGTCCGCAGCTCCAGGTGGCATTGGCAGACCTTGTGCATCCAGTCCTTAGGATTACCAATCTCCAGATCTGCACTGAGAGGACAAAAAACAATGAGACAATGAACCCTCACACTAGAAGGAGTGGGGCTGTTGGTATCTGGTTTCAAGACCCACATGTTTCCCCAGTGCTGCTTTGCTGTACAATTGGGCAGAGCATTCTGGGTTTCCCATCTTCCTCTCGAGCATCTGTCACTGGCTACTATCAGCAACAAGCTGCCTGCCTGCCTAGTATGCAATGACTGGGACTAGGATGTGTGGTTTATTTGTGTTGTTCCTCTTCCCTGTCCCTTCCTGTGACACCAGCTTGTGCCATTTGTTGTACCCTGTGGATACAATGACACTCCTCAGCTAGTGAGGAGAGGCACTGGAGGGGCTGTTCAGGCTGACCAGCTGCGATCTGCTCCTCGGAGATACCATATATCAGCTGGGTGACATGTTCACCCTCTCGTGACCTGGGGCTTCCAGTTTGGAAGCTGCGCCAAACCAAAGGCTTGCCATTTGTCAGCTGTGCAATCCTGGGATGGAGGGTGTGGGGAGGAATTAATACGATCGATCAGTTTGGCCTGTTCTGTGAAGAGCAAGGAGCTCTGGATCAGACCCAATGTAACTCATTTGTCCCAGAGCCACTGGACTTCACTAGAAATGGGGTCATGCAGTACCTGCGTCTCACCTGAGCTCTACCAGATCATAAGTTGAAAAAAGAATGGGATTAACTTCGAGCAGAGGGCAGCAAACTGCAGGACTTCAGAGAAGACCAAAGGTTTCAATACACTGCCAAGAAAGAAGAGGAATTATTTAGGCAGGAAATGATGAGATGAAATTAAGAGGATACTTAGGTTGCCCATCAGAGGAAAAATATCCTTCCTGGCCGAGAGCTGCATTAGGCTGCGGAGGAGCTTCCTTGGGGAAGTTGTTAAAGTCCCATTGCTTGGGAGTGCGGAGAGCATTACAACTGTCCTGCAGAGAGCAGGCCAGTGCTGGCTGGGAGCTCGCAGGATATGATCCCTGCCTCCTGGCGATAAACGAGCCATCTGCACCTTCAGGGAGGGCTCTACATGCAGCACTAAGAATCCAGTTAATAATTGATGGAGAAATCAATATCACACCATTTCCCAATGAAACTCTCCCTGTGGGATCTCTCTCTGACCTGCTCCCAGCATCTCTGAAAAAGCAAGGAAACTCCTCTTCCTGCAGGAGGTGAAAAGCAGGGGCAGAATTCTGCCAACAGAGTAGCTGGGGCACACAGACACTGGGCAGCCGGATGCATAGGATTGCTGGCTTTTAATCACAAAACACTAATTGAGATCCCCCCACCCCCTCCAACTAGGGCTATCTTATCCAGCAGAGGGGCAAATTCAAGGTTGAGCAGAAGGAAGCTTTTCAGCATGTGAGATCCTTCCTGCAGAGCGAGAACATAAGCAGGTGGGGGGGAAAGTCTGTGGCTAATGGAAAACAAAGCGCGCTGAGCACTGCTCCAGCATGGACTGTCCTTAAAGACCCCACGAGTCGCTGCTGAAGGATCTTGACATTCCTGGGGTCACAAGCAGAATTTCTCCTGAAGAACGTCTTTTGCCCAAAGGATGCTGGAGACTGAGCTTCCCCCTTCCTGTGCAGGATGGCAAGCCACAGTACTCGCAGCCTGGTCTGTCTCTCACTACCCTCCCTTCTAGCCATGAATAAAGAGACATTTTCGCAGCAGACTGGCCAGAGCAGCTGGGTAGGGTTCTAACCATCATGTTCCATATGTGCTGAAATACCCAGACATATTGGGGTTGGATTTAAAGGAATAGTCCCAGCTTTTGCTCTGAAATACTTTTCCAAAGCTAACTTGAAGTTTTCCGTTTCACAGGCTCTTAGCAGTCTCTAGTGGGTCAGATTTTCAAAGCCAGATGTGTGCAAGCAAAGCTTTTAAAAATGTGTCTGAAGGCTGTCCTGGGAAGATTCCTCTCCTGAGGTCTTAGCCAGGAAAGACAGAACGTACTCCAGGTTTTCTGAAAGTAATTCTAGTATTGGACTTACACCAATGATTCATGAATGGCTGTTTGACATGATCAGTACCGTGTAGCTTCCCTGCTGGAGAGGACATGGTCATAAAACCATCAATAGCAGTGCAATGGCTTCCCCAACATGATTAAAACAAGGCTTGATATTACCATGCAGATGGAATCAAAGCCTGTTTTAAAAGCAAAATCCAGGGTCCAGAACCACATTTTATGTTGTGGGGGAACAACTTTGTCGTAATCCCCCTGCACTGAAACAGTTGCTTTAGTAGTATGCTTGGGTCCATCATAGGATAATTCCAGTTATCTAGCAGTAAGAGACAACTCTCATTGGTGGGAAGGGAAGCTGTGTGGTTTTCCAAGCCCACATAGCTCTTTGAAACTGCAGAGGTTCGTACGGTTAGGAGAGAATGTGTTGTGATGTACACGTCACGCATGCACATACATACAGTTATGTGCATCTGTGCAGGATCTAATATAATCTGGTCTCAATCCTGACTAGCTTCTCTAAGCACTACACTAATACAAGTTACATGAACTGACCCTTTGTTGCAGATTCCAGACTCAGTAGCGAACCCAAAAGAAAAATTCTCTTGTGCCAAAGCAGAGGAGCTGATCAGAGAATATTTACCAGCCAAACTTGCACATGTTACCTACAAGCCTGAGAAAGGCGCCAGCCTCAGTACAGCTGTAAGTGAAGAAATAAAACGCCTGGTCAAAACAGTCACCCCTCCTCGGTATAAGCTAATTGTCAACGTCACCATCGGAAACAAAGACAAAGATGAGATTGCGGATATCATGGTGACCAGCCAGTGTCTGTGGGACCCTCATTCAGACAACTTCACCTCCTCCCAATACATGAACCCGACGCTTTTTTGTGTTGTTCTAGTACATGCTGTTTATTTTGAGTAGTCATCAAAGCATGCATCTTTCACATGTGAAAAGCAAAAGTATGTTCCTAGATACAAGTAAAGTAAGAGACCCTTGTGTTTGTCTGTACTTGTGCTACAGAATGGCTCTATACAGCCCACAGAATAAAAATGAGAGTCAGTGGTTGTAAAGATGTAGAGAAAGAGCGGATGCTGCAAGCATCACACAAACTTGGGTGCTTGAAAACTTGTGTATGCTCCAAATATCTCATGTAAACTTGGGTAAACTGAATACCTCATTGTAGTCCATCATACTATAATAGCCTGCTCTTCTGTGACTCTTTTTGTCAGCAATCTCCAAATGCTTTACAAAAGGTCAGCATTGTTCTATAACCTGGATGTATTTTTACCACTATCATTGAGTAACTATTGCTAATGTGATATTTTTCAAGAGGGAATTTGATATGTGATATAACTTTTCTCACTGAGATTAACATCTCCCCCAACCTGCTGATGACGGTTTGGGCCTGGGTCTGTGTGAGATGCAAAGACAGTTCAGTCCGGTCCCTGAAGAATCCCAGGGAGAACTGCTGGCCCTACCTCACACTGGTCAGCAGAATAAATTCAACAGCTCCACTTGTCTCTGCCTTTCGCCCCGATTCAGCCAAGTACTTACCTGTGCACTGCATTTTGAACACGAGTCATCCTATTGATTTTACGTACAGTATATACAGGTGGACATGCATTTAAGTGCTCTACCTGAATCGGGGGCCAGCATTGCCCTCTGGTACTGGCTGGGTTTTTCTCCTTTTAGAGTGTAGTAGAGACATTTCCTCTCACAGGCTGGGCTTTTCTCCCTTCTGCATTCCCTCTGCTGGGGAGCATCACCACACAGGATCTTTGGGACCTCTGGGACAGAAGGCACGTGCTGAGGTCCTGCCACACGTGACTCCAGGATATTCCCAGGTAGCATGGAGAGCCAGCGCTGGCAGTCTGCTGCCTAAAAGGCAAACAGGCCAAATGAAATACTTGTAGCTGTTAGAATTTAAAAAGAGCTTTGATATAATAAGCAAAAGACTGTAGGAAGCTTTGGGAATGCTGAAACAAGCAACCATCTTCCCTGCAACACTGATGTTTAAAAGCAGTGTAGGTGGGGGGCAACCAGAGCAGCAGCCTGAGACACCATCTTTTGAGGTGGGAGGGCACCAAAATAGCTGGTGCTGCACCACTGCCCCGTGTGCTGTTACTGCCCTGTGACGCCTCCAGCTAGAACTTTTGGCATACATGTTCTCACTTTGGTTTTCCTCCATGGGCAACATGTTATGCCGATTATGAAGGGCTTACATTTGAGTATGCAATGCAGACTATACCAGCAAAGACAACACTATGCCAGGGGATAAGGCTCAATGACAGAATACCTAGCTCTTAGGTAGCACTTTTCATCAACAGATCCCAAAGTACTTTCCAGGGCAGGTCAGTCCCATTCTCCCCATTTCACAGATGGGAAACAGTTTCTTCACATATTTTTCAAGGTTACCCACTAGGTCCATTAGCACAGGGGTCTGCAACCTACAGCCTATGTAGCCTTTGGATCTGGCCTGAGTTGCACCTTTGGTGATATTTGGCATTACAGGGCTCTCCCTGCGCTGTGCCGCAGTCAGCTGCTTGGGGCTTTGGCAGATGGAGGCTTTTCATAGTTTCATAGTTGGTCGGATCGGAAGGGACCTGAGTAGATCATCTAGTCCGACCCCCTGCCATGGCAGGAAAGAGTACTGGGGTCAGATGACCCCAGCAAGCTGTTCATCCAGCCTCTTCTTAAAGACCCCCAGGGTAGGAGCCAGCACCACTTCTCTCGGAAGTTGGTTCCAGATCCTAGCCGCCCTGACTGTGAACTCGCGCCTCCTGATATCTAGCCTAAACCTACCCTCTGCCAGCTTGTGACCATTATTCCTGGTCACTCCTGGCAGTGCTCGGGGGAACAGGGACTCCCCCAGTGCCTGCTGATCCCCCCCGACTAGTTTGTAACAGGCCACTAGATCCCCC
>NW_017728993.1:14956960-14970705 GCF_001723915.1 Gavialis gangeticus | reverse complement strand
GTCCCCTCCCCTCTGGGACCTCAGTGCTTCCCCAACTATTCTCCTTAGCTCATTGAAGTCCACCCTCCTGAAATCTAGGGCTGCTGCCTTGCTGCAGGCCTTTGCCACCTTGCGCTGGATGGTGAATCCCAGCAGACAATGATCGCTGTCGCCCAGGTGGTCGAGCACCCACAGCCCCCTCACCAGGTCCTCTCCCGTGGCCAGCACCAGGTCCAACAAGGCATCTCCCCTGCACTGCAGTCAAAGGGCAAGGAGAAGCAGCAGCACGACTGGATCCTAATGCCTGCACTCCTCTAACCTGAGCTGGGTCATTCTGCCCCTTTCCCCACCACCAGAAAATGTTGCCGACCCCTGCACTAGCAGAACTAAACCCAGGTCTCAACAGACTCTGTGCAGTATCCTAGTCACCAGACTACATTGGCTTCACCAATAATCTATGGATTAAGTCTCCAATAGGCCACAGTGATACAACAGATCTACATGACCTTCAAGGCATCAGCATGTGCCAATGAGCCACAGATTCTGCAGAGTTGCTTACCTGTGTGTTTTATTACAAAATGAAAATGATAACGTGCATGGAAAAGTGAAAGAAACTTTGAAGGTCTCCTCGATTAAATTCTCAGTTAGTACTTCTGCCACCAACCTTCGTTCTCCCCGCTGTGACAAAATATTGTAGCAGCTACTCTGTATAGTCAGCTGGTTCATACACATTTTAAAACTATGTTAGCAATTACCGTAAAGACACTTTATGAAATATCTTGTACAGAGTCTTATGAAAATGTACACATGAGAAAATCAAACTGGTCAATGAACATACTGAGGTTGGGGTCTGCATGGGAAATGGCTAACGTGATACTTATATCAATGTATTTTGCTAAAATGCAAAATATGAATCCTCTTTGAGTCCAACTGCTTTCAAACATGTAGTCATGTCTTTATTAAATGCTTCTGAGCCGCATATCAGCACAAATGGCTTTTTTTTACACGAACCAATTATTTCCTTAATCAAGTTTTCATTTATATGGCCAGTGTATGTGTTTTTCTGATAGCTCCAAGGAAGTTCCTTCAGTGAATGTTCCTGGAAAAGCAAAAGGTTTTTTATTGCATCAAATTGTGTTAGTGAAAAGAATAGTGAATTCTTTACGGAGGCACTGGTTAGAATCAAATGCCTAGCCCCCCAAACCTGCTCCACAGCATTGCAGCTGACACTTCATCCCTTAAAGGAACTCCAGGACTAATAATTGAGAGCTGCCTTCCCTCAACCCAGAGGCAAAGCATGTTAGAGCAAAATGTGAGAGCTAAGGGCAAAGTGCTTTCTGTCAGGGGGATCTGGCTTTGTAATACTTTCAGAGGAGCCAACCCAGAGCCTGGCCATCACTAGGACATGTTGCAAAATATTCTGTCTTGAAGAAGCATTTCCACCCAGCTTTGGTAATGGGTAGGATGAATGGATGGATGGATGCTGAATTATAAAAAGAGAGCTGCCCTACTTGACATTAGGCTGAAACAACTTTTTTATGAGAGATGATGAGACGACAGAAGTGAAAAATGTGTGGGTGGGAATGTATTGACTAGTGTGAGATGGACCCATTGTCATTTGCTGGGTGGAATTTCAAGACCTCTTCAAACGTGTCCAACTGTGTTGCCCTTCAGTGGCTGCCTTGCACAGAGCATATAAACTGTAGTGTTAGACATCCTGAGTGGACACACTCCTTCAGAGCAAATGGCAGAGGTGTTTAGGAGCAAGAGGTCATGAGATCCATGCCTCATACACATTCTTTCCAAACTACCAAGGCCAAATGCAATACATAATGCATGACCAAATTCCCAAGGAAAGGATCCAAGAATGATTCATAAAGAAACTTAACAAACTGTGGGACTGATTCCCTTTGCATAAAAGACTCTTTCTAAAATAATCTCAGTGCAAATCAAGTTATTTACTATATAAATAATTTTCAATAATAAAAGTAGTGGGACTTTAATCCTATGTGGAAGACAGGAACATCCCTCAAAACAAAAGACACGTGACAGGTATGCTCTTGTCCTATATAGTTAGCCTAAGGAGCAGCTTGAAGTAGATATCAGCTTTTTTTTTTTTAAAAATAGGTGTGAAAATGATTTAATCAGAGATCTCTGCAGACAGAAAAGATGCCGAGAAGCTGGTGCAGACACACTACAATATGAGATTCCAAGCTAGCAGTGAACATGTGTGAAACTACAAACTAGCTAGAGAACATGAGTAGTGAATGAAAGGTGATAACACAGCAATGCATGGATGCTAGGAAAGGCAAGAGCCTTTGAGAGCAGGTTGTTTACCAAGAGCCTAGCAGATTGCTGAGAACTTCATAAATCTACTTTTTCAGAGGCAACAAGGACCAGTTTTGAGGGGTGTAAGGGAAAATAATCCATGGTGAATAAAGATGAATGTGACCTTTTCAAGGGGATCTCTGTCAAGGCAGGTCATCTAGGGAGAATTAGTGATCTACCCAGAAGACAAGTTAGTACGAGTCCCAGACCATGTGTAGGATATAAAGAACACATCTTAAGACAAAGGCTACTGCAGTGATTCTCAACCAGGGTGCCACAGCACCCTGGGGTGCCTTGAAGTATTTTTAAGGGTGTTGGGGAATGGCACTCAATGTTACCACTGTTAAGTGTGGAAATGTGATTCACAAGATAAACCCAAAGATTTTAAATGGGAATCCAGAGGGTTAAAAACATTCTGACCGATTATGGTATTTGAGTTCTTTGCAACAGAAGAATTATTCTGTTAAGTTTTTGTAGTCAAAAATTAAGT
This sequence comes from Gavialis gangeticus, assembly GCF_001723915.1. Taxonomy (NCBI): domain Eukaryota; kingdom Metazoa; phylum Chordata; order Crocodylia; family Gavialidae; genus Gavialis; species Gavialis gangeticus. Next base: position 14,967,908 of record NW_017728993.1, on the reverse strand, counting down.
GAAAACTAAGAGCTGACATTTTCTGAGGGATGCCCCAAATCTGAAAAGGTTAAGAATCACTGGGCTACTGGATCACTAAACCACCTTTTTCCCTGAGAATGGATTAATTTAGTTTATGCTGATACGCAAGCAGATGTAGAGATTCCCCAGGATAAATGTGCTTCATATTAGAATTTTACCTGGCTTAGGATGTAAAACATTCTGACGTTCCAGTATCGAGACAGATCTTGGAGAAGAGGTTTCAAGTAGATATTTTCAAAGGTCCTGAAGCAGCCAACCAGGGTGATAAAGGTTTCATCATCTTCGTTTTCTGTTACATACTGGAGGATGGGAAGCATTGGTGCCAGGCCAGTACCAGAGGCAAGCATGAGTAGTTCTCCATACTAGTAATTAACCAAAGGATGGGGAATGAATCAGAGCAACTGAAAATGAATAAGGCCATTACAGTAATCCTTCCTTCTGCAAAGCTGGGATGTCATCCCTTGTAAGAGAGTTCAACACATACGACAAGGCTACTAATTGGTAAAAGAAAGGTTGATACAACCCAAGCTCAACAGAAATACTACCATGACTTGTTAAATAAGTTCTTCTCAACACCAGTTTTGCTTGGGTAGGAATCCACCCCCTTCCCAGCACCAAAGTTTTAACCACAATTTCCAGTGAAACCATACTGAGCCTCAGTTCCCCTGCACAATTCATGGCTCTGAGGTTTCCTGATGTAGGCTGGGATACGAACCCAGGGTGCAAGAAGGAATGGTTTCCTCCCTATTGTGTCCTACCCCCTGGACCACTCTGCCTCCTTTCATCATGGCCAGGGATTTTATATTGGACTGGATTAACTGACTGGTCAGACTGGACACAAAGTCTACATAGCCAAACATAATCATGTATGAAGGACTTGGAGCCAAAGGCCTCATTCATATTCAAGAGCTGGGTTAAGGACATCTGCAGTTGCAACGCAACAGAAAAGCTAGTGCCTTGTGCAAAGGAAAGCTCAATGCCCCATTGGATGTGAAATGGCTTTGCCAATCCAACTCCTACTGAGGGCAGGGGAAGCAGAATCTAATCTATTATGGACAAACCAGTCTCAAGTCCTCTGAAACATTCAGTTTCCCTTTGCACAGGGCACTAATTTACTCAGATATGTCTACACAATGCAAGCCAGAGGCCATGGTCCTAGGTGTAGTGCACTAGCACGGCTACACTGCTGATGGTTCCAAAGCCAGTGTGTGCATGGCTAGCTGTGACATCTCTGCTTTGCCCCACGTAGACACACCCTCACAACCCTCGCTCTTTGGGCTCACAGTTCCTGGGACCCCAGGGTGTTCAGCACCTCTCAGTCTTTGGGCTTACACATGCCTCTGTTAGTTTATGGCTGATCCCCCCGGTGGACAGTTTGCAAAACCTATTGTAACCAGCTAATTAGCAGCAGAACAGCCTGGCTGCAGGGAATGGAGGTGGTGTCCAGGAACTACGTGTGCTGCAACTTTCTGATTCATTGTCAATGGCTCTGAATTATTTCAATTTTTGAGCGGGGTCCCAGTTTTAAAATGAGATCAATCGCGAAGTATTTTGGGAATTAACTGCTTTAAAAACCAAAATGAAAGAACACGTTGTAGTTAGAACTCATACCCCAGGCATCAGCTTGCAGCTATTGCTATTCATAAAGATGGCGTTGTTTGTACTTCAGTGGTGGCCTTGGGCCATGTACTGAGGTGCTTTACCAACTGAACTTGCAGGGATCAAAGTCATAGCGAAGTCGGGCTGGCAGGGACCTCAGGAGGTCATATCTAGGCCAACCCCCTGCTCAAGGTAGAATCATCCCTGTCTAATCCAATACACACAATGCCCATTTAACCTGTTCTTAAAGAGCGCTTACCCATTTCAAGAGTGCGACCATCTCTATGGAGGAGCCTGGCAATTATTCTGTGCCACAAACCAGAGCCAAGAGCAGGGGAAGTGAAGAATAACTTTTCCACTAGATGCAGTGGGGTGGATGAAGGAACATCAGTAGGCAGGATGCAACTGCTCTCTCTGGAAGCTGGCTCAGACCCTGGAGTTTGCACACCCTTAGTTCTGATAAAAGTGCTGGGGGGTCTAATGAGCACAGAGTCGCAATTATACATCTCAGCCAAAAGTTTCTTCAACACCAGAAAGACTTAAAAGGAAACCGACATGCAGGAACCCTTGCTAGCACTTTATAATCTTGTCCCACCTCTCCCTTTCCTCTTAAATAGTTTGTATTCTAACAGGGTCCATTTCCTCTAATCAACTGCAAACGCTGCAGCCTTGTACAGTAAACCTGGAAGTCCCTAAAATAATAATCCAAATAGTAATCTAATCAACAACATCCCTTTGGAATATTAAACAAAGTGAGCTGCCATGTGCTGAAACACTCAGTATCTATTACAGAACTAACCTGATTAGGTCTATATGGGAAGCCTCCAAACGGCCCTCGCCAAAAGATTGTCTCTCCTTTTTTCCAGGATTTTATGTATTGTGACATGAGTCCACTTGCATAGCACTATTAAAAAATACACACACACAAAAGAAAACAATCATTATATTTTGCTAGGAAGTTTCCCAGCTTAAAGGCAATTATAAAGTTATCTCCATTTAAACAAAAAGGTTGGGGGAGGGGGCGAATATTTCACAGCTTTAAAAAATGATCCCTCTATTTACAAAATAATACAAAGAAACCCAAATCAAAAGATACTTAAAATAAGTGATGCTGGTTTCAGACTAGCCTGAATATAATGTAAAAACTACCCAAAATGCTGAAGCAGGGGAAAAGGCAGAGCTCTCACCTGTAAAGCACACGAAGAGGAACTCCTTGGTACACAAAAGCCAGCCTAAGCCCCCTGTTCTCCAGAGCTGAGGATATGGTTGTGTACTACTGCTCTGAAGAAGCTGGGAGCTGGAAGGGTATTCTGGGTATTGATATTCAAATAAATGCCACATGATTTTCACTTTGTTTCAGAGCTACCAGGCCCTGTAATGGTACATTATGTACCAATGGAATGAAATTCAGGTTTCCCTATTTATAATATTGAGCTGCATTTTCACTACAGATCATCTAAACAGTAAGTGATGCTCCAAGATTTTACTGAAAGGTTAATATCTAAGCTTCACTAAAAAAAATAGTAAAAACACTTTCTCTCTAAACAGGTGTAAAACCCTCTGTGAAATACTGTTAGAGATTTCTGCATGCAGGAACGCTAGCTTCATGTGTGACTGGAGGTGAAGAGGCAGCACAGAGAAGGATGCAAAGAGAAAGCCATGGGGTCATCCAAACAGACCTGTTTCCATCTGTGGTTGCATCCAATATATCAGAGACATTTTATATTCAGTGGGCCTTGTGCAGTCATTTAACACCCTTGCAGAGTGGCTGTGACTGTTTTATATGCATCTTCCACAACTACAAATGGCAGCTCAAGGCAGAAAGGATGTGGGATAGGGGTGGGTAATCAGCCCCATCTATGCCGTATCTTCTACAGTGTGGGGAAACAGCATTTGGGCCCACATGTTCCCCACTGTCTTAAATCTTCCTTTAAAACCTAAATGAGAAAGACTAAACTGGTCTAAAAGTTGCAGGGTTGTTGGGTTTTTTTTTTTGGTAAATAAAAAGGAAGGGAATAAATATCTCCTGGGGTGAAGGCTTGTACACCCAGTTTTTCACTTAAAAAACCCCCCACAGCATTAGAAAAATCACTCACAAGGAGGGTTACATATGGTAAATAGCAACTCGCTCACACTTAACTGTAGTATCACAAATGTAATGCTATAATAACAGGAGATGGAGGGGTTTGAACAGTGCTTGGATTGCACAGTAATAATAATAATATAGTACTTCCCAAAATTGCCTGAATAGTGTGAAATATACTACAACCTCCAGAGAAGTTATAAAAATGGGTGCCTTACAATGGGTGTTACATCTCTTTTGTTACTGCCAGAGAATAACTATAGTTCCCTTTGGGATGAAAGGTTCGACATAAAGGAGAGGTATTATTACAATCATTACTATTATTATTGAAATGCAAAACCTGTGTGTAATAAGCAAGTATACATGAAATCTCACAGTCAACCTATGAAAGTATCCTATTAATGTAGCTCCAATGTAACATTTCTTTCTCCCCATCCCAGTTGCCACCATAATGGTGAAATGACCTACCCACAAGCGTCTCAGAAAAAATATACATGTCTAAATGAGCGTGATTCCTGTTCTATCATACACGGAGTAATACACCCTTACATGTGTAAAGATGGGCAGAGGGTCAAGTGATCATTCTCTGATCGGCGTGGGAGATGTGGCACTTAGAAAGGAACCTACAGATCTCCGAGGATTTACAGAAAGGCATGTGCAGATCAGAAAGAAAGACTGTGCTTGCTGGCTTTGATAGTTTACACCCAAAATCATTATTTATGCTAGTCCTGCTCCTACGATCCCAACTCACGCAAAACTTCAGCAGACTCAGGACAGGTTGTGATGTTAGTTTTAAAATATGAAGACCACGAAAAAGTCAAACACAAAACTCCTTCTCATTTCAATAGTGCTGGCACGGATCTCAGTTTGCATGGATTATTTAACAGGGATTATGCTGTAGCTAATTTATTTACCTGTCACCTCTTGTGTCTACTGTGTGTGTGTGTGGGGGGGTAAAATTATCTCAGTTTTACCAGAAAAAAAGGCAACTTCCCCAAAATTCCTACAGAAATAGCTCATGAAACATTACAATGATAACGTTGTGCTAAGTGAATGCTCTGGGACATAATAGTAAGTGTGAATGATAATTCATGCTAAGTGTGGAAGGTGTGTTCAGTCTTGTACATGACTTAGAAGAAACCACAGTACCAATATATTTACAATCTGAATAATACAGACCACTTACTTTTATTAAAACGTCAAAGTACCCTTCTGCATTCACAGGACTAATTGGAGTATACGCTCTCTGAACTTCCAAGCCATTCACCTCCCCTCTAAGGAGTAAAAAGAGGAAACCACTGTTATCTGATTTACTGACATCACCAACGATACTGCTCTTTGGAGAGACCAGCCAAACTTGAAAAAGCACAGCAGTTGTCTTTCCTAAATGGTTATCCTTTGCCAAAACAGAATAAATATTTCCCCTAATGTAGCTAAAGATCCAGCAACATCCTCCCCTCTGAGGTTTCTGTACAAAGCTGCCACAGATTCCTTGGGTTTGCAAGGCGATGGCTACGCCACTCCACCAGCTGCCCCAGACAAGTGGGGAAAAAGACAGAACCAGCTGTTCAGGGGGAACAGCTGAGTGTAGTGCAATGAAGGGAAACAAGAATTGCTTTATTGGTAAATATGCTACATTGCTCTGGAGCAGAGGCTAGCTTTTATTCTACGCATGCAGCAAATAAATAATAGTAAGGATGATGATGATGATAACAGATACAGATATTACCATTATTGCTTGAAATTAGGCATCTGACAGGCCTTACCACCAGTTGCTAAAACAGATACAAGTCTTTCCATATGACCCCTTCCTGGTAAATGCTATACCATGGTAGCAAATTATTTGCTGGCCCTCAGTCCTAAAACACATGGATTTTGAACCCACTGCTATGTGCTTTGACACCCCAAGTGACAAGGCCTAAAACGATGAACTTTCTAATTGGCAAAGACTGTTGCCCTCATCCCACCATGTTGTTATAAATCATCTGTTGTAACAACTACTTTTCTCTTCTTTTCATCCTAAAAATGGTTTTTCTTAACCACACTTAATTCTCTTCTCCCCCACCAACACAAAGCTAATATTGAAAGAAAAATACAGTCCTGGAGTGGCTTTCACCATAAAATTAGCAGAGCTAACAAGCTCACGAGTTCTTTCAGCTGTATCAATTTGGTAGTATAGAAATTATGATTTACGTAGTACTAAATCTTTGCAAATTGAAAACAAACTGCATATTAAGTTGCATAAAAGAGCCTGTTTAACTAGAGACTAGAACAGTACCTTAACACAACGTGTTGTCCTAAACTCAATCCCAGGCTGCTATTTTCTGGTAATTCAAATCTATACAGGTAGGTGTCCTGTGTTAGCTGTTCCACAGAGTTTATGTTGAATGCAGTAAATGTATCTGGATTTAGCTCTGAATTACAACTCTGGAAGCACAACAATAAATAATTACTAGGTTAGATGGTGTCCTTTATTATTTTATTCCTCTTTTTAAACAAATGTGTGCACAAAGCTAGTGCTGGTAAAGCTTGAGGGCTCAGAAAATGCATCTTGAGAACTCTGGGAACTAGCCTATATTTTAGGCATCTCTCTGCTGCTTTGTTTTTTCAGGGTTTTCCTCAGAATCCAAGATAGATATGAAAATTAAGTTCTTGGACCTTAAGGTTGAATCAGCTAAACGTGACTCAATGTAATGCTCTCTTTTGGAGGCTGGAGACAGAAAGCTCAACAGAAATAATAGCTGTAAAAAAGCTTAACTACCCAGTAGGTACTTAATTCTGAAACCCTGTAATAGCCATTCGAAATAGCAACAACATCCTTAATTATTTCTCTGCTGATTATTTTCGTAGAAACTTCTAGCTTTACCCCGTAATGGTTGGATTTGTCTGAAAGGGTATTTGAGAGGCATACAATTACATGTTTTAAAGAGGAAAACAATGGAGCGTTCTACCAAACATGAGATTTTATTTTTTAGTCTTGGCATAGGCCTCCCCGAAAGATGGAAAAAGAAGAGAGTTCAGGGAAATGTAAGCTCTCTGAGGGGTTGCAGCAGAGGAAAAGCTGACTTGCTAATCGCCTCACCTCATCTTTCACTGGCAGGTTTGTTCTCTCATCCTATGGATCTCTACCTTGATGTTATGCAAGCTTGCTGTAGCAACGGCAGAGACAATACTGTAATAGGGTAGAGGTCAAAACCAAGAGCACTTGGGATACCCTATTGTGGCAATTTTTCTGGGGGAGGAGAAGTTGTAGTGGAATTAAATATTTTTCTCAAAAGACCATTATAACTCCCTCCACTACGCTCTTTGTATCACATGCAGACAAATGTAAGCATGATGCAAGCCCTGTTTGGGTTGCTATGGAGAAGTCGCTACCTGCTCCTTCTGTTTGCTCAGGAGGCTTTTGTCGTTCTTGGCTCTTGCCTTTTCCCATTGTGCTAGCTCCTTCTGATACAAATCGGAGATGCAGGGTTTGCAGCCACTGCCACAGCACTGAGACGGCAGCGGTTCACGGGGTTTGAGAGCGAGCCAGTCATCCTCACTTTCGCTCATTTACCTACCAAAACACAAGCTGAGCATCAGGGTTTGCATTTAAGGAAGAGGACTGTGGGGTGGGCAGTTTGCTGCTTGACAGAGACACCTCTCTCAAAAAGGTAGCTCAAGGGGCATCCAAAAACTGCCTGCCTGAAGATATGTGGACCAAGCCAACGCTCCATTTTCACGGGAGTAGTGCAGTGCTCTGCTTTGGTCCACACACACATATGGAAACCTGGATTCACGGCACCAGATTAAACCAACGATACATGCCAAAGTCCCGTTGGCAGCCAGCGCCAACTGATTCATAGGAAAGGGTATTCGACCCCCTCAATGGAAGCACTTGCTCTCAGGAAAAACTTCATCTTGGCCCCTCTGAGTCAGTGGCCAGTTTATGCCCAGCAGAACGTGTGTCCATCTCCCTTATAAATTCTTTATCCCATCTAACCCAATTGAGGATTTTCTCATTATTTAGGTAAACACCTAATCCACTTTTGAATACTAAATTCTTGGCCTCAAAGGCTGCAAAAGGAGCATCACATCTTGGGACCTATCTCCATGGACCATGTGCCTGCATCAAAGATGAAGGTGACAACACGTTGTAATCAGGTGGGTGGAGGAGAGGGATGGGTGGTCATGCCTGTATCGTTCCTCATACTAGACATCTAAGAAATCTGTATTAGACAACGTATAAACCTAAATATAAGCTGAGATCTAAAATGTGGCAGGAAACAGTTCCCACTTTCAAGAGAGGACCTGGGGAAGTCTCTGGGTATGCAGAAGCAATCAGAAGTAGAAGGGGTGGGCAGCGTGGGAAACTCAAGAAGTCAGAAGCAGGATTTAAGGAAGTCACAGGTAAATGAATGCTCAGTTTGGTGAGTGGCAGAACTGAAAGATCAAGCTAATATGCCAGGAGCATTTGGAGGATTGCGTGTTACTCTCCTTCCAGATATTCTTCTAACAGACGGTGTTCTGGGTCATATTCCTTTGACAAAAGGCAAAATACTAAACTCTCTGGGACATAATAATTATTTTATGCAATGCTCAGCTGGATATAATTCCCAATGCCTTTACTGCCATATCATTTAAACAAAAGGAAGTCATAAGGAAATTATAAAACCACAGGTGACAAGGCTAAAGAAAAGAACACTTAGCACTTACATAGCAGTTTCATTTGCAAGGTGCTTTATGAGCATTAATTAATCTTCACCCCTTTGACAAAAGTATTAGTATTCTAATTTTACACATGGAGAAACAGAAGCCAAAAGACAAATGAAAACATTTTTTAAAGTAGCCACTGAAGTCTCTTGCCTGGCGTTCTGAGGAGCTGAGCACCCAGAGCTCCTAGCTGCGGCAATGAGAGTGGCTGGTGCTCAGCATGCCTGGAAGTTCAGGTGCCTCGTGTGATTGCTGGCTGGACTCTCAGAATAAGACAGCATTGTTGGAAATGCTGGCCTTCGAACTAACCAAGCCTACAGAGTGGGTCAATTATTAGCATAGGGAAAAATTCTTAGGAGTGCCAGTTGCCAGCATCACAATTAGACCACACAAATTCCCAGCTCCGAAATATCATGAAGTTATGTGTTACTCAGACAATACAGGCAGTCCTCAGACTTATGACACAACTGGTTCCTGAAAACCGCGTCTTAAGTCAAAACGTTGTAACTTGGAACCAATTTTCTCATAAGAAACAATGTTATAAACGGGGGGTTGGTTCCTGAACCAAGGCCTGGTACCTGATTCTCACCAAAAATACCCCAGAATTTTGTACTCGATCAATTATTGATCAGCAATATAGCTACATTAATGTATTTATATTGTAAATAGCAATCATATTGATTTGGAAGGACTTCTTTGAGGTGACTTTGCTGGACTTTTTGTAGGGCTCTTGGCTGCAGGTTTTTCTGGAGTCTTGTCTGCTTTCTTAAAGAAAGTGTCCAAGGAAGTTTGGACAGACGTTCTCCAGGGAGATGGGCAACGCAGCGAACTTGTTCCCTGGAGTGGCGTCACATCAGATCAAGCATTGTGAAGTCAAAGCTGATGTCATAAAGTCGAAACAGTGTCAATTTTGAAATGTTGTAAGTGCAAAACATTGTAACTCAAAACACTGTAAGTTGAGGACTGCCTGTACTAAATCTGAGGAACGTCAGACTGCACTAAAGTCAGAAGATACTGTGAGCAATTGCACATTAAAGGTTAATACCATTTCTTGCCCACACAGCTCTGCCTAGCAGGCTGGAGAGCAAGGGTGTGGCTGGGAACCAGAACACCTGGACTGTATCCCTGGGTAGGGGGAGATTGCTAGGAAGGGTGCATCCTGGGATGCTAGAAGACTGCAAATTGCTCATTTTGTCTTTGTGGAACAGACTGAAGTTACCCAAACATGAGCTGGGTAGCACAGCTGAGTTAACCCTTGCCTGAAGTGGCACAATTTGAGATGCAGAGAGGGCATTTAGTATGAGTTAACAAGTTGTAACTTTCAGATGTTTGCGGTTTAAGTGCCCTTAGTATTTTTTTAAAATTTTTATCTGCAGCCAAATTAGCCAAAACTAATTCCAAATCCAAGTGTCCAGAGCCATAAGTGGCCCTATTACAGGCAAACATCCTCCACCCACACCTGGGGCTTCAGATGTTTCCAAAACCTTTGGTGGGCTTCCTACTATGGTCTAAGTGTAAGGTGTAACTTTATCCTTACTTTTTCATCCAAAAACTGTAATATCCTTGTGGTAGGTACTATGATCTTGGCTTTCCACTTAGAATGAGCCAATAACATCTGGGAGAGCAACATTTACCCCCAAAGTGAGGGTACAATCTTAGTAAAGAAACAAAGGAGGTCTGTGAGATACTAGAAGTGTGTTGCTTAAGCCTGTCTTGTTGCCCTGTGATACTGGTGAGGTTTCTGTATGATAAATCCACTGTCTTTCGGCTGCTTGGCCCAACCTCCCAACTCAAAGCAACAGGCAAAGGTTGGAGTGGGAACCAGCAGCTTGTTCAGAGTGGCTGGGCTTGCTCAGGAGATGCTGTCTCCATGAGGTGCCGCAACATTAACCTTTTTAACTCTGTTTCAGGTGGTGGTGAGTCTTTAGTTACTTGCTTGCAGATGAGGAAATCCTCCACACTCACCTAGTGTTTCCAGTTTCCAAGACTGATCAGAAAGGCTCAAAATGGGGAGTCTGACCAGGGAAGTAGGTCCCTGTAGGCTTTGCTTCCCCCAGGAATTGGGGGATCTCAGTCAGGGCAGGTGTCAACCACCCCCAGACAGGAGAAGCAGCCTCCTTGCTCTGGAAGATGTTTCAGCTTGGCCAGGGGCTCCTTCAGCCTCGCCCATGCCACTGACCCCTGGCCAAGGCCCAAAGGAAAACAGAAGAGAGAACATCATCGCGCTGCTCTACAAATCCACGGGGTGCCCACCTCTTGAATCCCGTGGGCAGCTCAACTACCTGTGTCTCAGAGAGGGCGTAGTGGAACAAGGACAAGCAGAGAGAAGAGGGCAACCAAGATGATCAAGGCCTGGAGCAGCTGCCAGACCAGGAGAGATTAAAGGCGGCTCTATCTGTACAGGTGGCAGAGGGTGGATAGGATGGAGGTCTAGACCATCACAAGGGGCGTGGAGCAAGCAAACAGGCACCTGCTGTTCAGCGAGTCCCGGAGCTGGGGGCACCAACTGGAGGCAGGCTGAAAACTAGCAAGAGAAAGGACTTTTTTTTTTTT
>NW_017728993.1:14950670-14951355 GCF_001723915.1 Gavialis gangeticus | reverse complement strand
GCTGCCAGACCAGGAGAGATTAAAGGCGGCTCTATCTGTACAGGTGGCAGAGGGTGGATAGGATGGAGGTCTAGACCATCACAAGGGGCGTGGAGCAAGCAAACAGGCACCTGCTGTTCAGCGAGTCCCGGAGCTGGGGGCACCAACTGGAGGCAGGCTGAAAACTAGCAAGAGAAAGGACTTTTTTTTTTTTGACGCCGGGTGCAGTTATCGTGCGGGATTCACTGCTGCAGGAGGTGACGGGGCAGAGGGCACTGCCGGGGCCTGGGAAACGTCCATTCATGGGTGACAGCTCTGTTCCTGGCTGTGGGAGGGACGGCTCCTCTGGCCTGTCCGACCCCACGTGTGGCGGGTGCCGAACCGGAGGTGGGTTGCTAGGGGCAGCTGCTTCACAGCTCTCCCTCTGTAGCGGGCACAGCTGCGGCATCAGGCCTGTGGGGTGGGAGATTTGGGAGTGGGGGAGTGATGGTCATTCGTATGGCCGCCCCACCCCCTTCCCGTGCTCCACGGAGTCAGGGTTCAGGGCAGACAAATTAGGTTGGGGTGGGAATGACCCTGGTGCTGGCCCCTAAGGTGTCCCTTAGAGACTGACTGGTCTAGCCCTGGCTGAGTGCAGCAGGCCCAGGCCTGGCCAGGAAGAGGCCACCCACCTTTCCCCCCATCGCCCCGCCCCCCACAGGGAAGA
>NW_017728993.1:14945465-14945670 GCF_001723915.1 Gavialis gangeticus | reverse complement strand
GGCTGCCTGAGGGCGAGGGGGTCTTTCCGAACTTCTCCCCTCCATCCCCCCACACGCAGGCGCAGTCCGACCTGCCAATAGCGGCTCTGCCCGCGCCTCGCCCCGAGCGAGCTTGGAAATGAGCCACGCCCCCTTTCGTCACCAGGCGGGTGGACACCGATTGGCCGGCGCCGCCGCCCGTCAGCAGCGCAGCGAGGCGGCTCCC
>NW_017728993.1:14928838-14940465 GCF_001723915.1 Gavialis gangeticus | reverse complement strand
GGGCGTCAAGATGACTGAAGGTGCCGCGGGGGAGGGGCATTTCGGAGGGGGCGGGGCAGGGTCACCTTGGAGGGGGCCCATGGGCCTGATGCAGTGGCAGGCGGCCCAGCACCCGTCGTGCAGCACTAGGTGAATGTGGCCCCTGACTTAAAAACTAGACAGCGGAGCCGTTTGGGCAGCGAGGCGCCGCCGCGTTTCCCGGTCTGCCTCTATCCAGAGCCCGCGGGCGGTGAAACCCGGCATGTCCAGAGCGGCTCGGACCAAGCGTCTCGTTCCTAACCCGGGCAGGCGGGCGGGGCTGCGATGCCACGCAGGTCCTTCGGACACAGGCGCCTGCACGCCCCGTCCGTGCCGGTTGGTAGCTTGTTTCTCACTGCCAAATGACCAGGATCAAAATTCCCTGGGAAACGAGGTCTCTGCACTTATCGTTTGCTTTAAATAAAACCTTTAGCCTGCGCTTGATGCTAACGAGGTGCATCTCCGTTTGTTTTTAAAGTGTTGTAAAACAGTACGTAAATGAAGGTAGGGAAAGTTATGCATAAAATGAACGTTCCTGATAACTTGGTTGTGCCGAGGGGTAAGACGGAAATGGAAAACTAGAATGGTGAAGCTCTTGGATCCAGTAGATAAAGATCATTGTAATAGTAACTGTTTTATGGCATAGCTAATGTGACTGAAAGTCTTCAATAACTTATTTTGATTTGATTCCAAGGAGTGAAACAAGCACTGTGGCTAACGAAGACAAAGTTAATGAAAGGCTTACCACCAAAAGTGCTCAGCATCATGGACGACCCGGCCAACCAGCTAGAGAACCAGGACGAGAGGGTACGAAATGCCATCTTTCATGCGTGTTTCTGGGCTACCACAGAAGTTGTTCCTAGGAGAAAAACTTACTGGTAAGTAATCAGAGTGAAAGAGAGCTTTAGTTGCACTGTCATTTTTATGGTTTTGCTTTAGCAGCCTGTTAAAATAGATGCCTGTTAAATAAGATTTTTTTTTTTTGTAATGTTACCAACAAAACTGTAAATTAGTTTACCAATTTAACTATAATGGTGTATAATATACAATATATAAATATTATATACAGTACAATATATTATAATATATTTAACTGTAAATTAGTTTACTAGACAACCACTTAGGGGCTGGATGTACAAACAATTTATCTTGGGGTAAACGGGGGGGGAAATGAGACTTCTCTACATATCAGCTCTTCCATGATAACTGATTCCCACCTAATAAAGAATACCAGTTGGTCTAACAATTGATAGTAAGCATTATTACTGGCAACTAGGGACTGCAGCTGGTTTGTCAGAAGGACTTAAGTATTAAACTCAAATCTGCATTAATTATTTGGAGATATTACATATTATACAGATGGGTGTTTCATAGCCTAGCTGTGTTCGTGTACAGGAAACATCTTAGGACTTTCAAATCTGATTTTATACAACTAATCCTTTCTATCATTCTGAAGCCCCATACTCCTGGAAGACTTGTTGCATTTATGTAGGACAATGACTAGCAAGTTTCCATCGCTGTCTAAAAGGATGCTGGGTAGAAATTATAGACTGACTGCTACGTGGGAGAGAGGTTAGTAACTTTTTTTGTGTAAAGGACTTGTTTTTCTCTTTCTTCTGGCTACCTCTATTAGGTAACATATAAAACACTAGCTTTTAGGCCAAAGAATGGAAAGTAGGTTCAACTTTAATTCCATTTTATTTTTTTTCTACTATGCCATAGGGCAAACGAAGTTGAGGAGGACTAGTCCCCATCACCCTTTTCTTGATCATCATTTACTGTTTATGTGCAGGAAACCTACATGTCTTTATATTTTTATCTCCATTTCCTGCAGTTCAGCTGCTATTTAACATTTATTTATTTATTTAACATTTATGAGGGACTATCCCTTGCCAAATGGGCATTCTTGCAGGAATGCTCTTGTCCCTCATGGATCTCTATGGAAAAATCAAGCCCTTGGCTGACTGCTGGATAGTGTTTGAAACCTTTCAGAACTGAAGCTTTAGGAACTTTTTGCTTTGGATGGCTCTTGTGGTAAAATCACTAAAGTAGTAAAGAATAAATAGTAATGTCTCATTGTGGAGTCCGTGTGCATTAATGACCTAAATAAAACCAGAAGTTTCTTTAGCTCAGGTTTGGCAACATTTTTGGGCAGAGCCAAAAACACCCTCAACGTTGACTTAAAGTGCTGGTGTGTCAGGGGTGGACGGCGATCTTTGTGGCAGCGCAGCCCTGGTCCCTGCCCCACCATGCTCCCCAAGGTACACATGCCAAGCAAAATGCCTTTGCATGCTACATTCTGGTAGCTGTTCCAGGGGTTGTCTTCCCCTGTTCTAGCTAGTTTTATGTATAATTTAATTACTTGTACTATATGTGGCTACTGTTCTTTCTTTACAGAATCTGTTCTTCTTCAGGTTCGCGGCTTGAATGGAATACTTTTGAATGCCATAAATCCAATACAGCCAGTAGCCTCCAAAGATGAAATATTAGCCACTGAAAACTACACTCTTGAGTCCTTCTATCCCATCTCACCTACAATTGATCTGCAGGATGTTAATATATATGAAGAAAAAAATGATACAGGTACAAGTTGCTAATCAGTTATGTAACAGTTTTACATCAGCTTAACTGGCAGCACTCTGCCTTCTGTTAGTATGTGGTATAAGGAAATGGGAAAGATGGTTGTAGGGTGCACAAATATAAATAACCATAAGTCTTTCATGAGTAGTCAGGTTCTTAGGCTTCTCATGCTGTAGGGGAAAACATTAATTCATCCAAGTTACATTAGCAGTTTCTGAAGAGAAAGTTAAAATGGGCTAAGATTATACCTAACACTATGTGTATCTCATGTGGTTGTCTACAATTTAGGTTTTAGGGAGGATTATCCATATCCTTATCCTCACACTTTGTACTTTATGGAATCAAACAATCTTCGTCCTCATCGCTTTAGACCAGAACCGCTCCAGGCTAAAATGATGATGTTTGCTTTTGGCAATGCATTAGCAAAGGCCAGGATTCTGTATGGGGTACGTATTTTAAGTGGCTGCTTTTAACAAGTTAGGCTTCAGTACTTTTACAGAGGTTATTGTACTGGGTTGTCAGTACAAGGTCAATGGTTGAAGTTGGTCATCTTGTACACCAACAGCAACAAGTTTGCTTTCAATAATAGCTGTTCCCCATCTCTTCCAAAATTGAGAAATGGTGTAATGGTCTCGTAATTGGCCCAGGAGATGGAATTATTGAATTCCATGCAGCTTTACTTGGTATGAAGACAGAAGATATTAGAGGCTGGTCCTCAGTAAAGACGGTGACGGGACCTTCCCCCCGAAGTCTTGCTCTTACCCAAGAATTATCAGTGCTGGTAGGAGTGGGGTATTGTTACTTTTTGCCCTCCTACCTGCACTCGTCAAGAATCTATCCGCAGGTAGTCTGGACCTGCTTTTGGGGCAGCTCTGCATCTGAGATTTCTGGCTCACTCTGTAGGTTCTACTAGATAGTAATAATTTTCAGTCACAGTTGACCTAGGTTGAATTTGAACCAGTGACCTAATAAGCAAGAGACTTTCAGTGCCATTAACAGTTCCTTGTCACCATATCTGAAACTCTGCCCTGATGTCACCTATCCAAGGACTTTGGAGTTTTATAGGTAATCTTTAAAGATGTGTTTAGCTATCCAAGCAGTTCACCAAATCAGAAAGCTATCTCGTTATGCCAATAGCAATTATTTTAATGCGTTCACGAAGATGATTAAAATTGGACTAGCAATAGGTAGAAATCAGTTGAAGCAACTTGCAGGCATGAATAAGAAACTAGAATGCTGAGCTGTGTTGTTTACATCTATAGTCTAATGCCATTTGAAGGAGACATTATTTTAATTAAAATACAAAATCTACATTCAAAGCTTGTTTGACTAGGGTAGCTTTCTGGGTGAGGTAATACCTTTATTAAACGCCTGGCTTAAACCCAAATGGTAACTGCTGATTCTGCAACTTCTCACGGAATTTGTTGTAACTGGCTCTTTTTTCCCCCCACTTCTCTTAGGATGAGCCTAGGGTTTTAGAGCAACCAATAGTAGTGCAAACCATTGGCACAGATGGTCGTGTTTTCCAATTCGTGGTATTCCAGTTAAATACAACAGAGTTTGCCTCTAATGATGGTGTTAAAAACCTAGTCTGGATTGACTCTGATCAGTTGATGTATGAATATGCCCAGCGTATTCCGTCTATCAAGAAGAAAGTTGTTACGGTGAGTTGACAGGACAGAGGGCTAGTTTCACAGAATCAGAGTTCACAGAAATTCTACCCTTCTCCATATATTTGAGATTTGGGAGCTGGCACAGATAACAGCTATCAGAGTCACTTGTTTGAGACAGGCCAACAGCTTCCCTCTATTTATGGAGAATTCGTATAGAATACTAAGTCTCTTGTCTTGTGGTGGATGGCTATCAGTACTGTTTGTGCTTTGCATGGTTTATTAAGCTACTTAAGCTTATTATAAGCTATACCATATAAACAACTTACATAGATGCGGAGTTTTATGATGTGCTTATTGAAGATAAAGTTGCTTGCACAGTTATTTCACTGATGTTACAACTGTCAGCATTAATATAAAGTAAATAAAAAGTATAGTTCTGTTGAGTCCACTTTGACTAAAACACTCTGATGGATGGGGACTTCATACCACTTGAGATGAATGCCAGTGAAATTATACCCACAAACCATCTCAGCATGTTTCCCATGCTACCAGACTTGAAGTGGTATTTGCGCATATTTAAATTTGTTTTTTCTACTCTGTTTACTGCAGACTCAGTAACCAAGTCTTTTCTCTGCAGGTGCCTGCTGGAATACATGGCTATGACCCAGACACATTCAAGAAGTTTCTGGCACTCTATTTACATGGAGCAGTATAAAATCCTAGTTGAGCAAAAATCCTTCAAGTTTACCTGCCATTTACTCTTTCATCAGACGATCATGTAGTGAAGCAAGTGACATAATATACCTTGAATAATTTAAGGATTTAAACAATGTTTGTTTTTTTTAATAAAGATTTTGTAGTAAGTGGTGCAGACAAACGCCCCCTTTTCAGTTACTTACCTGTAACTTCACACCATTCTGTACATGTGCAGTAAGTTAGTGAAGCCAGGTGCCAAAATGCTTCCTCTCCGCTTTCCCCTGGCCGCCTAGAGGGAACGCAAAAAACGATTAATGGTTTCTTGCTTATTGTTTGCAGAAGCAGAGACCCATGTAGGCCAACACCTGTGCACAGAATTTGTTTTGAAAGAGATCCTGGACTCAAACATGGCTCAGCAACCTTGTAGGAGCAGTGGGCCAAATAAGAGACGGCCTGAAGCTGGGCCTCTATCAACTCCCCTGCCACCAAATCAGCTTTGCATACCAGATGCAATTAAGTGGCAGGCTGGATCTGGCGCTCGGCCCTCAGGTTGTTGATGACTCCTTCTGCAAAGGTAGAAAATAGCTTCTAATTACATAATGTACAGGTACTCCTCACTTAACATCATCCCAGTTAACGTTTCATTATTACATTGCTGCTCTATTAGAGAACATACTTGTTTAAAGTCTTGCAATGTTTGGTTATAACATTTGGCCACCACCTGCTAGTTGGGTAACTACTGTGATGTAGTTGGATTCGCTTAACGCTATTTTCCTTAAAGTTGCATTTTTCAAGAACGTAACTATGACATTAAGCAAGGAGTAGCTGTATTATGTACAGAACTCAGTCTTAAACTTTGCAGTCTCATAGGATAAGGGCTCTTCATAATCCTACACTGACTTTATTTATTTGGATAGTTGAGTGCTTGGCTCCTTTTTAGTCATAGTTAGAATATTACTTGCAACCTTGGAGTTCCTTCAGAGCCAAAGCACTTCATTTTGTTCAAGACTGAAGTTACTAGTAAGAGACCTGTAAGCCTTTGCAAAGCAATGCAGAAGTTTGGTGCCAAAAGGGTTTCAGCAGAGGAACAGAGAAACTCTCAGTCTACCCTTACCTCAAGGGCAGGCTCTTTGCTTTGAAGACAGAACCCTAGATCAGCTAAAAGTGAGTTGAGATGAGAGAGGTATTCTTACATAAAAAGCAGACCAGGTTATTAGTGCTCAGTTGGTATTTGCATGTCCTCTATAATTTTACAAAATATGAATCAGTAGACTGGTCTTAGCTAAACGGTGTAAACACATCACTATCAAATCTGGGCAGCAGGGGGATGAGTGGCAGCCATACTTGAATGCAAGGCAGCAGTGGAAGACTTAAAGGGGTGGGGTTGGTCAGTGAAATAAAAATGGCAGAATATGGAGCTGGTTAAGTGGCACCTCCAGTGCAACAGAACTGAGCAAGGAGAAAGGCTCAGACTTTCACCTGATGAGTATGGCTTCATGTGGCAAGTTAATCCACTGTACAGGGGGAAAGAAGGTGGGGGGAAAGGCTGATGTAGCAACTGATGGATTTTTCAGGAATTGGGTCTCCCTCGTCTGAGGGGTAGGTGCTTTTTGCTTTTTTAATTTCTGCAGTTCTGAATTTAAATTACTCATTACATTTGGTAAATGGAGCACAGGTAGTATGCTAAAGATTTCTGTATATTTCTGCATACTTCAGTGCTCTGCCCAAAGCTGCATTAACACTTCATTTGTAATTATTTCAGGCTTTGCAACTCTTCTGGGATAAATTAGCATGTAAATGGACAATGAAATTAAATTGATCTGGCACTTACTGTACAGGTGGATAAGAATCCCATATCCTTCTAGCTGTGGGCTGGTGGTAACCTTGTCTGTGTAGGCTAGGACAATGGGGGCCAACCTTTTTTGGCAGGTATGCAACAAATTAGCCCTGCACCCTCCAAATGCCCCATGTGCTGCTCTGCTTTAACCCTGACCCTGCCACTGTGCTGTGTGTCTGCCACAGGTTACCCACAGAGGCTGCCTGTGTCACTTGTGGCATTTTTGCCTCAGGTTGGCAATGTCTGGTCTAAATTATAAGAATGAGGCAGAGTCTATATCCACCAGAGCAGGTTGCCAGGGGGCAGCTTCAGCTCCCCTATTCTTTGCCTCAGTTCTCTACAGAGTGAGCATAATATGCTCTCCCAGCTGTATCGATTGTCTCTAAGTTACAAGTTTTGGGATGGGCGGTGCTGGGTGTAATGAAGTACCTACCGTGGTTGATGCTGCTGCCATAATTGGCCTCTGAGCCATGCTTTCTTACCCAATTTTGCCAGTTGCTTAGGCATTCTGCCTCTGATGCAGCTGCCTGTACCCAAATAAAGAGGTGAATAGCTTCTAGCCCAAAGTTACACATTTTACTAACGCCCTGGGTCAGTCCTCAAATGTAGCAGGGGATGGAGTGTTTTCAAGGTTCAGAATCAAGGGAATTTGTGCACAGCAGGGTATGACTTTGGAAAGCAGTCTGTACTTGGTTATCTCATATGTCCACCTGGATAAAACCTGCAGTGGTGAGCTGAGAACCACATCCACTGGGCTCTTAACCACTTCCTTCCAATAGCTGCATAGCCTTGGCACCTAGATACGGTGACTCTGTGTGGAAACAGCTACCCCGCAGAGCCCAGCAAAGAGACACGTACAGAGGCAAGCTTTAGAACGGCGATCCTCTAAGCTTCCTCCTGTCTGATAAGTGGTGGATGTAGCTTAGCCACTCTGAAGCACTGTCATTGCCTTCACTTGGACACGCTCTAACCTGCTGTGAAATGTTGCTTCTTCAAACCCCATTCAAGCAGGGCCTGGATTTCCAAATGCTTGGGCACTGTGGGCTGTGAATGGGAAATGGGCAAGAAAGCATTGGGTCACAGCACAGGGCAGAGACTGGATTACTAGCAAAGGTAGCAAGGATTTTAACTGGTGGGACTAAGCTGGAGGTACGTGCAGCTGGCAATCTCACGTTTCAGGAGTATATTTGCTCACTAGCAGCAATGTTGGCACTACTTGGCATAGCCAGGGTCTCAGTGCCAGCAGTGTTTGCCCAGAAAGTTGATCATCTTACCACTGAGAGTCCATCTCATCCAAGCTAAGGTGCTTCACTTACTTCTGGTCCTCTGAGGGATGGGGTGGCAATGACTCCTGTGCATTTAAACCATAATCTCTACATAGATACAATGTCCCTTCCCAACCCTTCTGTCTGCAGGCCAAAAAACCTTTATATGCACTTAGGATAGAAGTGATGCCCCTCTTCCAGGATTACTGCCTCTGAGGCCCTCTCTACTTGTTACGTGTATCATGCAATTAACTGGTTAACTCCACAATCATTTGGACTGGCTACACCTGCAAAGTATCTATTATACCATAAGAAGGCCCATCCAGCTATACTTAGAGCTGGAAAATATGTAATAACTTTATAGCTGGTTCCTATCCAGTTTCGATTTGCACATGTTGCCTGCGCCCCCGTGGCTGGGAGCCCTGTCATCCATGGGGGGTGTGCCAAGTGCTGCTGTGGCTGTGAGTCCCACAGGTGTTGGGATGTGGGGTGCTGCCATGGCCAAGCATTCTGTCAGCTGCAGGACTTGCAGCTGTGGGAGTTTGCTACTTGCCAGTGCAGGGGGAGCCTGGGATGGGGAGCCTAGGTATCCCCCTGTACCAGCACTAAGGCGTGATTGGATCTGAAGCTGCATCCCACAATTGAGCCTCCTGCCATGTACGAGTGACATGGCAGGAGGCACAATTGTGTGATTTGCACATCAGATCCTATCACACCATTACCTGAACATCTGGAGGGGCCCTGAGAGTTACCCAGGTAAGGGGAGGGGCTCTGGATACCACATTGGAGAGAAGCTGAGTGAACCTAAAGCAGTGCCTTCTCTTTTGGGAAGACAGGGACCAGAGAACAAGCCAGAATTTGGAGGTCCCTGGCTCAATAGTGAACAGAAAGAACAGAACCCACCAGTGTTTCAAAGCGGGGGGAGATGGTCTGGTTACTGAGCACCAGACGAAGGTTGCAGGAAGACTCACAGGAGCTATTTGACAGAGTGCGCTCTAGGCTGGAACAGGCGGTCAGGCTGGTCTGGACAAAAAAGTTTGGAGCGTAGCTTGCTCCTCTGTCTACCTAGACAGGGCAGGAGAGCTAGCGTGAGCACAAACTCTGGGTTGGCCAGCATTCTCCAAAGTGTAGTGCAGAGCCATCCTAAGACACGCATGGTCCATATCCAGCGTTGTCACACAGCCAAACAGGCAGGGGCTGGGTTCCTGGAACGGCAGCAAGTCATCTTAAAAGTTCCATAGAGAAACAACCTGTCACATGTATGACATCTGTATAAACTAGACAGACAGGTGTAGAGCAAACCTACTGCTGTAACCAGAGTTGCAGTTATTGCCTGAAGAATGACTGCATCACTTCCATGAAAGGCTTTTGTGTCTCAGTTTACCCACTTGTTTTTGAATGGTGGTCCTCTGGGACTGAAGGGGTTAATTTATTCTCTGGGTGCATGTCTGGGTTGGAAGAGCGTGTAAACAGTGATTGCATGGTTCACTAAATCCAGGCATATATGAATACGGACTAAACTATGAACTTTACTGTGGAGCAGTAGGCAACCTCTGCAGACCACTGGTCTTCCCCCGCCCCGACTGGCTGGTTAGCTGCTCCCTAACTGAGGGACCACCTGTCACTGAAAACTCCCTCAGTGTCTTGTTAGGGAGCATCTCTACATTGTAACTCCCGTTACTACTGAAACAACGTGCCAGCAGCCCACGAATAGGATTACGTCTGTGCAGACATGGAAGACCCATGCGTGGGGGGCAGCTTGTAACAACCAACAGTGGAGGGGAAACAGCATGTGCAGAGGTTGCGATGAACTAGTGAGGTGTCTGGACTGGGATACGAACCTGGCTGCAAGTGCAGGGAGAGAGATGAGGTCCGGGATATTTTAGGCCAAGGAGGAAGGCAACGGTGGCAGCAGAGAACGTGAAGCCCTATGTTTCCGCGTTAAGCAAAGGCATTCAAAAGATGGTACTCCGCTCAACTGGGAAGAACTGGTTTCCGGAGCACTGCGATGTGTCACTGCAAACACCTGGGTCTGGGACAGACATTGCATAACCTGGTTTGAGCCAAATCAGTGAAGTCCGATACTATATTCAACCAAGTTCATCTCAAACCCGTTTCAGCCATTTTCAAACTGGTTTCGGTGCACGGAACATCTGTTGTTACAGGTTTAACCCACTTTCTCATCACTTCAACTGGTTTGCGTGCAATGTCTGTCCCTAGCCCTGCTGGACACAGAGACCCCAGTTTAGGAGTTCAAGCTCTTGTGGACACGCTAGAAGAGGGGTGCTGAGCCAGCCCATCACCAGGCCGTGTTAGCGGGGCTGCTGGACTCCCATCTGCAAAGAGCAGCACAGCTGCAGATGGCTGCACCGAAAGGACCCGCTGCCTTGAGACCCGCGGCAGACATTGCCTCTGGCTCCGTGATGTGGAAGGGAAGACTAAGCAGGAATAATCAGTATTCGCTGCATGTCTCTGCTCCCCCCCACCTTGTTTCCCTCTGTTATGAGCAGAGACAAATACCTCCTCCCACGATCTCCACGCTGCGGTGACAGCTCTGTGCCTGGCCCCCAGGGACCATCCAGAGCGCTTGTGACAGGCTTTTCAAGCTGCTCCCACTCACTGATCGCCTATCAGAACGGCTTCAACAGGTACGCGGGGCTCAGATAAAACACGGCTCGCGAGGAATCCCTCGCGCTCTTCAAGGGGAGAATTGTTTCTTAAACAGTATGTTCCCTTGAAGAGCACCCGGTGTGAAATCCAACTCGGCAGGCTGTGCTAATCGTGCTAGCGAGTACACGCAGTCCTCAACTGGAACCCCTGCTTGCACATCTCCTCCTGCATTTGCACTAATGAAAACTAACGTGGGAGACAATTATCCCTAGGTTGGGCTCCAGAGACCTTTTAGAGGAGGAACTTGGTGGGTTTTATTTCTGTATTTTAACATCAATGCTCAAGCCAACCAGAACCAAGAGAGAGGATGCCTCAGGACCTTGCCGTAGAAATGCAGTGGAGCCAGGGAGCATTGGCTGTCCTCTCTGCCTTGATTATGTAAAGCAAGGTCACCACCGCTAGTCCGCACGTGGAAGAGAGACCCGCTGCTCTGAACAGAGCCAGCTGGCTAATGCACAGTTAATAAGGATGTTACTTTTTCCTAGCAGGCAGGAGATGTATGGGCTGCGTGTAATAGTGAAAGCTAGGCCCTCTGCAGACCTCTCAGGCTTATGTTTTCTGGGTTAGCCAGACCACCCGCACCAAAGCTTATAGATCAGCCTGATCTCAAGAGCCTGTTTCGCCCCCGACCCCTCCAGCACCAACCCCAGCTCCGCGTGAATCGGAGGCTGAAATTTGTAGGCAGCACCAAACGTATAATTAAAGCTTATGAGCAGCGCGTAACAAGTTTGCTGCTGATCCGAGACCAAAACCAGCCCTTCTGCTAGGCTCGTGTGGCTCCCACATAGCTAAGAGGAACAAAAAGGGGAAGGGGAAGAGGGAGGACCCGGGTAACTATAGGCCCGTCAGTCTTACCTCAATCCTGGGGAAACTCTTTGAGAAGATCATCAAGGAGCACATTTGTGAGGGGCCGGCATCAGAAATGATGCTCAGGGGCAATCAGCATGG
>NW_017728993.1:14917385-14928086 GCF_001723915.1 Gavialis gangeticus | reverse complement strand
CAAAAACTACTTCACGGTTAGGGCGGCTAGGAGCTGGAACCAACTTCCAAGGGAAGTGGTGCTGGCCCCTACCCTGGGGGTCTTTAAGAAGAGGCTGGATGCCTACCTGGCTGGACTCGTTTGAGTCCCATTTCTCTTTTTGGGGTTTTTTGTTGTTCTCCCGCCCTGGCGGGGGGTCGGGCTAGAAGATCTACTAGGTCCCTTCCGACCCTTAATCTATGAATCTATGAAAAAAGCAGTCGCTTAAATCCGGCTGTGGGCAGACAGGACTGAATAATATACACAGCGCCGGGGTATCAGGAGCCCCAACCCCGACTAGCGCCGTCATTCTCGTGGCTTCCAGGAGCCGACGCTGAGAGCTGCTGCCCCGTCGCCGTGCCTGTGCCATTAACAGGACTTCAATTATATTGCAACGGGAGGCTGCAGGGCTGAAAGATGCACTTGCCCAATACACAGAAAATGTTACAAAGGAAGCCACAGGCAACACGCAGGGATGGGCAGCGTTGTGCGGTGAAGTGAATTGTGCATTTGTCTGGCACGGGTACAGGTGGGGCTCCCTCTACATGCGTATAAGCTGCAGCCCCGGTGTTGTTGGCACAGTTGAACATGCTTATCACAGGACGTTTGGGAGCAGGGAGGTGCCGGGAGCTTGCCGTGTGAAGGTCACCTTAAGGGATGCTGAAGAACAGCGCAGGGAAGTTATTCTGAGCTGCGCTCCGCAGAGAGCTGCCTTAGCGAGCGCGGGTGGCCCTTGGGAGGATACTTGGCGCTCCCTGTGCACCTGATCTGGATTTGCAGCCTCAGATGGAACAAGAGGAATGAGACTGCCTGGCTCCAGCAGAAAGGAAAGGCCCCGTGGGAGTGCAAATAAGGAACAGGCTCAGCCACCCCCTTCTTTGGACTCTGCCCTCCTGGCCCCGCACAGGACTGCTGGGAAGATGCTAGCCCGTCCGCCCTGGGGAGGGAAGTGCAGAAAGCAGTGACACCACCTGGAAAAGCTGGATTGCAAGCCCAGAGCCAGCCAGAGCGATGGACAGGAGCTGGCTGCAATCCCAGCAGCTGCCATGGCTGGTAGGGGGTGGGCAGGGGAAGAAACCGTCCCCCAGAGGCCACTAAATTAATGTGTCGGGATTAAAGGATGGCGGGAGAGCCCTGCCTTCGGGGTTCACAGAGCACCCGCGACTTCCGCCGGTACTGAATGAGGCCCTCCCGCAGACTGGGGGACGCCTGAGTTTATGAGCAGCATTTACCTCCAAAGAGGAGCCCAGCTTAGGGCCCCAGTGGCTGCTGCTTCTACCCGCAGTAGCTTCCCAGATCTCCATCAAGCCAGTCCTGAAAGGAGGGTTGAATAATAAGGAGATGACACCCAAAAGCATTCGGGTTCCTCTCCTTATCGCGAGGCCCGCAGGGCGTCACAAACTCTTCCGTGCGAGGTCTGAGCTACCCAAGAAAGGTGTGGGCGAAGGCTCAGCTGTGGGAGGACAAACATGAAGACTAGCGCATGACTCCAGGAAACCAGTTTCTCCTGGGTGAGAAATTCACTTACAAATCTCTCCGCCTGAGCTCTGGCAGCCTCGTTCAGGAGAAACACGGACATCAGAGCGATTGCAGCACAGGTCGCAGAGAAACAGTGCTCCACGCTCTCTTTCCAAACCCAGTTACCGGACCTTTTGCAGGGTAGGATGGCCTTGCAGAAAAGGGCAGCCCCGTCCGTTCACAGGCCCTGATGAAGTAGGCTGTTGCATTTCTGATTTAGTCTCCAAGGTCCCACCCAGCCCTGCCTTCTGCCCGACTGCAGATGGACACAGCTAACGACCTCTCTTGGGTCACCACCCGGCATGGAAAGGCCACGTTGCGGGCTCAGAGATCTGGGGAAAGGTATCCTTCGACAAACAGCCTAAGTGACCTGAGGAGCAATGCTTTCTGCAGGGAACAGCTCGTTCCTCGTGCCAGATGGGAAGGCGACTGGAAAACCAGAAATCTCTTCCTATTGCGAACGCGTCCTTGTCCGGCTCTGAGACAGCTCCTGGGGTCAAGCATTCAGGCTAGCTTGGGTGCCTCCCCACCGCCTCCTGCTGTGCATTGTCCCCTGCTCAGGGCACTCAGTCCCATATCACGAGCCATGATGGGCTTTTCCACTTGAGCTGCCCTCTCAAGACAGTGACCGGGTAGAAACAGGAAGGGTGGACGCTAATGGGTAGAAACAAGAAGGCCATACGAGACGGGCCAGCCAGGCTCAACTGAGCAGGACAGCCCTAAAATAAAAAGTGACTTACTGTGGTTCTTCAAGGCGAGTGCTCTGCGCAGATCCCACGTCTGGCGTCGGTCAACACGGTACAAGCTGGGGCCAAGCAGAGCTGCCACGCCATGCCCACTTGCTCCCAAACCGGCGGCCGCGTCGCTGCAGTAGTGCAGGGCTGTCTGCACACCAGCACCTCAGTCCTGACACATTAAGAAAGCAGGTTAGAGCCAGTGGGATGGTAGGGGTTGTCCCTTTGCCCCTCCACCAAATCACCTAAATAAATTGAAGGGTCTACCTAATCCTGGGCAGTAGCAACATTGATGTGGGTGAGGCCAGGGTACGACTCTCCTTATGAAAAACCCACGTATGGAGGGTTGGCCCCAAAAGCTGGGATTACTTCTATACTTCTAGCTGACAAGGTAGCTGCACAACGGCCCTCTTCTTTGACTGGTTGTCAAGGGAAGGTCAAAGGGAGACTTATCAAGGGAGGGGGGGGTCACAGGCCTGTAGGAAAACAGGCGAGAGTTGGTGGAGGAATCCTGCTGCTGTCAGGTACGAAGAACAATTCACACATGCTGAGCATACAAGAGGCCTTGCACTGAGCTCAGGGCCTGGGAATTTCTCCGAAATAAGCAGTCCAGTCCAGTCCAGCTGGGAGTGTATGGCTGCACTGTCCAGGCAGGGCTGCTCTTCCTTTTGGCTTTGTCTGTCAGTCTGGTCAAGAGTCTCTTGCTCTGGTCCCTCGAGTCCTCAAAGTCTTGACCATATAGCGGTTGTGCATCTAGGAACACCGACTTACCCCTACCTGGATGATCAATGGGCTCAGGCAAGATCTCCACAGTAGGTAACAGACTCATTTCAGGTGACTTTTCATTATTTCATGGCCCCAACTTACCTGAAACAACACATTCAAGCCGGTCCATCCTGGTGCAAAGCATAGAGGCATCTGAGTCCTGTCCGTTTACAGATCGGCAAGAGCTCAGCTGACTCAGCAGCGATTCCAGTTGATAGTAGACCTCGTCCAAGACCCCGGCAAGGGCATACCTCGAACATGCAGCACGGAGCAGCGAGTACCTGCATCACACAGCAGGCCAGATTTCACCTATAGCTGCCTCCAGCCAGCTGAGATCAGCGCATACAGACATAGCAGAGAGGTCACAGGCCTATCAAGAGTCCTAGCTTCCTTAAATCGAGCAAAACCATTTCAGACAATGCAGTTCTTCTCTACGCCTTTTCCTACCCCCACCCTAGTAGCGGTGGCCTTTGCTCAAGGGTTCATCTCCCAGAACTCATGGGATACAGTCCTCCTGGCAGGGCACATGGCTAATAAACGCCCTAAAACTTGGAGCTATGTGCTTGGCTTGGCAGGCCCATCCATCCCTTTTGGAAGGCCGCACCACCCAAGTACCAGACGCCACCACAGCGATGGACTGCATGGACAGACAAGACGAGAACGGGGCTGAGATGTCTCCCCACATTTGGGGCAACATCTTGGAGATTGATGCATACCTTACGTTACATCAGTTACTCTCTGCCTGGCCCCCGGAGCACCTCATGGATCGTCTCAGCAAAGAGTCTGCAGATAGGCAGAAATGGTCCCTTGACAACTCCATCCCCCTGGCCATGACGCCCTCTTGAGATGGGGTTTCCGCAGCAGTGGGTTATGGCTGTGGCTGTCCTCTCTCTGAGCTAGGAGGATGGAGGGTCCTACTCAAGGCACTGGTGTGGCCACTGTTATTTGAATGAATCTCATCTTGCGCGCACACACTCGTGTGGACAGACTGAACTCTGCTTTTCCTTTCAACAGCTTGGGGCAAGATGTCCTCAGGTGCTGGGGCCAGTAGAGAACCGGTCTCCTGCTTTGTTAATAATCATGGGGAATATGCCCTCCTTTCTCGCACAGAAGACCGGGGCCGAGCTCCATAGTACGGAGGCTGTGCTTTTAAACTTCAGCAAAAACCTTCCTGACTGTAAGAGCTGGAGAACAAGGGAACCAGCTGCCTAAGGAACCGGCTGAATCGCCTGCCCTGGAAGTTTTCTAAAAGACCTCAGCCGGCCCGACCCCAATCCGCCCGTCTTGGAAGGAGCCATCCATACCGATCCCTTCTCAACATCTCATGAAATAAGCCATTGCTTACAAAACTGTGTGCATCCTTCATTTAGTTGTTCTAAAGCCACCTGCCTTCTTTCAGGAAGGAGCCTGGGCAGGCATCTGTCCAAGATGGTTTCAGAACAAGAAAACCTGCTTTGGTGCAGGGGCTTGGCCCAGGTGCCCCTGAGCATCCCTCCCACCCCCTTCATTCCAGGACAATAGGAGTGTGCCAGTTAACGAATATAAGACAACCCTGATTATAAGATGGCCACCCACTAATTAGCTTCTATATGGAAATTATATACATTTGTTATAATGTTCCAGGTATAGAACCTAATTATTGGAGGTTTGGCTTGCATTTGTCCCCCTCCCACTGCTACAGCAGGGGCAATAAATCTGGAGAGTCAGTTAGACCCTCTGCCCCCCAACTTTTTCCCCCTTCCACTCTCATGACTGTCAAACCCTGCTCTCCCTGAGCACGTGGAAGTGAGGAGCAAATTTGAAACAACTGACCTGGAAATAAATATAGCTGCGGTCATTTGCAGAGAGGAACCCATAGACTTAATTCACCCAGAATTGATGCATTTTACCTTTTTTGAAACGGCTGCAAGTTTTAGCACAGGTGGTCTATGAGCACACTTGAGTAGCACTTTGGCATCTCCTTATAGTACAACCCCACACATTTCAAGGCCCAAATCCCACTGGGCAAAGCCCAATAGTCAAGTCCCAAACTGCGACTGAGCACAGCTCAATCGGTCAAGTCTAGGTGGCTCTCCCACCAGCCAAGCATCCTCCCTCCCAGACCCAGCAGTCTTGGGCTTCGGATACCCCCCAAATCCATGGCAGGCATCCTACGTGCAAGTCCCAAGCCTGGTGGCCTTGGGGTTCAGATGCCCCCTAGTTTCGTTTGCTCCCAGTCAAAAGGCCAAGGAGTAAGCCACGGGGGAAGTGTGAATGCTGCACCCTGTTGCCACAGAATTGTGCAGTTGAGTTTCCCTGCATTCAGGGGAACTTGCAGGGATCAGCCTGCCTGGAGCAGACAGGTCTCACCCTGGGAAAGCTACCTTGTGTGATCTTGGGATCTCCCCTATGCATGATATTAGTCCAAAACCAAAAGGCTTAGGATTTACCATAGTTCATTGGGCTGGGTCCCAGCACAGTCAAGCCATGGTGACCACACAGCTCAGCACTGCTCAATATGTATGCATGCTCCACAAATGATCTACATGCTAATTAGCCCCCACTAAGGGCTGGAACAATGTGCTCTTGTCACAAGTCCTGGGATCCAAAAATATGCAGATGAAGCATAGGGTAGCCTTGTCTGGCTTGACCTCATGGAGGATGTAGCCATACTAATCATATGCACCAGGCTGAGAGAGGGGGCAACAGAGGGATTCTGGGTGAACTTTTTGGGGCCCTGTTTGGTGATGTTTGTCAGATATGTAAGGCTGGTAAAGAAACAGGATTCATTGGAAATGGGAAAGAAAGGCACAGCTCAACTGTGGGAGTGAAAAAGTATAAATGTGTGCAATGTAGCGGCTCACCATGACTAGGAAAAAATGAGTTGGCAGTAAGAGGGACTGCATTTAATAGGTATTACCCATGTCTTATTCAGGTGGGCTGCACTAACCTATTCTTATGGTTGGTTCCCATACTTACCTGGCAGGGGAAACACTATGACCACAAAAGTGGCAGGAGAAAGTACCTTGACCAAGTAGGTGGCTTAAAAATGGTTGTGTATGGTGAAGGGTGCAGCCCCGTCTGCTTGCAGACAGGACTCCCTACAAGAGCCTCATAGTTAGCCTCCCACTGGCCAGCTTCCCATGGGAGGATCTCAGCTACATGCTGACTTTATGGAAATGAGAGACTCCTTCCTAGCTTGCTCCTGTGGCCACACAGCTGAGGGCAAATGAAACTTAGGGGCCTCCAGACCTGCACTTGGGATGCTTGCCAAAGGATTTGGAAGCAGCTGAAGCCCCAAGCTGAAAAGTCTGGGGTGCAAGATGCTTGTGGGTAGCAGGGCCACAAGGCTTTTGAATGATTGAAAAAAATTCAGTCCTGGTCTTGCTAATTTGACTCGGTACATGAAGAATTTTCACAAAACTCCATCTTTTGATTAAGATCAAGTATTTTTGGCAGGGCTGGCCTTGGCCCTCCTGGTACCAGTCTAACATTGCAATACTTCTAGGCCCAGTGCCCATTCCCTGTGGAGGGAACACCTGCCCATTTCTTTTTTCTTTAGGCCACACAAAAGAGGATCCATTCAGCATGTCTGCCCAACGTGGGCCACGTGATGCTCAGCAGTGGCTGCATTTAAGCCGCATCATAGTTGGTTTCCATTACTGAGTGCATGCTACTTTTAGCAGCATTTCAAAGATAGACAACATATTTAATGTAGTGTCCCTGTATGAGAATGTAAGAGGGACTAAAAACCTTGTCTTGTAGTCAAGTCAAGATAGTATATTCTGAATAAATTTCAAATCAGTCATGTCTCTCTCTGCAGCCTGCCATACACCAGATGTAATAGGGAGCATTCAGGGGTTTTCTTGTACCCAGATCAGAGACAGCAATGGGATGTTGCGCAGTAGATGCAGTGCAGATGGGTTGCTGGGCAGCAGACAAAGTTCATAGGAAATACAGGCTCTATAAACAAGCAGGCACCTTAGCAGGCCATTGGTACAGTATATCCTAGTCTATGAGCCCCTGACAGATGAAGGCAGGATAAAGCTTCCAAAAGTTCAGGAGACACAGAGCACTTGGCTTGTTCACGAGGTACTTTTGGCACCGGGATGTTGTTCTACCTCCAATCCAAGAGTTGGCCAACCTTATTTTTAACTCTCATCTTTGAAACGTAGGAGCTGGAGATGGAAAAGGATTTAAATCCCCCTCAGCAATTCACAACTGCCTAAAAGTACACTCACTGATACTGGCAGCGCCTGGTGGGGCTGGGGAGAAAGCAGCAGGGACTTTGCCATGCTAGACCTCACCGTACAACCGACAGGTATTGCATATTCACATGGAAAGGTCAACCTTTACTTTCATGTTAACAATTAACCATTAGCAGGATCACCCTTTGTCCTTACAAAGCTGCTTGCACCAGATATCAACTCCATCTGCTCACATTTTGGAGACTGGGAACTGTGGGACCATGCCATTAGGTGATATGTCCAAGGGCAGGTTGAACAATGGTCAGAGTTAGGAAAAGAACCGACTTCCAATCCCTGCTGAAAACATCTCTGACCAGTAACTTTATCAATCCTCAGACATTTAACTGGAAAACCAACTTGTGGCTTAAATGGAAACCAACACCTGCAATCTGCAGATAATGAACCACACTGATCACATTAAAAGGAATATGCATGTTTTCTATAAAGCAATACACACAGAAGGAAGGGCAGAATACATTTACACTGAACAGAAGAAACATTCAGCACTTGCTGACTAATCTTCAGCATTAGGTGAAACAGGAAACAAATCCAAATGCACGAAGCAAAGGTTTATAATTAGAAACATTGGCATTTTCTTGATTCACAAGCCATAACCTAGTCTTCCAGCTGACCCTTATGTTAACAAGCTTCGGAGCCAGGTTGATTTTTCTTGGTAAGTGTTTAGGACACGTTGGGGAATCAGTCCGATTCAATCGCACAGAACAGTGGTTCTCGCAGTGTGCACTCTGTGGGCTGCCAGTAATGAAACCTTTCCTGGTGATGCAAAGATATTTTGAGAGGCAAGCAGTGAGGCGTTGAGATCCCGGAAGTGGACGTGGGTCTCTGGTGAAATCATCCATGGCAAAAATAACTCTTCCCTCTCCCCCACCAATGCCTAAAACGCTTCAATGCGTTGCGACCGGCTCTCAGCTCTGGGTGCATTTTGCACAGCCATTATTCCACCGTTCCAGTCTTTTGTGAAACAAGACACAAAGATGTTCCCTCTACTGTGGGAATTTCCAGGGAGTTGCATTAAATCTACCCGATTCCAGTGCGCTTAGATCATTTATAAGAAACATTCATTCAAACCACTGCAAGACTTGCCTACAAACTACAGGAAGGAAAAGAAAAACAGCATCTTTGAAGTCAAATTTACTTTCTCCCAATCAGCCAAATTAATATGGAGAACAAGTGTCACATAGCACTTCCTAACAAGACATTTAGCAGTCATCCAGCCTGCAAAACCTGAGTTTTCTGAACATCCAAGAAATCGAGATATTTAAAAGGCTAGTTTTCATTGCAAAACTTTGGTAAAAATATTTTTGTTAAAAACATTTAAACAAAGATCTGGTAACAGAGTGTTTCACAGCGTTACCGAACAGCTGGACCATTCATGAATGCTTAGAAAGAGCAGGCAATATCAGAAACTGCTCCCCTCACAATACCTACATTTAAAGGTGAACTTCTGTTACCGGTATGGCAGTACCACCTTGGAGCGGTAGCACCCCAGTATCCTGTATGCCATCAATGAGATCTTTTCATTGGGTGCCCAGATCAGGCACCTGACCTGCAGCTGGTAACGGCACCTTCCTGAGAGGTGCATTAGGACATGCGCCGGCTTGACATCTACAAACATTGACAGCGTTGTTTTTAGCTAGCACTTAACGGTGATTTTCTCTCTTGCTTGCCATGCTGCAGATGCTGACAACAACCAAAACCCAACTCTGCTCCCTGCTTTGTGCTGCAAGTTTGATGTCAGACATGTTGGAAGCTACCCTCTCCAGCTTTATACCTATTCACAGTGTGGAGGGGGCTTGTATACAACAAGCCACCCCTGGAGGCAGGAGTGGGAGAAATTCCAGATTTTTAGAAGACCGAGACCAAAAATACACATACAAATTCATTGCCTTGGGGTGAAGTCCCCACCTACCCCCCAGCCCACTCCTGTGATGAGCCAGAGGACATGGAAGCAAGCGCAGATGGGAGGGGTGTAGGGATCAGGCAAAGGGAAGGAGCCCCTCGTAGGTCCAAACTTAATGGCTCCTCCATCACCCACACCGAAAACACTTTTTCCTGCATTTGGCTAAGAGGCTCACTGGCCGAGCAAACCTGGGGCACAGGGGTGCCTGTTCACCTCACCAGCAGGAAAGCCAGGGGCTTGTCCCAAACAAAGCCCTCTTCCCCCAAATGTGGGATCTCATCCCTGTCCACCTTGACATCCATTTTAATGCTGTTGTCGGCTTCTAGAGGGGTCCCCAATCCCCACTCAGTCCTCTCACACGGGAAGGTGATGGCAGGAGGAAAGTCCCAGTGTTCAGACAGCCTCTTGCAGCGTCCTTCTCTTCGAGAGCCCCAAGGATTTACCTGCCACAGACGAGGACCTGGAATTGTTCACGTGCTTCCAAGGGATAAACAGTCCTAGGCTGCCCTTCGAAGTTGAACCAAATCTGGGATTCAAGGTGGTAAATCCTCTGATGCTAGGACCACCCTTGCACTCTCACTGAGGCTTTGGACACCTCCATGGAAAGGGGACGCAATATCTCAGGACTGCAAGTCAGCAGCTATGGCAGTCCTGAAGAGACACTCCACCCAATGTGGTTTGCTCACGTACGTGACCAAGCCCCCAAGGAGGTGGGAAGCAAGTGCTGCTTTAAGGGCTGGGTAACTTGGACTGCAAGCGGGTGGTTCATGGCTGCACTCCAGGCAGCGGTCAGACAGCTGGGGAAAGATGCAGGGTGGAGGAAAGGCGCTCATACTCCCCCATACTGACCTCTATTCAAAGGCCCAAAGCTCTGAGCTGCAACCCGCTGCAGCCTCGCCCAACCCCGATCCCTGCAGAGCTTGCACATGAGTCCTCTGTGCAGGGGAAGGATGCAGCTGAGCCTCACCCTCACCTATCACTGAGAACATGCCCTGGGGCCATTGGAAGCAAAATAAAATAAAATAAAAATTAAGAAACCCAACACCCCCCCCCAAGCCAGTCAAATAAACAAACAAATACACAAACACATAAACAAACAAATAAATGGGCGGGGGTGGGAGACTCACATTCCTCATGGCAAAGAGCAGTAACAAAGAGCAGAGAACCGAAATCAAATGTTTATGTTTATATTTATTACAGCATGGAGGGGGAAAAAAAGAACCGCTTCAGTCAAAAAACCATCCCATACCAATGAAGACAATAATTTAGCTATCCATTTTAAAATACATTAAAGCCGGTCTGTCATTTCTCACTTCAGAACAAAACCAACAAACAAAAGAAAGAAAACCAAAAAAATAAAATAAAAAGAGAATAAAAAAAGTTAAAAAGAGATGACCCATTCTGGAGACAACGGGTATATGCGCAATGCCACAAATCTTCGTTTGATTTTTTTTTTTATTATTATTTTTAAATATTAACCTGACTGTAACTATGAGACTGACACCCCCCTCCCCTCCCC
>NW_017728993.1:14908025-14917372 GCF_001723915.1 Gavialis gangeticus | reverse complement strand
CCCCCCCCCCTCCCCCCACCCTCATGCCCCGATCCACCCAGCAACTTTCTACAGGTAAAGCACAATTAAAATGCCTAGGAAAAAGAAGGCAAACATTTAAAAAAATTCATATTACACGCTAAAAAAAGTCTGTCATCTCATGTCTTGCAGTCAGAATAATAAAAACGAGCCAATGTTCCCCCAAAAACATCTCAAATGAAGGGGTGCGGAAAAAAGACATCCCTTTAATAAAACATTATCAACAAATATCGTACACAAACTACAATGTATAATAATTACTTTTTTCCCTCTCTTATTTTAGAACCAGACTACAAGGTAAGAAAAAACACTGAAACAAGATACAATGTTTTCAATAATCCGCACAAAGGTAAATCCAGGGAGATAATATTTTACATAATATGATATACATGGATCAGAAATGGAGATTTATAAAACAAAGACCAACTACAGGGTAGTGTAATGTACATAGATCCCGAAGTTCTGGAGAGTGTCACTTTACATGGTTCGCTTGTTACTGTTCTGTAGTCACCTCTACCATGAGAAGGAAGGTAAAGTTTAATTTTTTTTTTCAATTTTTGTTTATTTTTTTATTACAGAGTGAGCCTACAGAATAGCAAGTATACATTTTAACAACAATAATTACTTAAAAAGTATCTCCATCCAGTTCCAAAGCATATACAGTGAAACCCTGATAAGATCACATCTTTTTTTTCCTTTAAAAAACCCCCCCAAAATTAAAAGTAAAAATTAAAAAAAAACAAACAAACCAAAAAAACAAAACAAAAAGGAAACCCAACAAAGACATTAGCTTGAGATCACAGTTTCAAAGTCCCAGGTCAGATTAACCCTTTCTTTCTCCTCTCTCTTTTGGTGGAAACAAATCCCCACTCAAAGACTGTCAAGGGGGTGGGGGGAATGGACATAAGGAGCACTCCTATGCCATGAGGGGGGTGGGAAAAGACTAGTACAGTGCATGCCAGTAACTGCAGAAAGTAAGATCACTATTCATTCGAGGATGTGATCCTATGAAGGGCCAACTGCATTAACAACTTTCTACGTAGTAGTGGAGTCTCTTCCACAAGCAGGTCTGGTTACTGGAGGAGGAACTGTCGTGCTGCAAACAAAAATAAGAAGGAAAAAAAACCCAAAAAGAAAAAGAAAAAAAAACCCAAACCAAACCCTAGGCCTTCCCAACAACCCCCCCCCAATTGTAAACTGTCCAGTTTATTTTTAAAAAAATATGACTACAACAGAGACAACATGAGATTTCATATCTAGACTAGCTTTCCTGGCGTCGCACAGCACAAACATACAACAGGGGTTTTTTTTTTTTTCCTTAAAAGAACAAAGCAAAGAGACTGGAGTCGGGTGCTAGAGGCTTCCATTTGTTTCCAAAAAAAAGTGTCATGTACATATATAAACCCTTCCGCACAAGAAGGATCTTGTCATGTCTTGAAATATTTTTAAGTTTTGTCCTTCATGTTTTATGGAATAAAAAGTTCAGCCTTTTTATTGCATGAAACTAAAACTGGGGTCTGGGCCCCCTCACGTCTCCCTGCCAATACACCTAGCTTCTTCTTGCATAATTTCTTTTAGTTCCTCCAAATGGCAGCTGACTCTCTTTATCCTGGAGAGGAGGAGGGGGGAAAAAAATCACACACTCATCGTCATGCTGGGGGAATACTGAAAAGAGAGACAAACGCAGAGTGAGAACGGGGTACGACAGGCTGAAATACTAAGTGCTGCTAAACTAAGGGAAGAGAGGATATAAAAGTAAGACTTGGGCTTATGAAAACGATAAAGCAACATAATTGGATCTAATAAATCAGAGACACAGAATATGCTAGAGACTCTAATTTATCAGAGCATAATCCGCTCCGTAACTGTCTTTCCAGGGAGAAAATAACCCACCCGGTATGGGGTAGGAAGCAATTTAAAAAAAAATTAAAATGCATGCATGTATCTAATGCTAATACAGTGAAAACACGGGAGCCTCTGGCAGCTGTACACAGAACTTCAAATCCAGCATGGATATTAGTCTCCTGGTCTCAAAGATACCAGGGCGTGTTTGATCAGAGTCCGACTGGCTGGGTCTGCACAGGCGCCGCCTGGGAGTGCTGCAGGCCCCAGCTGACTTGCTCCAGAGCCTCAACAGGGGGTCCCGGACTTGGACAAGCAGAGGGAGCAGGTCTTGGCTGTGGCCCACCTGCATGCAGGAGGCCTGCATACAGCTAAGTCTCTCAGGTCAACTATGCCAGAGGCAGGCACGTGGCCAGCAGGGATCACTGGGTTCATCGGTTTACAGTACCAAACTGGCCAACACCACCAGCTGGACTGCTCTCACGCTACCCTTCCCCTCCTCTTCTCTCTTACGCCCAGCTATGGCCACTTCGGGTGTGTGCAGACGAAACAGGGGCCCTCAATTGAAGCCGTGGATTTTTAAAAACACCGCTTCAATTAGGGGCAAAGTAAACCCCACTGTCACGCACACCCGTTCACTTACCTGCCTCTCCGGCAGTGGGAAGGGGAGGGGAGGTGAGCTGCCAGCAGGCGGAGCGGTCCTGGGCTGGTGCAGGGGGGGCTGGTGCTTCCCTCCGCAGCAGCGGCACGCCCCCCAGGCAGCACCCACCCACAGGCACCTGGCTCGGGCAGTCACGTGCACACGTGCCCCTCGTTTCGTCTACACACGGCCTTTGTCTTTGCTTAAGACTATGAGCTTCATGGCTCATCTCCCTCTGCAGATTTCCAGATGCACAGCAAGCAGTGAGCAGGAAGCATCACACCACCTGCTTTGCCTTTGGCCTGGATAGGGAATCAGTAAGGCACAGGGACCAAGTGACCCACCAAGGTCAGACAGTGAAGTCAAGAGTCAGAGCTTAGGCATTCAGGACAAGTTGCTTGGACAAGGGTTAAGCATCAGGCTTGCTCGAACATTGGCTGTTCAAAGCACGCCCCTCCCCCAGCTCCCCCCGCAAGGAAGCAGAGAGGAAGTGGCCCTACAGAACGCGCCAAAACTCCACACCGAGAAGGCTTGGAGTCCTGGAAGGAGAGCGACTCACATTGTCATTTTGGAAGGAATGGAGGAAGTTGCCTCCCAGTTCGCCATCATCTCTTGGAGTGCCCGGGGGATTGCTAATGCCACTTATGTTGTTTGGAGAATTCTAAAGGAGACAGGAGACAAGGAGGCACGTTACTGAGTACGGACTGGCCGAGCGCTTTGCTAGCAACCAACAGCGGAGGGGTAGGACAGTGGTTATTAAAGCATTGCTTCTGCTGAAGTGAATGCCTACGAGTGAGGGCTACAGCATGGGGGAGAGCTCCTCGATGTCCTTTTATATTGCACTAGTGCAACCTGTGCGTCCAAGCACACACCCGCATGCACTCGCACACTCTTATTGCTGATGCTTTGTTTACAAGAAAGAATGCTAGAATGATCCACAGCTTTATGGCCACAAGACAACACTCACTTTTGGAAGTCCATCTATGTCACCTGACCCTGTATCAAAGAAAGGAAAAAAGAGAGAAATCTTACTAAAAACTTAGCTGCATTCCTTGTTCCTATTCAGCATGGTCCCCCCGCACCCCTCAGTGAGTCCATTTGATGCTGGAGCCTGCTGAGCCTGGGCAGAGGCAGCCCGTGGCTGGAAGCTGCTATCCCAGGGCCTTACTAGCAGCAGCCAGGGAGGTGCAGGTCACAGCTGAGGTGAGAGCGCCCTGCTTGACATCTGCCTCTGGTAAAAGGGGTCACCTGGCAGGGCTGTGCAGCACGGGTGGTACGGCCCTGGCATGGCTCCTGAATGGCACCATCACAATGACAAAGTTCAGCTGCAGGGGCCTTGCTGCTCCCCACAGCCCTCTGTAACATCGATTGAGCAGCAGCACAGCTCGGCACTGTGCACGAGCCCAGCAGAGGTTAATGAGCTGATCTGCTGCTTTCAATTAGACATGCAGCACTGAGGTTGAAGCTGCTCCTCCTTTCTGCATCTATCACAACTGCTCAAGCGAGCCTGTGGCAGCCAGTGCTCCACATGGGTGAGGAAGAGGTGGGCCCGGGTGCATGGCTTGAGGGAGGGGGTGGTAACAAGGCTGGTTACCACAAAGTGCGGCTTTGTGGGCTGTAGGGACAGGGAAGAACATCATTCCCAGAGCCCTGACAGCTCAGCGCACAGGTCTCCAAAGCCACTGACCCTCATGTAAGGAGAAAAGCAGGAAGCACCAAACAGCAGCAGCATCTGTACTCAGCCTGACCCTGAATGGCAGGTCACAGGGGACACTGTGGGGGGTCAGGTCTGGTGTGCATCTACACCCCCCACCCCCCAAGCCTGGTGAGTACTTACCTAGCGATCCATTCATGTGATGTGGCTCCATCCCGCCCATGCCTCCCATCGGGCCGTCAGAACCAGGTCCCATTGGGAACTGAGAAAATAAGCAACCAGAAGAATAAGCCCCCATTGTTCCCCTCAGTACCATGCACACTAGCTTGTGAGCTGGTGGCCGCAGCATCAGGACAGACACCAGACACTGTCCTGCAAGTGGATGGTTCAAGTCGTGCCTGCACATGGAAGTGTTACATGTTTTGCCTCTGGCAGGGAAGTCACCTCCCTCCAAAACTTCTTGGCCTCAGGGAAATCACAGAAAGTATTTGGCTCTGCCCCTATAATATGCAACAGAGATCATGGCCAGCACCCTCCACCCAGAACGGGGGCTGGGGCTGACTTAGCACACTGCAACTTCCACTATTAACCGTGTCCCAACTTGCATCAGCCCTTGGGTATTTTCAGGACTCTGTTAAATCCACGTAACCATTGGCCAAGTCTTACTCACAGTGGAGCTTCAGTGTATAGCTGGCTTTGTTCTTGTCCCTCAGCAGTGTATGTGCCCCCCTGCCCCCACCTCCACTATAGGGTAGCTACAAACTGATGGCAATTCTGTCACACAGCACCTAAGTACTTGCTTGTCTACATGGGGAAAGCACCAGGCACAGCAATCGTGGACACCTGCGTGTGCTGAGTGTGTTCCTACATGGGGAATGCCCCTGCTTTATGCTAAATTTTGCAACAGTGGGCAAACCACTAGTCAGCCAAGAATGAGTGCTGGTAACTGGATGAGTCAAGACAGCTCCCCACTCAGAAACAGGGATTTCTTCACTGCATCAGTACTGGGATAACCACCTCTCCTCACTTGGCTAGAAGAGGATTCATTTGTACCTCCCCTCCCAGCTTGGTAACAAGCTGATGTACTGCTCAAAGGCACTGCAAACAGGAGGTGCTGGGGGACTGTGCTGTCCTCTGAGTGCACATGGTAACAAGCTCTCTGCTCCTTTGCAAGAGAGGTGTTACCACTCAGGCTCTCCTGCTGCACCAGCAGAGAATCTGCCCCTGCTAGAGCAGCAGTGTGATGTCCTGGTATGGTCATCAGCCCCCAGCACCCTACCACTGCCACAGGCCCATGCACAGCATCCTGGCAATTCAGGAGCTACAGTCCCTGCTGCACTACGGCTGCCACCCAAACAACTGCACTTCCTCACAGCCATGAAGTGGAGTTTATAGTTTATGGGGCATGAATGCTGCCCCCCAGCAAATCCAAGCGTGCCAGTCACTATAAGCATGGTGCCATCGTCATCACCTGCATGCAATGACGTGCTGAGCCCTGTCCCAAGTGGCTTCCTCCCTTTGATGCCCACATACTTGTGACAGGCTCTGGTGGTCACCAGAATGGACTCCAAAACCTGTGCAGGCCATAAGCCCCTGAAACCTGACCGGGGCCCAAA
This sequence comes from Gavialis gangeticus, assembly GCF_001723915.1. NCBI lineage: Eukaryota > Metazoa > Chordata > Crocodylia > Gavialidae > Gavialis > Gavialis gangeticus. Next base: position 14,911,602 of record NW_017728993.1, on the reverse strand, counting down.
TTTACACCGCAAGGTGCCCCTATGGCAGCAGGTTTGAACTAGCAACTGCAAAATTCAGCCATGCTCCATCTCCTTACACAACCTCCCAGCTCCCCCCTGTCCTCCACTCATGACCAACAAACTAATTGAAGCTTCAGTACTGCCTTCACCACCACCGAGCACCCTGCAGGGTGCCCGCCAGCGCTGTCTGTGGGGCCTCCTGGTGGGATATCTGCATTTAGCTCCTGAAATCATCCACGGCAGTTGCTCTTGAGCTGTCTGAGGAGGCTGCCCTAGGGCTGAGCATGTTACGTGTGTAGAGCTCCTGGCCCAGAAGGAGACCAGCTAAGCTGGCTCTGCCATTCTTCATGGAAAAAAATCTCTGTTGAAGCCAACTAGCCGTGCTCCAGAGTTCAGGCCAACTGGCTTCCTCTGCTCAAAAGGGGCCCAGAGACCTAGGGCTTGTCTACACCACTTGGTGTGCCAAGTAACACCGTGCTGCTCCATGCACTACCTCTCAAATCCTACCTGAACTACTTCCCATGCTACCTCCCTGCATGGCAGGTGGGCTGATTAGCTTGGGCGTATTTGCTTTTGGTGTGGAGGAAGTATGTGCAAAGCAGTGCAGCTCATGCAGACATGCAGGTGGTATGGACATGACCCTGGAAAATTCAGAGGGCGGAGGTTCGGATGGAGGCGCACCCCATGGCTCCTAGAGGACAATGCCAATGGCTCCTCTTCCCAAGCACCAAACTGCACTGGTTTTGTTTGCAGCAGTCACTCTGAGGCAGACCCACACTTGGGCACATTAAAAAAAAAAGGAACGGACGTAAATGTTCCTGTGCCTTTACTTCAATTTTCCTAGGCTTACAACAGGATTAACGGTCCTTAAATGACTTATCCAGCCACCACAGCCACTGGCGCTCAGGTGCCAAACTCAGGCTCTGCACTGTACAATCCCAGAGTATTACAAGGGAAGCAGATTGAATTACGTGCGAGATCTGAGCCCATCTTCCTTGAAAGCCTGGAAAGCACCCGGTAGAGTGGGTACATCCACACCAGGAAGGGATGAGCGTCTTTCCTCCACCACCTTGTTTCTTTGCCTCTGAACAAGGAAGGCCGGCTGACTAAAAGTGATGTAGGAACCTTCTGTTCTTACATCACTTGACCAGAAGTTCGAGACCAAAACATTCACATCTTAAACTATATGCTAAGGGGAGCACAGAATGAAGTTTTAGGGTCCAATCATCTTAACACTCCCTTCCCTCCCCCCAAACCTGATCACTGTCACCTGTATTACACACCACCCTAAGAAAGCTCCCCGTTATTTCACCACCAATTTGCTGACGAGGGCTGGTAGTGCCAACAACACAGAGATGAAACCCAAGTGAAATGCACTGGGAGTTGTGCCTTTCTACTCTCCTGAGCATCTCACTGTATGCAGGGGGTCTACTCAGCTTTGCTAGTCTACTCTGAAGTCACTTTTTCTTTTCATGTAGGCTTTTATTGTTATATACACCCTAGGCAAAGGAGAGGGGTGAAAATTAAGACTTGCATGTGATGACAAAACCCTTCCCAAATCATGGCGAGAGAGGGGAAACCAGATGCAGAAGGGCAACACCTGGAATAATTTTCACCTCATTTTTGGAAAGGACAAGATTTGAGGCTGGCTGCATCCCTTTAAATACGACTTGCAAGCTGAATGCGCCGCTGACATGATCTTGACCAGAGCTGCGTGAATGCCATCATTTTAATAAGCATAAAAAATTAACAAAGTCGCTGAAGAGTTAATCACTTTTTGATGGTTTGTTTTATTTCTATTTTGTAACAAATGGCTGAAATCAATTAAACTGCTTTACCCTCAACTGATGAAGTTAATTATGATTTGTTATGGTATCTGATATGTAAATTATTAGAAAGCAGACTTACATTCGATCGACTGCCTGCAGGCGGTACTGGATTAATCATTGTGTAGATGTTGTCACTTGAATTTGTTGAATCTGTAGAACAGTGAAGCCCAGTAAGTCAGGGTGATTAATTCATTTCTTAATTAAAACAAACTCACGCCACTTGAACTCATTCTTTTGTATTTTATCACCTAAAATTCCCTCTAAGTACCACCATTTTCTGGCTAATTTGTATTTAATGAAGATTCACAAAGTTTTTAATCACAGAAATTCAACTGTGAAAATAATTCAACTACTAACTGAGAACTGCAGGGCTTGCTTGTCAGAAGAGGCGTAGAAAGATAATTTGCTGCTATGTATCACTTAACACTTCAAAATTATCCAAAGCAATGTTCTTATTACAGTGTCGACATTAAAAAAAAATCCCCAACCTATTATAAGAAAGGAGACCTGTGTCTATACCATGAACCTAGTAACAGATACAGTTTTAAATCAAGTCGCAAAATATAAATGCACAAATTAAACACGGGTTGCAGCGGCTGACTGGGGGCACCTATTAACATATGGATTGTTTTATTATGACCCTGCCTGAAATGTAGGTCAGAGTTCTCATAAAAATGCAGAAGCCGGGAGAGAGAGTCGTAATATTACATTTTAGCTCCACCCCTGCAGCTGTGGTACACCACAGTTACAGAGAGCAAGGCTACTTCCCAGGAGCCCAGCCGCCCTCCCCTCCTACTGATCACTACAATGCTTATTAAATCAGCCTTGCAAAATTGTCGGAGGAATTCGCAAGGCTGGGCAGACCCAACGCGCCCACCTTTACAAAGGGAGGAGGAAAAAATTCCCCACAACTCAGGAGATCCGCTCGCCTCCCAGCAAAGAGCAAAAAGAGAAGCTGCCTGCCCCTGGCAGGTACGATTTTGCAACACTGGTTTTGAAAAAGCCCTGGCAAGTTAACGCGGTCGAGCCAGAAAAAAAAAAAAAATGGCTGCATCCCCACAACACACCTTTTTTCAGCCTGATATTGTCCTTTTTATAAAGCAAGAAGGCACCTGAGTTAAAACGAGCAGAGGAAGCAAGGAGCCTTTTGAGTAAAGAGTTGGGATTTCTTACGCTTACTGTATTTTTAAAGGAGCGAACAGAATTTGGTTTCTCTCAGCCTCTAACCCAGGGGTGGGCAAAATGCGGCCCGGAGGCCGGATGTGGCCTGCCAGGCCATTCTATCCAGCCCGCGGGGCCGCTAAAAAATTTAGAAAATTGATATGAATCTGCCCTGGGCTGCCAGTCATGCAGCCCTCAATGGCTTGCCAAAACTCAGTAAGCTGCCCTCTGCCCAAAATAATTGCCCGCCCCTGCTTTAACCTATACCCAGGCAACTCCTTTGCTAACTGGCTAGAAGCGGGGTGGGGGAAAGAAGACAGAAACACTCAATTTTTCATAAGGGCGTTTTGTCATGGGATGAGCAGCATTTTGCACATTTCTTAGTAAAGCACAAGGCTGAGTCACGTTAGAAGCCTGGGCAGATTCAACAGGAAGCGACAGCCGCCTTTTTAGGGAACCCGAGATCTGGGTGCCAGCAGGCACCTTCCCACTTCGCACGGTCACGGGGAAGCATCCCCCACGTTTGCCCTCTGGGAACTCAAGCGTCCAAGGGGTTGAGCGGAGAAGCCACGATCCAGACAACCACA
>NW_017728993.1:14886077-14903025 GCF_001723915.1 Gavialis gangeticus | reverse complement strand
TTTTTTTTTTTTTTTTTTTTTTTAAATAAGGGCTGAATTGAATGGCTGTTGAATATTACCTGCAGGACTAGGCATGATAGGTGTCCCGGGAGGGCCTCCACCACCAGGGGGCCCCTGTAGACAAGATTAAACACACATCAGAAACCACTGTGATAACACACACTGCAATAGGTCAGCAAGATCCTGCTGCTGTCAGCAGGAATGCCTCACCTTGGTATTCAGCCAACCATTAATCTCCTGCTAAAACCTTTGATGCACTCTCGTAGCCAAGGTACAATTCTTTATTTAAGCCTTAAGAAAAATCACGATTTTTTTTTTTGGCTTTCCGAACTGGCAAGCGTCCGTGGGGAGGGTACGTGTGCATGTATGAGAATGTATTTGCCACCACATGTAGGGCAGCACTTTAAAACCTCATGGGAGAAGGACATTGTTCTGGCAACTGAAAGCACATTTGTTCTCCCCTCCTCCGCACCCCAAGAAAGGTCGGTCCTGCATTTCACGGTTCCTGAATCCGCTCAAAATTCCCCATCAACCCTGGGATAAAAGGGGGGTAACTTCGTAAGGGAATCTAACTCACTCCGGGCTGGTTAAGTCAATAAACTCATGTGGGTGTGAAGAGATTTGATGCTCATGATCTAAATCAGACAAGTAAATCAGTGAACTTACCACATATGTACCAGGCGATGAAGAGGAGTATGGAATCTAAACACAGATCATAGGACAGAGGTGAGTATCTAAAATACAGCATCTCCCCAAAGCACTGTCAGCCACACACCTTGAACTCCTGTGCCCACGCCCCATTTTCATCCAACAGAAGCACAAATTAAACTGAATTCCAGCAGCTCATAGATGCCCATGATACACTTAATGTGCTGCCACGCAATCATTTGCTTACCCAGGTGCCCCCCTAAACCTCATGATCGGTAGCATACAAGAGACAAAGAAAATTAACGATGTGAGAGCAAGGCTGTGGGTGTTTTCTGCTATGTCCAACATCTGGAGTTCCCAAATGACTAGGGGCTTGCAGGAAGATGCTGCCTCCCTCCTTCTCCCTGTGCTATTCCCCCAGGTCCCTCCCCGACGTGGGCGAAGTGTTGCAAATCCTCATACCCCTTCCCTGAATCACAAAGACAGTGGCTGGAAAGCCAGCTAAGGAATGGATTACAACCAGGATAGAGTTGAACTGTAGACATGCTGCAGCAGTGGTCGGGTGAATGGAAGTGGCATGTAACCTAGTATTATTTCCTTAGCTGGATTCGTTGGCTGACACTCCCATGATAGGAAGCACTGTATGGCATGAAGGGTGCTGCATGATGCCTTCGGCGCTCGGCCCTGTTCGAACCCACTGTAACCCTAACTGTCCAGGTTTCAGCATCCAGCCACTTCCATGCAATACCTGTAGACTAGCTAAGTTCTTAGGAGGAGGCTTTTAGGAAAGAGGTTGAGCAAGAGTAGAGTTTAGATATAGAATAGTAAATAGTATAGATAGTAGAGTAAAGATATAGAAAGGAAGCCACATTTTATAGGGTGCTCTAAGCCAGTGGTGCTCTCAACCTTCTGGGTCTGTGGGCCAGATGCATGGCATGGGCCAGATCCCACATGCAGGTGTAATTCCATGCACTGACCTGATCCCATTCATTGGACCCGGCAGCACATCAGCCTGACCCCCCTGCAGGGCCCATCTAGCGTGCCACATCTGGCCGCACACCAGCCCAATCCCACATGCCGGATCTGGCTGTCCCCTGTCCCAACCCCGCACACCAGATTCAGCCACAGGGTGACCCTGCACATCAGCTCCACTGTGGGCTGGTGATTCAGTAAGCAGGGCAATGTCACCATGCTCACAAAGCTCCCCATGGGTCCGGAAATCTGGCAGCGGGGGAGCAGCCATCAAATTTCCGGATCTGTGGGCAGCCCTGTAGGCAGATGACGCAGCTCCACAGGTGAGCACCACTGCTCTAGGCCAATGTGGATAGAGACAGAAACTTACTGAATTAGCACTGCTGGGATTGGGCCATGGTCTTCCAGCACCTGGGCCCCTAGAATTTAAGTTGAAAAGAGAAAAAAAATAAGCTTTTGATATACATCAGACTGGGTGCAGCATAACAACAATGTAGAAGTGGGAGTCCATAGCGCATCCCACCGCGAGAGTCAGAGCCACAAACACAAGTTATAGTATCAAGGATTTGCCTTACATGTTAATTCCAGGCATGCCAGGGCCTAAAGAGTTGGGTGGAGGTCTCATTCCGCCGCCATAGTTCTGCAATGATAACCAAGGATCAGTCTACCATAACGAGAAGGGAAACCGGAGAAGAAAAGAGAAGGGAAAAAACAAACAAACAAAAACAAGAGGGTTAGTTTGTGAAAATGAACTTTAATCAAAAAAAAATTAGATGATGATGAACATATAAGCAATTAGCAACTGTAAAAATAAACAGGACAGTGGTATCTTTTCTGTGACTCTCGGCAAGACATCGTGGGCCACTAAGGAATACTGAGGGTGGACGGCTTCTCGGACACTGTAGAAAATGCAGACGGGAGCAGAGAGGATTGTTCAAACCTAGACCACTGCCTGGCCCCGAGATGGCCCAAGGATACTGGGGAAGAAAGAGGATGCCCCTGGCCCCACGATTAGGGAGGGGGAAAGATTCCAACTCCTGTAAGCAAATCAATCCATGGGCAGAGATGGGGAAAATGACATCCCCTCGCTCATCAGAGGGAAAGATGCAGAGAAGGAGAGAGTTGCTGCTTGAAGAAATTCTTGCTATGGTGTAATGAGAAAGTGATGGCATGTCAAGCAGAAGAGGATGCCAACAGCACAAGCGTTCGAAGCAGCTTCCTAAAGAAGGAAAAGCAGCCTGCCACCCTACTTGCATCCTAAGTGAAAAAAACAAGGCTGGTCTTCAAGTCACCACAGAACACTGTGTACTTGGGACAGACACACGCACGCACGGGTGTACAGGGGAAACACACATACCGAGCAGACCCCCCATTAGGTATCATGCGAGAGATCGCATCAACGAATCATCAACTCCAATCTCTCTATACCAAGGAGAAGAAAAACGTGCTGCCGTTTCAGCACAAGGCCCAAAAGTATGGGGAAAGAAGTGAAAAAGCAACATAAATTACTGAGTCCATCTTCAGGTGTTTAAGAAATCTCCCACATAAATGCTTATTTTGCCTACGGCACGGTTGCCAAGAGCATCCAATTCTGTAAGGACATCTCTACTGGAAGACCAAGCTCCAAGATGCTGTGGCTTACAGGGAGAGTCCTAAGAGACCACACTTCTTTGCCTCTATAGGTCGGTTCCCAAATCACACAGTGCCTGGGAGCATCATTCATGGTGTAGATCAACCTTCCCACATTGTTCCTGTCCACCCACTGAATTTCTTCCTTACCAAGCAGATTCAGTTAAGTCCATACTCATGACAGGCCTGCTGGGCTGATTCAGATTGAAAAACACATCATTTACCCATACGGTGAGTGAACCGCCCCAACTAACATCCCAGACTTTAGAGCAAGACAAAGACAAAGATATCAGCAGCCCACACCAGGGGCAAACTGTGCCAATGTTCATGCACGATCCCAATGAACAGCAGCAAAAAACGTTTTCAGTGAAATGCACGTTGCCCTCCCTGCTCATGCCAAGAAGCTCAGAGCAACCATTTGAAAAAAATGCTGGGGATTTGCCTGTTTGAGAAGAGGGGCAATATGCGTGTGCCTCCCCAGACAGAGAAACTGCCAGGTAATCCCCTCTGTGTCAAGACGTCTTTGTTTTAACTCCACCTTCCCCTCCTGGACCTTGACTTGCTCTACAATTCCCCCTTTTCCTTCACAGCCCCAAAGAACTGCCCTTTTCTGGACTGCTGCAACCTCTTCCTGAAGTCCTGATAGGGCACCTCTCTTTCCCGAACAAAGATGAACAGTTACCAGGGTGGTACTGTATGGACATGGGCCCTTATAATGTCCCACTTCAGCAAAGCACTGAAATATAAGGTTAATGTCAGGCATACATTGAAGTCCAATGGACATAAACTGGAATTAAGCACATGAAATGCATTACTATATCAGGGTAGGAAGAGGAAAAGGGTACCCCCAAAGAAAAACACTCCCAAGTCATAAGCCGGGGTATTAAACAGAAGTAGGGTCACCTTACATCTTGGTTTGGCTGGGACAGCCCCAGATTTTGTAGGCCGGTCTGGCTGGTCGGTGAAAAATGAAACAAAAAAAGTCTCAGAGCTACACAGACAGTCTCGGGGGGAGGCAGAGCAGCATGGTGCACCAGGCAGGCAGGAGGGCAGGCAGGCACTGGTGCTGCTGTGCAGAAGCAAGGCAGGTGGAAAAAAGTGATGCCCAGCCCAGCCTGCCCCCCACTGCTGCTCAGGAGCTGGGCTGGGCACGTGCGGGCAGGGTGGTATCTGCTCCAGTCTGCCCGCTGTGCTCCTGCACAGCCGCAGTGGTGCCTGTCCACCTGCCCACCCAGTTCTCTGTGCTGCTCCGGACTGCGTCCCGCATGCCTACCTGCCTGTAGCAGCACTGTTGACTAGGGGGAGGGGGGTAGTGTCCTGGATTTCCTTAAAAATAATATGGTCATACCCTAAACATAAGGCCCATGGGTGAATCCAGCCAATGAAGCCCCTATTTGGTTTGCTGGGCTACTGACAGGCCACTTAAGTTGGCGGAGGAATGTGTGCCATGGCATTTGGGGCCCTTTGACCCTACTGGACATGGCCATCAGTGGCAAGATTGACTCACTGTCAACTCCCAGACCTCTTACCCATCAAGGGGGACCTCTACATTTGGATCCTTTGCTGCTGCCAGACCCACAGCTGCCACCACAGCAGCTGCTCCAGGCTGAATCTGGCCTCTCCAGAGCCCCACAGTCCAGATCCAGCCCAGGGCTCCAGTTGAGTTTGACAGAGAACAGAGGAAGCCATTTTAAAAGGGGGAAAACCCACTGTAGTTGTGCTAAGCAGCTGCACAGTCAAGCTAGAACGACATGTATAGTAAAGCTGGGGAATTATAAACCCTTGAAATAGTGTTTAAATACAAGCTCTGACAAATCTAACCTTGGCTGCATGAATAAATGCAGAGTTAAAACTATGCTCATTAAAGAAAAGGAGACAGGAAGTGAGAATTTAAAACATTATGTTAGGTTGTAAAAGACAACTGGTTTGAGTGAAAAACAGGCAGGTAGCACAGTGCTGCCAGGTGATCTTGGGTTGACTATTATGATTTCATTTGGAATAAACTTAAGTCATATTTTAGAAGGTAATGCTGTATAGTGCAAAGCTTTCCAGTTAATGAGAAGAAACTAGCTGGGGAAAGTACTAGGCGTACCAAGTGGTGGACAATGATCTATTGCACACAACAAAACCAGTGATTTTTGGTCAATATTTTCGATCATTTCTTGCATGCACTGAAGCTTCTGAGTGCTTGATTCTACAGCATTTCAGAAAAACTCCAAAGTGTACCAACAACAAGGCAAGGGGATTTTATGCCCACTTATGTACTTAGGCTTCTTCTAAAAGGACAATTAAATAAACCACACACTAACATGTGCAGACAGGGAATGTTATAACAAAAAAAATAAAGGCTTAACATTTCACAGCTTTTTCTGCCCCCTCTACCTGGCAGACCTGCGTGACCTTAATTGCTTGCAAGTCTCATGACAATCTTTTAAATGGATGCAAACACCTTTGCCCAAACTGCAGGGCGCCTCCAGACTGTCTGTGGCCCTCCTTCCTTGGCTGATGCAACCATAACAGATGTAGGCTTTTATAATCATTCATGAGGGACCATTAAGAGCCGAGCAGTTCCTGACAGTCCCAGACCTTTACAACTTATACCAAAAACTACTGGCATCTTAACTTGCCTACAAAAGAGCTTGCAAGAGTTTCTGAGGTGGTTCTAGCCTGTGCCCAAGGAGACGGCTGCAACTTTTCCTTGTTTCACTTTTCTTCTTTAGCAGTTTTCAGGTTTTCCTAGGCTGACTAATTTCTTAACTCCCTTTACCCATTTGATGCAACAGTCTCGCGCACACTTATTTACGGCAGAATCAAATTCCAGCACTCAACGTGAGCCACTCCCGAGACCCATGCTCTAGATAGGAGACCGCTGCTTAAATCCATCACAAGGAACAAACAGGAGCGAGTCAACATAGTAGCAGAATTCAACTGCTGAAATGAATCAACACAAAGACAGAATATATTAACCCGGATCTACTTTGTTCAGATTTTGCTTCTTGCTGGACTGGCTCCCTCATCCCTGGTAGGAATGCAACTGAAGAAGGATTTGGCTTCGCTTAGGAGCAACGGGAAAAAGAGCTTTGCTTCCCATTGTGCTGCCATTCATGCTACAGGACACTAAGCACGGCTTTGCTAACTTGTGCTTAGAAATCAACCATCCTTAGAAATAACGTAGATGCTGAACTACTACTGCCAAAGAGCGTAAGGGTTTAAAGTTTCCTGAAATGCCTTTAACACAGACAAGAGCTTCTGAAACAGACCTGGAAAAAATAGAGACAAGGTGACAGCTTTTCTGAGGCTCATGAGCAGACAGGTGAGTGACTACTCTGCAAATTTTTCCCCAGGGAAAACCCCCAAAACTACAGCATTCAGTTAAGTTGGGGGGGTGGGATTGGCAAGCATCAGCCTCCCCCCCACCCCACGACACAAAGAGCAGCTTCAATGCCAGGGAACTAAAACTGTTTACAAAATCAAGTAAGAGCAAAAATAATGGGCAGAGGAAGCTATCTGTCTATTAATGGTATGTACTTCCAAAACTTTTATGTAGACATCCCTTCTTCCTGCCCTGGGTATCACAAACATTGCCAAGGCAAGTTGGATAATGCATTTAACACTGCTCTGCGATCACGGCTAAAGAGCATTGTTCCTTTTGGCTAAACACTGAAACGGGGTTCGGTGGTGTCCCTAATGAGGAGATTCAGCTTGGAAGACAAACCAGTGGTGGGAGGTGGGATTTCCAGATGCAATGCGCTAATGGACAGTGCATTAGTGCTAATGGGGGATACATGGGTAGAAGTGCTCCTGGCCTTCGAAGCCCCAGGAGGTTGTGTTGATGATGTTTACCTAGAACAAGGTCGGAAGATGTTGTTTGGCACTGGACAGAAGAACAAATGTTCTGCTAAGGTTTACCTGTGGACCGGGACCCATGGGGCCCATCCCTCTTGGAGGATTCATCCGCTGCATCGGTCCTCCCATGTTAGGATGCCCTGGCAGGAGTAGAAGCAACAAGGTCACATGGAAGGAGAATGCCATTTGACTTATAAGCCAATGAGCCAAACTAGAGAGTCTCACAAGCCTCCAGGCTCCTCTTTACCTTGTTGTCGTGTCGGATCCATCGAATTGGGCAGCAATGGCTGTGTCCCAGGAACAGCCCCTGGAGGCTGGAAAAATTGAAATAAAAAGGGAGGGGAATAAAACAACCCAAACTTGCAGCTATGCAGTTACAACACTAAATCTTCCATTTAATTCAATGTAAATCCATATAATGTAAATATAGTATTGATTAAACTCAACACTTAAAGCTTTTGAGAGGTGCAAGTGATTGGATACATTTTCTGGGAAACTCCGACTTTCTTGCCACAGTATTACACAGCCATAAAAAAAGCTCCTACCAGCACCCATCTGTATACTTATCCCCAATGACCTCTCCATAAATTCCTGTAACACACCTAATTTAGCTTTTGTAACCTTTCTACTTGGTTTCATATACAGCTTAAAAAAAAAAAAGCCAGTTTCTTCTATTCCCTTTAAACTACTGCATTTCCCATCACATATCAAACTCCCTTTTATAAGCAGGCCTGTAGCCGGGGCACCAATTTTGCTGTCTGGGAGTGAGTCTGACAACAGTGCAATTTCAAGGTAGATGCTCGGCAAATAGGCTATGTCAATGTATTCAAAGTTATTTATTTGCTAGTGGAGAAGGGGCGTTTCATCTGCAAAGATCACATTTACAATTCTGACTGAATAGATTATGAAGATGTGCTTGGGAGTATTAAAAACGCAGGTTCACTCCCGTGCTCCAATATTCATAATATCGGCTACTTCTTTCTTCAAACTCATGCTCTGCTTGGACAACAAATCTATTTAAAGTTCAAAAGATGACTTCCATGAACAGCTCAGTGCAGATAAAGGGGGGAGGAAAAAAAACCCAGGCAGATACCATCTGCCTTGGGGAAGCAAACTGTAAACAATTTTGAAACACTGTTGCTTGTTATTTGAATACCAACAAGAAATAAATCCTGCTGTTCAAACAAAATTTAGAGACTTTCCAGTGAGCAGTGGGTGAGCTGCAGCAGGCCAAGTCAAAATCCATCAGTGCCATGAGAAAGCAGGTTTTAATTCCAAATCTTACGCTACAGATGTACAGAAGCAGGAAAGCTATTAAATAAACAAACATTTTGGTTCCCATGGACATTTGCATGTTTTCCAGCCACTCTTTACTGCTTCACTTCTTGTTTTCTCTTTTTGACACTTCTGGATTTAAGCCCATAACCTAACTAAGCTCTGTGTACATGCAGATCTATGCTTCTGAATGCAGCTTTCCTGTTTTAAAGTTCAATTTATTTTATCTTCCTAACGACCTTATGCTAGAGAACAGGGGGGAAAAAAAAAAAGGTAGCATCAGGACTGTGAAATTGCACACTTAAAAATATCCTTTAAAATCCCCATTCACAAGTTTGTCTGGCTTGTTGAGGCTGAATGAAAGCACGGCTCCATCTCAACCTTTATTTGATAAAACGCGAGGCGGGCTGCGAGCGCACGTGCTCTGCACAACGCGGGCACGGACAAGATTAACACGTCGTCCTGCACTGTCCCTCTGCTGTCCGTGCTTCATCAGCAGGACTTTCAGCCTCTTGAAAGCCCCTTTTAAAGGGATGCTGGGAAACTGTGTTTTAAAAAAGCATCAATATTCTGTATTTCACTAGGCCTGGAAAAGGCAGACTTGGTCACTGGCTTCACTTCTGGCCCTAAACCATTTCACTTTCAGCGTCGGGGCGTATCTTTTAGAAACCTTCCCATTTTGACTGTTCTTGTGGCTTGAATGTAACTTGATCTCTTCAGTATCTTTGAAAACAGGAAAAGTAAGCTCAGCATGGTTCCAAAACAAGAGCTCGTTAATACATAATCGGTGCCCACTTAAAGGGACTCAAAGGAAGTGCAGAACCTATTCACCTAGATGGCTTTCCAAGGAAAACTGGGATGTGCTTGCCTACGCTTATGTATGGGCACAGGAGCAAGTGAGAAACGGAGGGCAGCTATTCTCAGGCTGTGCAACTTTGGGAATGGTCTGGGCAGGGCTTCAAAACTGCTGACCACCTCGCTGGTTTTACATCTCCAAGGCAGGTCTTTTCTGCCACTTGATCCCAATCCATTTTCCCCAGTATGCAGTGCTAGTGCTCACCAGGTCAGGTCCGCAGTAGTAAGCTACTCTAAAAATTACACAGAGCCACTTAAGGAGCCTCCTATCCTAGAGACAGATCATTTTTGTGTCCTGCCAAGACTCAGGACAGCACTATGAGATTTCAATGAGGCAGCAAACCCCCTAGCAAAGCCAGGGAAACATGTTGGGTAGTGAATGATGGCAAGAGAAAGTATGCCCCTCAAATCCTCCCTTTCTACTTATCAGCTCCCTCAACCTTTGCCCCATTAGAAACATACCCTTCTCCTACTTACTTTAACCAGGCAGAGACTGATTTGACTCTTATTTCCAGATAGCACAAGGTTTGGAATTATGGTTACACTGATGCACACATTGCAAGAAGTTTATTTGCTACTTGGTAAAATAGTTCACATTTATCTTTGTGAACCTAGAAACCGAAGAGCAAATTTTCCCTAGTAAAATTTTCTGAAAAACAAGCTTGTCGGTTGTACAAGAGACTTCCTCTCTCAAAGATCAGGCAGTTAAGCAGAGAAACCAGAAATAAACTGATACTTAAGCACACCAAATAAAACCAATACAGATGAGCTTTAAGAGTTCCACTGCCTTGCTCTTAGAAAAAAAACGCTTGTATTCAACTGACTTGTTTATCCGTCCCACTAAAAAAAAAAAAAATCCTTTTATTTTATAAAGTGTAACTTTGGAAAAAGGCAGAATACACATTAACAGAATAGAAAAATAGTTACCAACTTAATTTCCAAAATATTACGTGTGCTGAAAGGGAACACACAAACTACTTTTTGCTAAAATAAACCAAGGGAAGCATTTGGCTTCTTAGCACACATTTACCTGGCATGCCTCTCGACAGGATAAATTACAACAATTAAATGCTACAATCTTAAAACAACTGCCCATAACCAAGCTATGATCATAATGATATGAACAAGCCCTTATTGTTTAAGCTGGGATAAGGAAAGAGCATAAACCTAAGAAAAAATGCAGAAGTGACCTGCCCCACTTAACCCTGATGCTGATCTAAGCATTCCAATGAACCATTTCTCCTGCCGAACGGCAAGATCATCTACCCACTTGAATTTGCTGAGATCCCAGGCAAAATTTACAACATAAGCTAGCTGTCGCCCATCACCAGCAGCATCACAACACAATCAGCTGAAGTCATGAGAGGTGGCGCAGGCCAACGACAAGCAAGTAAAACGCTGGGGCACTAAAGATTTCAGAACGTGGACTATGTTGGAAACTCCCAGGGCAGGTACCAAGGGGTCAGCAGCCACGGGAACATTTCCTACATCTGGTCATGACATGTACTGCATTTGACTGTCTTTTCATCAGCAAATGGTTACTTGAGAGCCAACGCCTTAAGAAAGCCCAAAGAAAGAGAGCAAATACTCTACGTTAATATATATTTTTTGTAGCATCTACTATTCAAATACATCCCCCCCACCCCCCAGAAAACTTTTAGCTCTCTAGAGGCCTCCTGTTCCTGCCATAAAAAAGCTCCAGTTCCAAGACACCCAATTTCAACACCAGGAAGAGAGTAAGAAAATACAATACCTGGTTTCCCATTCTGATGGGGGGTCGGGGACCTCCTGCATATCGTGGTGACATGAAAGGCTGTAATGATAGGAAATGGGTTTAGCGATAGGACGTACTTGTCACAGGGAGATAAAAGAGAAATACTGCATTCCACACAAACTCTGGGTAGACTCTACACGTTTTTCCTGGAGCAATCCCTTTTTAAAAAGAAGTTGGGAAAAAACAAACAAACAAACAAAAAGAGTCAGAAAATCTTTTTGTTCATTTTCACGGATCTATTTTGGACGGAGAGATCGTTTAAACATACTTCAACAGTGCTATACCAGGCTGTTAAAATCAGTGCATGGGAAACCCTAAACATTAGACATTTTCCAGGTTAAAGAGAGAGAGAGAGACAGAGAGAGAAAAGGGGGGTGGGAAAGAGAGAGAGAGAGAGAGACTGGTAAATGAAGCACAGAGCCCACCCCCACCCCCCAATGCTAAGTACCAAAACCAAGCACTTTCAATCAGGTATTTACATCAGTGCTGCAAATTGCATTTAAAAACCCAATTCCAATTAACAAAAAATCTCAGGCGACCATGGGGGAAGCAGATTTATGCTGGAATTTAAGAATGGCCTTTTCATCCATTGTCGACAAATTGGGAGGAAACAAGCATTTCATATTGGGCCTGGGGTGATGCTGAACCAATACAGACTGGCCAGACTTTGCCACTGACAGTAACCAGCAACACTCCATTAGAAATCAGAGGAGCGCTGCCCATTACCCCAGCTACTGATCTGGCCCCAATACGCTTCAAGAGCAAAGCAGAACACCAGTCCCATTTCACAGCCCTGCAGATTTCTAGTGTCTTTACCTGACTGTGGGGTCCCATCATGCTGTTAGGATTGTGAGGTGGAGGCTGTGCGTGTGGCGAGGGCTGAGAACCAGGTGGTCCCTGTGAGGTCAGACAGTAGAAGGAGGTTATAGATTAGCACATGAAAGCGCAGAAAGAGCTAAAAAGGATTTACTGGTGGATCTGTTTGTAGGGAAGCCAGCTTTCGCTTCAGCTTAAGTTTCTATGCAGTTGTAACTAAAGGAATCAATGCAATATGCAAAAAGAAAAAAAAAATAGAACATCTGTCAATGCATACCAGCTAGGTTACAGTCAACTGTTTAGATTTCAACCCGCCTGCAGTGATCAATGCACAGGCATACACTTTCATGGAGTGTGTTCAAGGGAGGGTCAAGGGGAGAAGTTTTGCTATACCCTCCCCCATGTTCCTGCAGCTTGGAAACACATTTCAGGGCTTCCTTTCAGCTTGGGGCTTCACGGGTTAAATATGAGATATTAACACTAGTGGGGAGGCAAATGAAATGGCACTTGAAAGTCCAGCCCATTCTGTGTACCAGAAATGTTCAACTGGAAACCTGGTTTGTCTCCAAGAAATGGATGGCATGGCTCTGAACCGTTTCTACATGCAGGGCTGTATTGTTACCCTTTAAAGATGCAATATCCTTCCCCAAGATGAATTACCTAATGATGCAAGTAAAGTTTCTTTTGAGTTAAGCAATACTGAACATGTCTGGGGAAAAAAGAAAGATTAGTTCGTGTAGGTTTTAACACTGCAATGCAGCAGTTTCTGACATTTGGGGGTTGAACACCCAGTTTTTTTTCCTGCCCCTCCAAAAAAGCATGACATGAAAGTTTGTTCGGAAAAATGTAAGCTCTCAGCAGGAAGACTGATGCATATGTTCATGCAAAAAAAAAAAAAAATTTTTCAAGTCAAAGCATTTGTAATTGGTACAGAAAGCAAATAAGCCTTGTAAGTACGTTATGCGAAGCAGCCACACACACTCCAGGAAAAGCTCAGGAGCAGATGTTCTATACCTGCCACGTTACTAATTTCAACAAGTGTTCGCCTTCTAGCTGCTGCCAGCAATGGCATGGTTTGTTACCATGAGCAATTTTCTTAATTAACAGACATTAATTAGCCATTTAGCAATTTTGCAAGCATTTGTTTAGCAGCTTTCCTAAACATGAATACCACTGTGATAATGGTACTGATTAGAGGGTCTCCTAATTAACAGTACAGGGAAGGAAAATTGAAATCACATAAATTAAAAAGGGAGGGAAAGTTAATGAAGGCAGGACATATTTGCACCTGCAAATCTTTTGTGCTACGGAAACTTGAGTGCAATGTAAATAAAGTAAGAGGGTTTTTTTTTTTATTTTTATTTTTATTTTATTTTATTTATTTTTTTAAGTGTGATGCAGATAGACGTAGCCACAGAGATTAGAAGAGAAACAGCCGCCTGTCAATCTTCCGTGTTTAGTTTAGATGATTGTGTAAATAGATCTCCCTTGCGTCAACAGTGCTTACATCACCGACGCTACCATAGCGCGACAAGAACAGCTCTTGCCTCCGCTGGGATGCACCCGCTGCTGTGGGAAGCAGCAGTCAGAGCCCAAATATATTCCTATCCCCATCCAGCAGGAGAGGCAAAACAAGCCTTTTTGAAAGGGCTTGGAGAGCTCCCCCTATCAACCCATTTGCTGAAATGCCCCTGCCCGTAAGTGAGACAGGCCAGAGCGATTGTAATTTGAACTGAACCCCCAGCTGGTTTGGGGGAATATCAGTGAGACATTTGGGTTCCTTTTAATATTCCCTCCTGCCCGACATGGAAAAAGCAAGGGAATCCCACACGCCAAGTCATACGGCTCTAGACCATTAGCTAGTTAAGAACAGGGTGGAGGAGGAAGGAAGCTGGGGATTTTACCAAGAAGAAAACCAAACAAAAAAACCCCAAACTGTGACATGCAAGAAAGCTAGTTCTGCCGTTTTGTGATGGATCTACCATGCTGGACAGGAGTCATAACTCACTGGGAGCAGTGACTGTCACCCACCAGCCACACCGGGACAGTAAATCTGACCCTGCACCCTGCAATTTTCAGCGTGTAGATGGGCTGAGACCACGTAGGTCTCTCCTGAATGCAGAGGGGCTGGGGAAAAAGCCCAACCGCATCTTGCCATGGGCAGGATCTGGACTTGGGAGCAAGTGCAAAAATAGTCACTACATATAAAAAGGAGAGAAAGAGGTGACTAGAGATCAAATGAAAGATCACAGACAATCAGTCCAAGAGTAGAGATCTTTCTGTTAGGGAATGCAATGAACCTGGGGCTCAAACAGCACCTCTTCCCTTAAGGAGCAATTTTCTCATCTAGGTAAAACGCACCCACCTGCCTTTCTTTACCTAGACAGCTGCAAAGAGTAGATTGAAGGAGTCCGTCACCAAAGCACTGAGCCCAACGGGAGAGGAACAACTTGAGGCTGGGACGCTTAAGTGCCTGTCAACCACACGGTAGGAAGAAACCTACCACGCTGCTAAGGGGCCTGATCTTCCTCCATCCCACATATTGATACTCCAGAACCTCTCAAGCATTTCCTTGCGTGCCGATTTACCTGTCTGGTAAACTGCACGGTTTGATCTCTCTGGTAAAAGCAGCACAACATAGCTGCTTTCACCAAAATGGCCAAACAGCACAAGCAAGGCATCCTCTGCAGACAAGAATGGCTCAAACAGAAACTACTGCCCAGACCACTTCCTGGGAATGACGCTGCCTTTCAAAGTGGCATGACTGATAAGGGGAAAAGGAACCAGCTATGTTAGGTGGAGCTCAGCTTTTTCAGCTGGGCACAGACCCACCTTATCTACAGAGCTGTACGTAAAGGCCCTCCCCTGCTACCAAACAGAAAGCGGAGAGAAAGGGGATCTTGAAAGACGCTCCACGTGCAGGCTCACCAGCAGGAGCTTTGTTCTGGGACTGGAGCATCACATTAAATACTCCCTCGGCATTCAGTTGCCACCATTATAAGGCGAGAAACAGCAGCATGCAACCAATGAAGGCTGTAGGGTGGGGTGCGAAGCGATGAAGCTGCAGCATTAGCAAGCTCCCACTCAGAAATGGTAATGGGCAATTTGAAGGGAGGACACAGGAGCTGAGTTTTGGCTGGGACCTCACCCAGACCCCGAGCCTATGCAATTCAAAGCAAGAAGGCTGCAGGGGCTGGAATCAGGAAGGAGAAAGGGCACATGAGGATGGAGCAGGGCTCGCTCTCCTGTTCAATGCTGGACGTGCTTGCGGCACGCTTCCAGGAGGCACAGAGACCAGCCGGGAAAAAGGCTGCTGGCTTTCTACAGGCAGTCCCATGCAGAGGGCTCTCCCCATTCCCTGAAGTGACCGGCGGGCTGCGGAGCAGACTCTGCAGGAGCCGGACCGCTATGCTCCTGCCCCTGCAGGGAAGCCAACCTGGTTGGCAGCCGAAGAGGACTGGCTCGCAGTGACAGCACGGCGCTGCGGGCTAGTGTCAAGCGTGAAGACTGCCTTGCTGAAGTCCCAGAGGTGTCAGGGAACGCAGGGGGCTGCTAAGCGGCTGGCAGTGGGGGCCAGTCCCCAGGGCAGAGGAGGAGCCTGCAGGGCCCAAGGAAAGCCACGCTTCACTACACACAGAGCAGCCCCCTTTTGTGGCGGCGCTCGGTGCCACAAGCCGCTTGGTGCCCACTTGACTGATGGGGAAGGATGCTCTGGCAGTCGCAACCCAGCCCGCGGCAGAGCTGGAGCAGTCTGAAGCCTGGCCCGAGGCAGAGGGAAGCCCCTTTTGGAGCAGATTGGGGCTCCTCCGCTAATGGGAGGGTGAAGGTGGCTTTGTGCCCTCCTTAAAGGGCTTCCATGAAGGCCCCCTTGAGAGGGGTGAGCGGACGGTGCAGAATTGCCCGGGGAAGATAAAGGAAATCTTGTTTCCTGGGGAGAAAATCCCTTGAGAAAGGCTCTGTTACAGCCAGCCAGCCAGGGAAACATCTGCTCTCCTCTGCAGAGGCCAGGAGGCTGGGGAGGCAGGGCCGATCAGCTCCAGCATCCCGGCAGGGGGAGCTCGCAGGTCGAGCCAAAGGAGGCTCCTGCAGGGCCGGCTGGATTACCCAAAAAGTCAGGCTTCCCTCCAGAGCAGTGGGCTCATCCTAAGAGAAATGCAGCATCAGTAGATGTGTTCCTACACCATCCCCCTCCACCCCCACGCGCAGGAGCATGCGGACAGTGACCCCAAATGGGCAAACACCTTTCCTCTGTGCTGGTGCTTAGCCTGGAAACAGCAGTGTCCAAACCGAGTGGTGGCCACACACACTGGATACTCAGCTTCACTCCCTACCTAAGGGACCGCAAATTATTCCCTCCAGGAGTGGGATGCGGCGGTGCATAAGGATACAAGCCTGGAGCCACCTGCACTGGAATCGTAATATTTTTGCCCATACTGGTTGCTGCAATGGGGAGGGGGGAATGGATAATGACAAAATCTCTTCTGCTTCTCCCACCCAGGCCCGGCTTTCCCCCAGGGCAGGGAAATGACTTCTGCAGGAGACCGGGTGGCTTACACGTTTGCAGAAATTAACCCTAGCATGTCCGGCTGAAACCTGCTCTTAGGAAGGAGGCTGGAAAAAGACCCAGAGCTCTGGCTTGCTCATTTTGCCACATGCCTTGTTCCTACCTCTCTCAGCGCCAGGGCAGAAGGATCTGTAATTTGCTGTCTGCACAGAGCAGGTCCTTGTTGTTGTACAGGGTAGCGGGGGGACCATCACAGAAAATGAGGGTTGGAAGGGACCTCAGGAGGTCACATCTAGTCCAACCCCTTGCTTAAAGCAGGACAAGCCCCACCTAGATCATCCCAGCCAAAGGTCTTAAAAATCTCCAGAGATGGAGAGTCCACCACCTCTCTGGGGAACTTGCTCCAGTGTTTGACTAGCCGCCTAGTGAGAAAATTCTTCCTAATATCTAACTTAAACTTCCCTTGCTGCAACTTGAGCCCATTGCTCCTTGTTCTGCCATCTGCCACCGCTGAGAACAGGCCAGCTCCGTCCTCTTTGAAACACTCCCCTGCCCTTCAGGTAGGTGAAGGCTGCTATTAAATCCCCTCTCAATCTCCTCTTCTCCAGACTAAATAAGCCCAGTTCCCT
>NW_017728993.1:14880196-14886047 GCF_001723915.1 Gavialis gangeticus | reverse complement strand
TTGCCCTCCACTGGACTCTCTCCAATGTGTTCACATCCTTTCTGTAGTGGGGGTCACAGCTGCACACAGGACTCCAAATGTGGCCTCCCCAGTGCTGAATAGAGGGGAAGAATCACTTCCCCTCGATCTGCTGGCAACACACCTGCCAATGCAACCCAGGATGCCGTTAGCCTACTTGGCAACAAGGACACACTGCTGGCTCATAGCCATCTTACTGTCCACTGTCACCCCCAGGTCCTTTTCTGCAGGGCTGCTGCCCAGCCAGTCACCCCGGTGCATGGGATTGCTGCGTCCTAAGTGCAGGACTTTGCCCTTGTCCTTGCTGAACCTCATGCGATTACTTTTGACCCGATCCTTCAATTTGTGTAGGTCACTCTGAATCCTAGCCCAGCCCTCCAGCCTATCTCCTACTCTCCCCAGCTTTCATAAACACGTTGTTTGGTGTTACTACAGGAAATCCTGAGACTTCCCCTTTACACCAGTGAGTGTCCTGGAGAAAGCCAAGGGTCCAACTACTTTCAATTAATCCCCCTGCCTTGTTAATGTACATGCTGATACAAGTTAGCTACATCCCTCCAAATGGGGGGAGGAAATCCCAGGGGAGGACTAGTGGGGAGGGGAGAACAGGCGTAGAGGGCTAATGAAGTTTCTGTCTTAACACTGACTACAGGTGGCAGGGCTAGCAGCCACATTAAAGTGGCTTCAACACGTGTGGAAAAGGGGCACATGAGAACAGCCCCGCGCAGGGAAAGGCAGCATACAGCAAGAGTGTTTCACATGCATCTGTTGTGCAGAAAAGCCTGGCACGCCTTCACTTTCCCTGCAGCAGAGCTGCCTCTCCCAACACGGTCACGTAAAGCTTCTGGGGAAAAGCCGATTTTCCACATGCCACCTTGCAAACGGGTGGGTTAGCACACATGCCAGGCTGGGGGAAATGTTCCCCTTTCCCTGGTGCGCCAAGGAAGAGGGAACGGTGGAGCTAAGCTTGCTGCCTTCAGACCAGGAAACGTTTTGCAGAAGAAAAGCCTCCGAGCAACATGGCAGCACTCTGGCTGAAGACAGAATAGAGCGCCAGCCCTCAAACTACATACCTGCTTCAGGTTTTGGGGTTTTTTTTGCTGCTGACAATATAAACGTGGGTGTTTCCTCCCCCCACTTTAGATCCCTGTGTCGCTGACTGCCTCGCTGGACCGAGCCTAGCACAGTTGAATCACGGTGGAGGAGCTGCCTGCAAGGGCACAGGCTGCTCCCCTTGTTTCAGAGAATTGTGTTACAAGCCCGGCTGACCGGATGCGGGCTCCTTGGTGCTTGTAAATATTGGCACCTCCACCCAGAGCTGGCTGTCGGTCAGGGCATTTCAAATCTTCCTTTTGTAAGGGAGTAGATGTGGCAAGCTTACACCCCACTGGCCCCAGCTTCTCCCACGGGAACGTGCTATATGAGAACAAGCCCCTGGGACCAAGTCAAGCACCAGAGGTTAAGAGCAAACACTTGCGGGCATGACACAAACACACCGGCTGCAAGACCCCAGCACCCTTCTCAACAGGCACGCCACGTTTCCCTCTCCCACACCTCCATGGAGAAAGGCGTTAAAATAATTTCACCTAAATTGCTAACATTAATTAAAAAGGGACGAGAAGATCAATTTCCGCCATTAAAGACGATGGATCGGGGAGTGGATTATTGTAATTCACCGCTGCATGGCTCTTGATGCCTTCCAAAGGAAGGAGCCGGTCTTGGAAGGGGATCTGCCTGCCCACTTCCACACACGCTTCCCCCCCCCTTCCCCCCTTGCTTAATCCCCGGTATGTTCGCACTTTGCCAAAACACTGCTCAGTGTAAAGAGCACCACCGGTTAATTGATTTCTATCCAAGAAACTCCAGCCCTCCCCACTCCCCAATGCAGACAGGCAGGAACGACCCTGCAAGCACGTGAGAAATTGTAACGGGCTCCCAGGAAATCCAAGACTTTGTGAAGCATTTTGTTGGCAAGCGGCACAGGGCAGTAAATCGAATCCTCATGGTCGCATTATCCTGCAATAGCAATGCTCCTGACAGCTACTTCTGGATAATGTAACTGCAGATGTACAGTTTATGCAAACATCTCGACACACGCTGCATGCTCTTTCAACTTGTTGTACAGCAGGGGAGGAGCAGAGTGTTTTCAAACAGCAACAACAAGCAGCATCTGAAAATGTTCGCTACTTCCTGTCTGCTACCCTGGGGCCACTAAACCCATTGTGTTGGAATTAAACTGCAGCCTCCCATTCCACTTTCTTCTGCTCCCCCACGTCCCAGCTCCTTCCAGCTTTTACAGCACAGCTTAAGATTCATTAGGTACCTCCTATGCAAAAATGCAGAACCGCTGGATGTTGTTATCTTTGTAAATATTTGCAGATGTTATATGACCAAGGAGGATTGCATTTCAGCAGAGTGCCGGCTGGATCAGTCTTTTTTTTTTTTCTTTTTTGAAAAACAAAAAGTAATTTTTTTGTGGTGATAAATCAAGCCATGAGCTATTACAGAGACTCAGAGAAAGGAAAGCTTTAAGGAGGTCAGCAGTAGTCCCAACAAGCAGAACCTAGATTTTGACTATGGTATTTCAGAAATACAGGTTTCACCCGTGTTACAAAATGAGGCCCTTCTTGCATGCCCAAAAGACCGATTTCTCCAACGAATAAAGAACTGTGTATTGAGGTACCAGAGTGGCCATCTGGGGTATTGTCCTGTACAAGGAGGAAACAAAACACGTGCTTCTGAACAAGCAATAGCTGCTCTGAGATTATCTTCCTCTCCCTTTTCGAATGTTTAACCTACCAAGTACATCACAAACCGGTGAAACCCGAGCTCCTCTTCAGGGAAATTAAATCCATCTCCCCCCTCCATACTGCCTCACTTCAGCTAGCCTATAATGGCATGCCCACCTTAAAACCATGGTGTAGACCCAACTTTGCTCCTCTTGCATACTTGCAGAAGCGATGAATTCGCCAGCTGTGTTGGTATACCAACATTTGATTTAGCACCGATTAAAGGGAACAAAGCAGCTTGCAACCCAGAGCTATTGTTTCAGGCTCTCTGCAGACTCAAGCAGATGGCTCTGCATTAAATTAAGCTCGTTTCACATTCTGACAGTTTTCTTCAGACCAGAACAGCTAGGGACTTCTTTAAAATGCAAGGTGAGACTTTAGGAAACAACTGAGAGGGCTGCCCCCATCTCCCCCCTGTACTTTGAGAATGGCCGTTTAACTCATTGTTAATGAAGCCTTTTGCATTTCTCACGAGATCCTGAAAATGTTATCTTAGTGCTCTCCAAAGAAATAGTTTTGGGTATCTACAGATGCTCCGGCTCAAGCTATTGCCACGGCCTCACCTGAGTAGAACAAGACAGCAATTAAAGCAAAAGCTAGACAAAGAGAGGTTTATTGTTGTTGTCATTTTACAACCTAAATTTCAGAGCTGATCAGCTTATTTCCACTGCCTTTCATGAGCTCAACTTCTCAAAATTCTTGTAAAATATTAAAGATGGAAAATTGTAGTAGCAATTGCAGCTGTGTGTGTGTCTGTCAATTTTGGGAGTAATTCACCACAAATGGATCCCGTTTTATGGGTTGCATACTTGCAGCTAATGGTGGGGTTTTCATATTTAAAAACATTTTTCAAGTACCCCTGAGGGTGAGGAAGAATGAGGAACGGTATAAAAAGGCAAAGTGTCAATGCAGTAAGATTTAGACTATTTCGAGTTAGCAATAGAAATGCATCTCACATTTTAAATATTTCTTGGTGCAGATCCCAGCATTAAGGAGGTACAAAGAGAGGAATTTACTATCATTAAAAAATCTCTGAAACCATAGATTTTATTGGCCAGAAAATAGAACCTAAGCCCTGTTTTTAAAGGTATAATTATAAGATGCCAACAGGGAAAATTATATCACTAATAAATTCTTTATTGGAGAAACTCAGGAATCCTTCTAAATAAGCACAGGACTGTATCAAAGAACCTTCAACCGTTCTAATAGAAAACACTGCAGAGATTAAAGAGGTATTTTCCATAGCAGCAGATATCATTTCCCCCCTACTTTAGGACTCCACAGTTAATCACGACAACATTAGCGGTAGGTGAGATGCATATTAAAAGTATCAGGGCCTGCCTTGCTAGCCAGAGGATTAATGCTCCACTTTAGCTCTCCAACCACATGCACAATAGTTAGGAACGCAGCCACATTTTACAGTCCGAACGACAGGAAACTTTTTTTAAAAAAACCAAACGGTCCTGCAGCAGCAACAGCGATTCATCATGCACTTCGGTTCAGGATACAGGTCTTTGGCAGCAGTTGTGCAGAAGTCGCAGCATTCAGTAATTTGTACCTTAATTACTAGGAGGCTCGAAGAGCTGACTGACCCACGAGCGTATGAAGTGAGTGCTGCTGACCTGCCATGCATTTACCACCCCCACAATCTCCTTTCTGAACAGGCTGGCTCTTCCCTTTCTCCCGCGGGACCGGCGGGGAAGCAGGGCCGGTCCTGACCTGCAACGCTTGGTGTCAAAATTTGCCGTCTCCATGCCACAGACAGGATCTCACAGAACCACAAAAGCGACGTGGGTCCCTGCTACGGCTCACAGATAACATGGCCCCTGCTCATACAGCACTGCTCTCTATGGGGCCGATCTGTACAAGACTGCCGTTGTGCAATCTTGATCTCAAATGCCTCAAAAGGAAGGGGCTTGCCTATGATCCTATTCCACAGGATCAGAGACCGACCACTCATTTGCCGAACTGACCCTGCTCGGCAATCTCCTTTAGAGAAGGTCCTTAAATGCCGTCAGCAGCCACGGCTTCAGCAGTGTGCCTAAGCGCCTGACTTTGAGAAGCAACTTGGGCTCCCTGCATGACAGTGGGAACCAGGACCGGAAGTACTGGAAAGAGGTCAGCACCACGGCCATCGGTACTAGGGACAGGTAGCAGTGAAGAGCTCCTCAGATGGGAGGCTGCACGGGCATCTCGAGTGTGCATTTATCTTCTGGATGACAAGGCCGGCCTGATGCTTTCGACATGCATCTTACCTACTGATGAGTCACCTTCTAAGTTGCTTTAGAAAACGTGACTCATGTCCCTCGTTTTAAAATGGTTTCGTTAACAGCAGTCTAATGCCGCTAATCCCTATCCCCCGAAGAAACAGCCACCGTCACCTCCCTAAACACAGTGACATTTGTGGTACAGGTGAGGTGAATCTCCTGGTCAAGGGGTTTACATGCTGACAGCCAAGTCCAAGTTTTGCTTTGAAGTCTTGGCCCCACAAGACTGCCCAAGGTAAACTCCTGGAATCTAAACCCCTGGAAAAGCTACACCCAATCTGTTATTCCCCAAGCAACGCATAAATGCACACTTCATTGTTTTAACCAATTCTTCTGCCCTGCAATGGTCAAGCTGTGGTCAGTGTAAGCTACAGACTGTGAAAGCCTTGTGACCCCCTCTCCCCTTCTCCTCTACCTGTGTGACAGCCCCCAGAACAGAGAAAGCAGAAAGATTTCAGAGATTGTGCTACTTTCCCAGGTAAGTTTGCTGAGGGGTGACAATCCACAGTTTCTAGGCTGTTCAATAACAGCACTCCCTAAAAACATCCCCCCATACACAAAACATACATTTAAAAAAAAAAATACAGCAAGCAATTCAACAGGTACTTACTATCTGAAGAGCGCTGCAACCAACTTCTGTATCTCGAGGATAAAAAAAATCTAGACTACAAGGCTCTGAGAATAACAACTGCAAACTTCTTGTATAGAAATGTTGCTGTGCTATGGCCAAGGCTAGAAGTCCTGTAGCTTTACTATTCTAAAAGGGGGGGGGGGGGG
>NW_017728993.1:14879376-14880126 GCF_001723915.1 Gavialis gangeticus | reverse complement strand
TAAAAGGGGGGGGGGGGGGAAATCTCCTCCTATAGCCTGCCTAAAAATGTCAAAGCCCTGCATGCCCCTCACATGGTCCTTTTGACTCCTAACCAAATTTGCCAAGAGAAACAGAAGTTTTTTCACCGGATAACTTTCTAGTGCTCTTCTATGACCTTTGGCATCAGCAATAGAAAGGCCACCTTTCCCCCTTGCAACAGGCAACCCACCGACAGCTCACAAACAGTCAGGCCGTCAGCCGTGAGCTCTCCGTGCCAGACAAGAGCTGGCAGAGAGAGAGACTGCAGAGGAGGCTCAGAAAGAAAAACTGAGGCCAAAGACCGCAAGATCAAGGAACAACAGTGGTCTCCCGTGACAATGATAGTTTTATAGCGGGGCCCAAATGAATATCAACCTCAGGAGAAGAGATCTCATCAGAAGCCTTCTCTCTTCCACATGGAGACTTAAGGCTATAAACACGTCACTCGCTGTCCCACAGGGTTGGATCCTTGCTGCTCCCAGGGGTTCAGGGGCTGATCTGGCATGCCCCTATGGATATCACCAAATGAAGAGGGATTCCCTAACGAGGAACCCCTGAGCTATGCAGGATTGGCCCCCTGAAGGTCAAGGAGCACCTGCCCATGGCAGCTCCAAGCTGCCCACACTCCCCCACCTTAAAAATAAACAGACATCTGTCAGTCAGACCCAGAGGATGGTAACAGACAGAAGTCAATCGTCGTGGTGTCCTGTGACCAGTGGGGTCCCCCAAGG
>NW_017728993.1:14865132-14878595 GCF_001723915.1 Gavialis gangeticus | reverse complement strand
TTCTGAGGTCCCTTCCAGCCCTAATGTCTATGAAATCTGCTGCAAAACAGTAGCACAAAGTTTATATTACCGTTTGTCACAGCCATAGATTTGGGTGTTTGTGGGACAGACATCTGCTTGCAGCCTTGGAGACCAACTTTAATTTTAAGGGGTTTCAAATAACTGGCAACAACCTTCCTAGAAACACCACAAAATGTCACAAAACCAAACCCACCTTTAACGAGGTGGAACACCAAGGAAAGAATCTTTTGCAAAACCCATCCCCTGCTCCGGATGCTGCAAACACCTTGGAAATCTGTAAGGTGCCTTTTGCCCACGGCCGACACACCCACATCTCTCCTTTTCAAAACCCAGGTCCTCTAAAACCTGGACATGTGCATGTCGACAGGGGAAAAGTAGATTCAGTAGGTCCAGAAAAAGTTTCAGGAGGCCAGCGCAGCATAACTGCCTCACCAAGTCCTGCTCAGTTGTGGCATTTATCTTACATTTTTAGCACCTTATACTTCAGAGGAAACACAATGCATCGTAACTCAGTTCCAAGTACGGGAACGTGAGTCCGCTGTAAGACAAAGTGCTTTCAAGTTCAGCTTGACCCTTCTTACCGAAGGCCTTGCTGGTGCATCCACTTTGTTAATCTGTGACGTGCATCTGGAGGCAGGTATGGCTCCCCACGAAACACCTCGTGTCTGGTCAGAAGCAAAGCCTGATCACCCACTAGATGATTTGCTGGGGTCATAAAGTCATGATTTTCTGCCTGGTTCTGTCCAAGGTGACTCATCTCTCTGCAGCCAGGCTGTAGTTCCCCTGCATGCATCTGCATTGTGGAGCTGCTGAATTTACCGTCACTGCTGAATGCTGCTGGCAGTGCATCTTGGAGCTCTCCTATCCTAGGCTCTCATTGCTAAACACATTTATGTGGTACCTGTACTTTATTGCTGGCCATCTCTTATGGACCATCTGATGCAGTGCATGTACCTCAACTAGAAACACCGGCTTTGGTTGATCAAAAAACCATGCTGGGTGGCAGAAGCAGCCTGCATGCGTTTCCACAACCTAGAACAGGGCAGAGAACTCCTAAAGATGAAGCCACCCAAGGGCCTTGCTTCTTTAGGGAAGCAAGATCTTTGCTTTTGGAGGAGCAGGAGCAGGATCATGGAAGGGAGACCTGCAGTGGAACAACACGTTGAGAGAAGAGGATACACCCTGCAAGAACTAACCCTCGTCTCCAAAGACAGGGGGTAGCAGCTCTTACAAACCTTAAACTGCAGCTTTAAACTTCATTCTCTCTTGAACAGCAGAAAGCCCAGGCTGGACTGAGCACCATTCCCAAACGGACAAAGCAGCCTTTCCTCACAAAAGGCAGCCTCGTATACAAAGAGCTGGAAGGCTAATACCAACATCCATCTCTTAGCCCAGTGCTCTCTTGGGAGGGGTTGTGTTACCCTTACTCAGGGGAGGGGAAGCAGGAGCTGTCCTGGGACAAACCCCAGGAAGGAGGCTGAACCCCAGTGAAACACGATTACTAGAGAGAATTTGGAAATCGAGACGTCCCCAAGAGGACCCATTAGAGATCTGAACCGTGTGCCCTCCAGCGGGCTCCACTAATCTCGGCAGTGGTAGAATAGATCTCTTCTGTTCCAGCGGGTGCCTGAGAAGGCATGTATTATAGGGAATTTCCAACAAGCAGAACAAATAGGACAGTGCTGAACCTTTGCTATTTTCTTGCTGCCTCCTTAGGTTCGTATGAAGTCTCTCCTTCCGCGATGCAGAACAAAGACTGCCTCTGCCCTTCTTGGGCTGTGCAGCAGAGACGGATTCAGAACGGAGCCGGCAAAAGGGGCTAGAGACATTCTGTGGCCGCTGCAAGCACTTGGTTAGTTAGGAGTCCAAGGCGCTGTGAGAAAGCAAGGCCTGGGAAAATAAAAACAAAACCACTTGCATTGTGGCAGACGAGCCCAGCTAACCCAGGCTACTTCGCAAGAAATGGTGCTGCCTGATGTGGCAGCAGGAAGAAATGAAATACTACACCTTTGCCTTGACTTCAGCATCTTTGTTATTTGCGAATGGTCCTACTGGCAATGTCTGTTCCTTTAAGCCACCTGGAGGCCTGAGGCTCCCTCACTGGCTCTAACACCTCTAGTGCTAGGGTCTGTGAAAAAGCTTTTGATTTTAGCTTCTCCATGATCAAGTAACGGAGCAACATAGTTGGGCTGAAAGGAGGGGGACTTCAATTCTCTGGCCTGGTGTGAGCGTCAGGGTTGACTTCCTACACAAGCGCTTGATAAATGCAAATACCCCCTGGTCCCTGCAATGGCTGTCCTCTCCCCAAGGCAAAGGCTGATGGAGGAAAGACCTCTGCAGCTGTGGCAAGAAACACAACACAAGGACCTGGCACTCAGGCTCAAATTCAGGTTTCCTCACACAGCCCCAGCAAAAGTACTGGATATTCTGAATGCAGAAGCTGGACCAGCAGCGTTGCACTGAAAAGCCCTTTGCTTTTTAACCGGGGAATAGGGACAGACCAATCTGGATCTTCGAGTACTAGGATATCCCCCTTGCTTTAAAAATAACTGATCGGTTCTCTTCTGATATTGTGAAGAGTGAGAACAGACTGCCTCCGGTTTATTAGCAAGTAAGGGCACACAATCAGCTCTATTACACAACCAGGAGCGATGTGTTTATGCTGAAAACCCAAGGGGAAAAAAAACCCCTCACTGAACAACAAGATATCCACATAATTTCTCAATGCAAGAGAAATAAGCCACTCACACAAGAAGTTCTTATTTAATTGTAAGAAGTGTAATAATCAAGGCTTTAGAAATGAGAGAGAGACGCATCTGCTGCAGTGGCAAAAAAGGAACGGGAGCCTGAAAGCCTCACCTAGGGGATTAAGTGTTACAGATAGTGCCTCACTTGTGCCTCCGCTAGTTGTGTTTTTGTTTTACCAACAGGATTACACACCAGCAAGCAACCACATTTATTCTGGGCAACGAACAGCAAGGAGCCAAATGAAAAATGAACTGTGGAGCCCCAGCGCCTCGCACGGCTCCCGAGGTTTCTAGGCGTTAGGGGGCAGTGTAGGAACACCGACTAACCAGGGCTTTGTTATGGTGCATCTCTCGCACTAACTGCTGATGCATAGCTAACGCAGCCACAGACATTGATTTATGTTCAACTTTCCATTTCATCAGAGAGAGTGGTACAGAGCTATGGACAGAGTTCAAATTCGGGAGAGATGCATTGCCACTGAGTTTGTCTCATTATTACGTACATATGCTCACAACGCGTGCACATGGGTGTGCACACATTCCCCCCACCCCTCCCCTTGCTTTACACACAATTGTTTTCATGGCATCATTAGTAAAGCTCTAAACTTGCTTCTAGCTTTCAATTTTGCCTTCCCCATGATCAAATAACCCCCTTCTGTCCACCGCTAGGAAACGAAGAGATCTTTTCTACTGCTTTTGAGACTAGGCATAAATGTAACTCCCTAACAGGGGTGGAAAGGATTTCCAAGACCTTTATGAAGAAGACAGAAGAGATATATGTATTTGGTAGCATATATCATTATCAGTCAGGAGGGGAAGGTGATTTTAAAAAGGTAACCAGCCACGTGACTGCTGTTTGGACAACCTTCATCTGCACGATAGTTGCAGGCTAAATGCAGCGCAGTTTGCTGCCACCCGCTCATTGATATTCTGAAACCACATGTGTGTGGACACAGTATTCATCGAAGCGTTTCATTTCTGGGGAGGTGCCCAGCAGCAGCGGGGTTTACTGGCCAGTACTCTGCGACCTGGGCTCCCCCAACTTTGCCCAGCTAAAGCCTGTGCTTACTGTGAAGCTGCAGGTCGTGGCCAACTCATATGGAAAGGAACAGATTGCAAGGCGCTCCATCGCTCGCTATGAAGTTGTGACCTGCAGATGGGGCCGGGTGTGCTGGGACTCATCTCTTCAGGGCGCCCTCCTCTTTGATACCAAGCTGTGGCCTGCAGCTACATTTCAGAACCGTGCGAGTTGCACACTCGGCCCACAGGCCATCGTCTGCACTAAAAACGGCTTCACGACGAGGATTGTGGGAACTCCCTGCCAGCCCTAGAGACCCCCCCTTATCCAACTTATGGATCCAGGCAGCCTGTCAGGCTCATCAGCATTTCTCAGCTGTATTATGACCCACCTCATTTCCCTGGGTTTGGTTTCTCTGCCAATGCACCCCAAAAACCCTGTCCCCAACCCTGATTTCTCCCTCTCTGGTCAAGCCAGCATCCACACCTCTCCAAAAAAGTCCAGTCATCTCTGAACCATTCTCCCCCCAAACCAGCACCCTTTTTCATGCCCCTGTAATTGCACAGTCACCTTCCTCCATCGCACCGAGGCAGGCTCAGCTGGTCGAACAGTCTCCACTTTCTACCTCCTTTCCTCAGTTGGCGTCTCCTGCCATGCCACCCCGATAGCTGGAACAAGCTGCGTCCTCATGGGGCAGGCATCTTCCTTCTCTGAATCCTTCTTTAAAACAATCCCTTCCTCCCTTCTTGTCCTCAGGCTTTCTGAACCACCCGCTAACTTATCTCTCATTGAGTTCATGCTAGGGAGAGAATCAAGGTATTTTCTGCATGTGAAGTTCTGCAGAAGTGAATGCTATTCTACAATTGAATTGTATTCGTTTGTACAAATCACAGGAATCCATATTAACCACTAAACAGGCAAGAACTCAAATGTACGGCAGACTTCAAAGAGCTTAAGATTTTGTTACAGCAGCTCATGAAAATTCCCTGTTTTTCCATTGATTCAATGGTCTCCTGCAATTTGATTCCATGTTCCACTTCCACCACCTCAGGTTTGCTTTTCGCTCTCATCTGGCTGCTAGGGAAGCACTGCAAAAATCTTCTAGCTGGTATGAAAAAAAAAAAAACCAGAAAGAAAAACCTTAACTACTTCACTCCTTCACATTTCCTGTGACCTTTCTGGCTGTGCCCTCCCAAGCTCAGTATTTTATTTTCCAGCAGAGAGATTAACCCCAAAAAAAAAACCAACCAACCCAGCAAGTGACTCAACACAGAAACCCCCGGACAAGGCTGCACAAAAAACTTGTGGTCTCAAGTGGAAATGATCTGAGCATTTCAAAGAGGTTAAGGTGCTTTTGGCCAAAAAGTTCAGACTGTATTAAAAGATGGGATCCCCCCTTGCCTCCATCACCCCCCGATGAGAAGCAGGTGTCTGGTGCCTTTCAAGGAAAGGCAATCACTTGTAAAGTCTTTGGCCAGCCAAGTGTTTGACTGCTAATCTGCAACAACAGGTATTTTTCACTTCACACTTCCATCACTGAACTAAAGGTCAAGCCTGTTTTGCTCCAAGTTTTCTTGTGCCTGGGTCAGAAAATCAGCTAAAAGGGCTACGTTTCACAGGGAGTTTCCACAACACACAGCCCGTCTGTATGGCATGTTATCTCTGCTCAGCTTCCCCAGACATTGAGCTGGATCACTGGAGACCGGCGAGTTGCTGCTTGGGAACCAGCCTTCCCCAGTAACACCAACTCCAGCAGAGGCACTGGGGTGAGTCCAGTTAGTGTCAGGGGCTCACAGGACAATAAAGGAGGGCTAGCAGGGACCTCACAGGGTCATTTAGTAAATGAAACAAAGATGAAAGTGTCCTTTAAAAAAAGCACGGCATGCATGGAGGACAGAGGCCTAAAGCCCAAGCCAGGGGAACACCAAGACCTGAACATCATCTGGGGTCACTGCAAAAGGAGCTTAAGTCCCCTTCCTCTGCCACCAATTGCCCAGCAGAGAATAAAACCTATGAC
Source organism: Gavialis gangeticus (assembly GCF_001723915.1). Lineage (NCBI taxonomy): Eukaryota > Metazoa > Chordata > Crocodylia > Gavialidae > Gavialis > Gavialis gangeticus. The sequence goes on along the minus strand of NW_017728993.1, from coordinate 14,872,792 downwards.
CTTTGCACCTGCTTTGAATCGTGGACTCCCTACAAGTCTGCATCTATACATGCAGAGGTGAGGCTACGGAAGGACATCTCCCTGCCCAAGAGAATGAAATTAAAACCCTGGAAACGCATTTGTTGCAAGCAAGGAGCAGAACTTGACTTGCTGACAGCTGCTATAGCCTGCAAGATATCATCTCCACTTCTGTTTACTGCACCTATATGGAAGAGGTTTTACTACAAGACGAGCCTGGTTTAGGGCTCCTAATCAAAATCAAACATTCTCATTCTGTCGTAAGCCTCTTCAGGAAATGAGATTTTGTTTTTAAACCAACCTCTTCTTTGCCAAACTCCCATACACGCACACTAATTGTGATACCATCCTCAGGTAGTGCCATAATAAATCACTACCAGTTTATCTAGTTAAACTGTCTATTGGCCAAGAATTTCTCCTGTATACAAATCACGAACCCAGACGACAAAAGCAACTTGCTAGAACAAATGCTGCTGCCAACCGCTGGGCCCATTTGTTACAAGAACAAGTCGCTTATTCTGAAGTAGTAATACATATATATATATATATATTTTTTTTTCCAGGCACCAAGATGTTATGTAGTTACAACGAGCACGTATGCAAAGACGTTCCAGGAGAAGTTAAAAAACATGTTAAACGTCATACATTTTTGACAACTTCCATTTCAAATGCTCTTTAAAGATCTTTCCATTAGAAACTCTCGGAGATTATGTTACTGTGTCTAGAATCAGGGCGAAGACAAAAAACGCAGCTTTAGAATAGGGAAGAAAATCTGAGAGCCGGTGATACACAAATTCTGACAAGGTGTCTCCTCGACGTTCAATACATTTTGGCCCATTTTGAATCCCCGCCTGCCTGTGGCTAGTACTTGAGCTAGCATTTGTTAAATGCTTTCAGTGATTGCAGTTGGAAAAAATCAAGTGGTTAACCAGAGGGAAAAGGTTTCAAGAACTCAAATCCAGAATGTTTTGAATTATGCACAAGCCTGTTATGACCAGAAAATAAATGAAGTCCCAACCAAACCACCCCCGCCACCCAAAAAAACCCAACCCTTCGTTTTGGAAAAAATATCAATTGCTAAAAAAAAAAGTAAGGAATCTCTCTAAGCAAGAGAAGAATTTGACGTGCTTCAGGCAAAAAGAAAAAAAGTAGAAAAACAGTCAAAGGTTACAGTTATTTATAATAGATTTTCCAACGAAAATGCTGAGTTAGCCAAAGAACGAGAGAGCAGGGTGAAACTTCCAAGTCGAGCATGGGACCCCGATGGTAACTGCAGCGCTGACATTGAGAATCCATGCACACACTCATCCACCACCGACAGAGAAATCAGGAAAGTCCAAACCTACCTGAAAGAAACCCGGAGGGATGGGACCCCCTGGCATGCCATCGTTAGGAGGAATGTTTCCAAGGACTGGACTCGGGGCTGCAGCTGCACTCTGCACGAGACAAAAAAGGACAAACACAAATTGGTTCGGTGTCCGATTTAAGGAGGTAACCTCTCCCCCCTCCGCCCATAAGCAATTAGCCCAGGATGGGTCACTAGTGTCATGACCAAGGTGCGCGTGCCTGTGTGTAAAACCATGTTAATCTACACATTTACAGAATACTACATTGAAGCCCATGTCATCAAAACCAGTTTGGAAATTAGGAACTATTATTCACAACATCTCCTAATACATAACTAGGGAGGTAACTCAATTCAATCATCAGGTAGCAGGTTTAAACCAAAGCAAAGAGAAAGATGAGGAAAAACTTTTAACCTTGTGAAACTCACTATTACCCTTCATATTTGGTGGCAGTATAACCAGTTTCATAAAGATATTAGATAAAATGATAGAGGTTTGGCCCATCAAGAGCTATTAAAAGCACAACAGCCAGGACACCCCTACCCCTAAGCCAGCTGGTAATGTGGAGGAGGTACAAGGGGTGGCTGACTCTATACTAAGCCTGTTTCTTAGTTTTCCTCTAAATCATCTGCTACTTGTCAGAAGTCAAGACACTGGCTTAGATGGCCCTTTGTTCTGATCCAGCAGGGTAGTTCTTATATTCTTAGATATCAAGTGAAGTGGAGACCAAATGCAACCCTTTAAAAGCTAAAATCTTGGGGCTTAGTTACAGCATCAGAAGAAATGCCCTGGCAGGGACAGAACCAAGCCCTCCAACATCCACCCCATGATGATAAGCACACATTTCAGACATCCAACATCATCATCTTCCACGGCTACGAATATCAGCAGAGCTGCCTTGAGCTTGAGCGGCAGCATCAACAGCCGCTCAGATAGGAAGAAAATCAGTAGGGAACTGATGCACGTGCTTCAGTTCCAAGCAAGACCAAATAAAAAAAACTCTCACCCCAAAGCTGATGCAGCACTCAACCCTGGGTTTCCAAGTGACCACGTGCACACACGCACACACACATGCTTGCTTGTTTGTTTGTGCACCAGTATCATCTATGAGGTCACATGCTTCTGGGAACACAGTTTACATTATCCAAACAGAGCTCAAATTGCAATTAGTTCACAGAGGTGATGACCCTGTAAAATTTGGGCCCAGTAACTTTTACAAGCAAGGCACTGTCCGACAAAATCCACTGTGGGGGAAAACACCCAACAACTTGCCTTGCTTTCTAATGGGTTGCACTTTAAACACAGACTATTTTAAGTCTTCTTCACGTTTCTGGATTGGCCACTTACACACAGCGTGTGGTTCTGCCCTCCGAGATGTCCCCTCTCTCCAACTTGCAAGCGTGCCAAGGGCTTTTTGTTTGTGTTTTCCGAACAGCGTCCTGCAAGGACTGCCAAGCTCTGGCTCTACATACAGCCCCTTCCCCCCCAAAACCCCACGTGCTTTTCATTACATTTCTTTTGCTTTGCCTGTATTTCTACAACAGCACGCATCTCCTTGCTGAAAAACGAGGTTCGAGGAGACTAGCAATTTGGTTCCTTTCCATATGTACAGCAGAGACCGAAAATTACTTGGCTATTTGCGTTTGTTCCTACTTAGTATTACGTCTGCCGCACTATATATGTAAACTGGTGAGCGAGGACGTATCCTCTGGCATGGGGACTGGTCTTGTAGCTGGTCTGATAAAACAGCATTTTTTTCTCTTTCATTTTCTGCTGGGTGAACTGGCAGATTTGATGACTATGGTAGGTAAAGGAACAGCTGCAAAGCCAGCCAAACAAACATTTGCTTTCAATCTCTGAACTGTTTTGCCTCTCACCTGCGGAAACAAACTACGATCTTAATTTAAATTTGGCAGGTTCCGATTGTGTCAAAAGAACAGCAGCACAAATGGACCTAGCTCGCTACTCAACCTCATTAGCAGCTTGAGCTACAGAAGGGGCCAGAATTAAGTAACTGCTACAAAAAAAAAAAAAATCTCCTCTTAAACAGCACCACTGACAAAATGTCCCTTCTAGGTCGGGGATAATATTTTTTACTGTTAAAGCAACACGAGAGAAGTGCCCTCATTTAGCTATAGAAAATGGAGTCTACATTTCTGGCATAATTTAAGAGGACCATGGTAATTCAAGAAAAAAATCCACTAAGTCTCAAACAATCATTAATTATTTTTCTGAGAATTTTTACAATGAACTTGTGCATCTGGTCTTATGTTGAACCATCACATTTGCACCACTCCTTTAAGCTACCTTCACCATTGAAAGCCCATATGGTTATAAGATGCATTACAATCCCCTTTACTCTTGGCTTTAAGCCCATTCCAGCATATCTCTCTTTCCCATCCAAAACAGTATACTAATGCTAATACAAGCTGCGTCTCCAACCGTTTACCATTGTTTTTGTGGTGGCATCATCAAATGAGCAAGCACCTTGGAAGAAGCGTGAGCAGACAAGATAAGCTTGCACGTCAAGTCCTGAACTGAAGGGTGAAGTGATGCTTAAGCCAACTTCAGCTAGGAAAAGCCCCCAAGATTCAGAGCTAGAGAACCGTTACGTTTTGGGTCAAAAGCAGCCACATAATTGAGGGTGATCTTAGTACATCGAGCAATCAAAAGTCTTCCTCCTCCCCCCGCCCCCAGATCTTCATTCAGCATCACTACTCATTTACAATTTAAACAGGGTAAGGGGGAACGATTTATCAGCAGTTTTCAATTATTTATCCAATTTCAGGGTTTTGGTAGAAAGTAAGCATCTCATCAGGCTGCCAGCCTCTATGGCAGAGGTTCAGCTCAGGTGCACATGAAGCAGCCAGGCTCTTTACACCTTGCTGAGAAGAGTCAGTATTGCCAATGCAAAGGGACAGCACAGAGTACTATCAAGCAGCAAGACTGAGAAATAATCTACTGGGCATCGATACAGCATCTTTTGCACAGGGGATCATTACTCTGCAAATAGGTTGGAAAGAAGAGATATTAGCCAGGCTGGGTGGGAAATTCCCAGGTCAGGTTTACGTTCCCCTTGCTTTGCAGCCAGCCAACCCTTGCTCTACTGAGATAGCAGCACATGTTGGGCAAACAAGTCACAGCTGCTGCATCTATGATGCTCAACCAGGGTGCCTCGGTACCCCTGGGGTGCCATGTGATCCTTTTTAAGGGTGCCATAATGTTAGTACCATTAGATGTGCAAGCCCCTACATATGATTCACAAGATAAACCCAAAGATCATACATAGGAAACTATAATGTCAACAATGTTCTGCCCTGTTTTGGGCTTTACAGGTTCTTTGCAATAGAACCACTGCTCAATTATTTTCCACCCCATCACAAAATGAGTGAAAGTTAAGAGCTGGCATTTTCCGAGGGGGGTCCTGAGTCTAAAAAGGTTGTGAACTCCTGCAGCACGTGCTCCAGAATGGTCCTGGGGCTGGCCTGAATGCGGGAGCTGAGATACGAGTGCTACTGCAAAATCATCTTTTGTAAAGTTTATCCCCAACTTTATATTTTGTAGCTAAACAGCTAGAAAATACTTTATTAAAAGCTTCCCAGTGAAGCTCCGTCACTCAGACAGCATGCAGCAGCCACCCTTCACCCTGGGGAGACATCCACAGCAGAAGCCACTGCAACACTGCTCTGCTTACAAAATCCTAACGCTTCCACCATCACATCCGCTCTCAGGAGGTGCCACCTGGGCTAGCATAGGTCAACAGCATCTCATCACCTTTAGGGTGGAGGAGAGGTTCTCCTAAGGACACACCTAGCATCAATATTTTTCTTCTGCACCTGCTGGAGTCCTGTCCATTCACAAACACGGGCAGGCGGAGGGTTCGTTCTTAAAATAATATTTGCATAGGAAAAGAAAGTGTGGCTGAATGCACGAAACTTGCCAAGCCAGCAAGATCTAGTGAGGACACATCTGGACAGGGGGTCAGGTCTTGCTCTATTCCTGGCTCTGCCAGAGTGACCCCCCCATGTTACCTAATACAACGTCACTACCTCTGCATCAGTTCTCTGTCCCTCTCTTGTCCATCTGGTTTATGTAGACTGTGAACTCTGAGGCAGGGCTTTCTCACAGTGTATTTGTACAGAGAGTAACACAAGGGGCCTCTGACTTTGTTGGGGTCCCTCACTATGACAAACCACTCATGACCACCCCAAAAAGGTAACACTGCACCAGCGCAGAGCATCTATATTGGCACTTTGCACTGCTGCCGCAGTATGCTAAACCTCAAATGCATGTGGTTTTTCATTGATCTCAGTTGACTTCCCTTCTCACTTGCCCATCTCCCAGGCCACCTCGTCCCCTGCACCTCCTCCCCCCAGACATTAGCAGCAGCCAGGTCCGACAGCTCTCACTGCAGCTATGATGAGAGCCAGGCAGCTCGCTGCTGCTGTCCCAAGGAGAAAGCTTCCCCTACATTCACTGCCATTCAAAGCTCCTGGTGGGCTTCAACCAGGCTGACTCAAGAGAAGCAAGGCGCAGTGAATTCAGGATTGTATTTAAAGATGAACTGACAGTGGAGAGAGGGGAAAAAACTGGGTTTATGCTGTCTTCCCCAATATATAACAAGGCCTGTCCATAAAAGGGGCTTTTGTTTTGCTGTTTTTGAGATTTGAAGCTCAGGTCTTGCCTGCATGATGGGTGATAGGACTTGCAGTGTCAGCCTGGTAGTTGACCAAAGAAAGCAAAAGCCATGAGACTGGGGAAATTATCCCCCCACCCCACTCCCCTGCTTGCTCCAAGGCCTGTGGGTTTGTTACCATCTGTAAGGAAGGCACTGAGGAAGAAAGCCCTTTTTGTTGGGGATCTCGCATCCTGCCAGCCCAAAATAAGGATGGAGAAAGCAACACTTATCAGAGCCTCGGGCCAGACCACGTTTCACACGCTTAGTGTTTTTCCTTGTAGGAAAAATAAACCCACTCATGTCAGGCTCACTCTCCCCAACCTTGCAAAGTAGCAAAATAGAAAAACAAGCCCAATTTTCTCTCTAGTAGGTTCACTTTTAAGCTAGACCAACTCTTACTCCAAAACCATGGAAAATAATGCAGTTTCTCTGCAAAGCGGATGAATCCTCTCAGGGCAAAAACTGGGCTAAGACCTACAGCAGCACCAGCCTACAGCAAGTCCACTTAGGATTTGCCTCTCAGACCCAATACTTCGCTCCAAAGGAAGCATGCCTTGTAATAAAGCTGCCAAGTGATACTTTAGAGTGTCAAGAAATTTCCAGCACATTGTGATCCCCTGCCGGGGAACGTCGGAAGGGAAGAGAGATCCCAAATCTTCTCGGAATATCACTACTCGCATACCTGGTTCCATGCACGGGGCACCCGGACCCTCCTACGAAATAATCTCATACACCCTGAGAGAACGAGCCAACCCACGACTGAGCATTTGGAAGTGCTGCGTGAAGGACGCAACAGAAGTAGGGCCATGACATCGGGTGCACCTGCACCCTCATGCACGCACAGCCTGGTGGGGAGGCTCAAAGAAACAAGGGTCCTCCAGCACCCCAAACCATTCTTGCTTCTTTGCTTTGCCTGGTATTGGGTTGAAGCGGGTCAGGGTCCTCTCCCTGGACACTCTCCTCTCAAGAGCATCCGCTGGGTGCGTGTACCAAGACGACAGTTTGTGGTTAAAGCCCCAGACTGGGACTCTGAAGCTCAAAATTCAGGTATGGTTTTGCTGCACACTTCTATGCAACTGCAGGAAAGTCATTTACTGTATTTTCTCAAATACAACGCACCAATCCAACCCCAAATACAACACATGCCCTGTTTCTGAAAGGCCCCGAGGAGGGAAAACTAATCTTACTTTGTAGAGCACATGTAAGTACCAGAGATCTGGGGCCACATGCCAGGGCTGGGACTGTCTCTGACCTTGTGCACTGGCTTCAGGGCTGTGCGCAAAGTCCAGGACCATGCCACAGACCCCACATGCTGCCCCAAACCTAAAAGAAAAGAGCAGTAGCACCATTACTTGTCATGGCTCCCACAGCCACAGCAGTTAATGTTGCCATCACTGTCCACCTCGCCCCCAAATTTCCAGCCCTTTTCCTTGCACAAAGCTCACCCCAATTTTCCCACGACTTTTTTGGGGGGAAATGCAGATAACATGCAAGACAATACGGTAACCATTGTGCTGCAAAAACAGGTGTCTCCTTCCTCCCACTGCCTTGCCTATTTAGGATATAAACACTTTACAAAAAAAAAAAAAAAAAAAAAAAAAAAAAAAAAAAAAAAAAA
>NW_017728993.1:14862387-14865074 GCF_001723915.1 Gavialis gangeticus | reverse complement strand
AAAAAAAAAAAAAAAAAAAAAAAAAAAAAAAAAAAAAAAAAAAAAGCTTATTTAGGTCAGAAGGACACATGCTACCACGGAGCCAAAAGCTACTGGCTCATTCTTCAGAGGTGCTGTGCAGCCACGATACCTACGACGAGGCTGAGATGTGCCTGTCAGCTTCCATGGGAGCTGCAACTTCTTAAACTTCAGGTAGAGAAGACCGCAGGCAGCACTGGATGCCCTGGGGAAGTTTTCCCTTTGAAAACTTAGGAGACACAGTACTTCTCCCATGGCTTCCAGTTGGGCAACCCATGAAGAGTGCAACACTCATTTCACGCAGCCGAGTCTGATGGGTGCCCGGGTGACACGCCTAAGATGCTTCCACCTAAAACGGCAACACATGGAGATCTTGCTAGATCCGTGGCTCACCCACAGACTGGTTATAAAGACATTTATTTTATTATTTGGGATAAAGCCTTCCAGAAGACTGGGCTGGTTTGGTCGCACCGCAGTAAATGGTAAGGTGCCCAAGGAACAAAAGGGCACAGAGTCAGCCCAACATGGAAGGATCTTGAAACCTCAACTGGAAGACAGAAAAAAGCCAAGAGGGCTGACGTATGGTGTCCTGGGTGGGTCATCTCTACATGGAGGAGGGAGGAAGATGCAGAGATGGGAATGTGGGCAGCTGCACAGGTCACTTGGGAAGACCAGGGATGTGCAGCACAAAGCAAGCAGAAAAGGAGCTTGAAATCGCACACAAATGCCCTTGGTTGGTGCTGAAAGTAAACCATATGTTAATGGCCAGCAGGGGCCCATATGGCCACCTAAAGCTGACCTCTTGCACAGTATTAATATCACCAGTTCATTCCGTCTTGAGCTCAGGATGGCTGCTTGAGCGCAGTCCTGTCCTCCAGGACTTGGAATTCAAGAGCTCAGGTGATGGACAGCGCTCCCCCTCCTCAGGTAGGAGAAGCCATTGGAGGCAGAGAGCCAGGTAAAGCAGGAAGGAAGGAGGCAAAGGGACACAGGTGTTGAAAGAAGATGGGGACCCCAAACCAACGTGAGATCCCAGGACTCGGCGCCTGATTCCAGCGAGGCTGCTCTTTTTTTTTGCACTAGTTTCTAGCCTCCTGAAAAGTCACTAACCTCCATCCCTTCTCCCCAAGTGTACTACAACTAGATCTGCTCTAATTGGACATACAACAGGTCTTCCTACCGTTATGCGTGCCAGGCACAGGCTGTGATGGGTACAGCAGGTAAACGCTGTGATTTATCCAATGCGAGATTAGGAAGTCTGCTGTACTGCGACGTTCATTATCAGATTATACACGCATGCTGTTTTTATTTGTCTAGTTACGTTAAAAGCTCTTTGCCAACCTCAATAAACACACAGTATTAGGCAAATCACATCTTATTACATGCATGTTGACAGTCACTTCTGGGTGGTAAAACCTCGTTGGCCACAATACGTTATTCATATCCACTGCTGCAGCTTGAACCCTTCATAAGCAAGAACACTTAACACTTGCAGAGCCTTGCAGCCGCAGGCTCTGAAGCTCCTTACAAAGGTGGAAAACTGCTTATAAATAAGGACCCAGAGCCAAGAGAAGAGCCTCCTTGATCAGAGAGAGATGGTGGCAGTCAGAACTAGAGTACAGGTCTTCCAAAAAAAGAAAAAGCACTTGCTGTAATCCCTACCAAAGGTATGATTTAGAAGGAGGATGGGGACTAGCTGGGGCTTTTTCTGGGATGCCCACACAGACACATTAGATGAAGATTTCAGGAGTCCAGGCATGGGAAGAGGTTGACCACCACTTCCCCACCAAATCTGTTGATGTGGCCACATGCAAAAGTTACTGGTTTGCATGTCATGACATCTTCAGTCCAGGAGCAATATGCAATTCATGCTGTAGTTACTGTGCATCACACACTTCCAAGAAACTCTACCATTACAGGAACGGTTAAAAAAGCCATGTTCCTAAAAAAATAAATAAATAAAAATCACTTAATTCCCAAGTTTGTTCAGATCTTTCCATCCTCCTGGTACTGTTGCTGCCATCCACATTTAATCCCAAGCAGGCAACTATCCTTCTCACAAGGCCCTGGGCTGTGACAGAACCACTCAGTACGCAATCTGGACTTGGACAAACCGGATGCAATCTGATTTGCACTGTAACAAACGGGGTAGATTCATTCTGTGCTGGAACCATGGACGTACGGAACAATTTCTAATTTTTAATTTAAACAAATGGAAGCAGCAACTAGAATGATTTAAAAAAGAAAAAAAAAAAAAATCAAGTTCTGCTTCCAAACCTAGACATTCAGTTAACACACTAACTTGGTATGCCAGCAGATGCCGTCTAAGCCTTTAAATCGCACACTAATTGCACTAATTGAGCTAACAGTCTCTGTTTCGTCTCCCTACCCTGAGTCAACCAGCATCTTCTGGTACTGCTGTAGAGATCCAAGCTGTTGGCTTTAGTGTTATTTTGTCAGCCATTAAACGATTCATCAGAGTCATTAATTGATTTATTACTGCTGCCTGCAAGTATAGCTTTGCAAATAAAGAATGATGTAGGTCAGAACGCAATAGAAATTGGACAAAATAACACAGCCAGGAGCTGGATGCTTAAATTATCTGTAGGAGTCCACTCATGCAGACCCCCTGACACCAGGTTACCAAAGAAAAAAAAAAAAAAAAAAAA
>NW_017728993.1:14853770-14862224 GCF_001723915.1 Gavialis gangeticus | reverse complement strand
AAAAAAAAAAAAGATGATGTGCCATTTCGCTCTGTTGCCAGAAACCCTGCTAACTGGAACAGCATATCAGCAGGGGGAAGCTCTGGTACTAAACACCCAGTCTTCCAGTGCATGAGGAAGCCATTCAGGCTGTCACCACTGCCAAAAACTAATGATCATGCACTCCTGTAATGCCGTTCTCTGAAACTGCCAGCAGACCTGGAAACCCAACAGAAAGGATGTGACAATAACAGAAGTGTTTGAGGTATGGGATACCCAAACTGGGCTCCAGCCAGAGTGAAATATTCAATGAAACGGCTGCCCAACAGTCCATGAGCTCAGAGAGAGGTGCATTTCTGTAGCATTTTTCCACTCCACTTATTTGCTGCCGAGACCAAGGACGGCAGATTTACAAGGGGCACGCTGAAATAACCAACCGCCTCCACCCCCTTAGAGAAAAGGATCCATCCACCCTCTCCCCTATGCTCATTGGAGGAGAATCTGCCCTAGCTGAGATGCATGAGCAGCACTGCAACTGCAATTAGACATTTGTAAATCTTAGCTCCCGAGTACATTAGCTACCAGTGTCATCCGTGTACCAGGCTTGCACGTTGCCTCCTTTGTGTACGCATGCCAGAAGCAGCCTGTACAGTGTATGGGGCTAGCAACAGCTCTGGAGTTGCAGCTGTAAGTGCCAGGTGGCACAGATTGTGCCCAAGAGTGTAGCAAGCAGAGAGAGGAAAAAAAGGTTTCTCCCATCATGGAACGTGATCACATCCAATGTATGAAATGCACGTGCATTAATGGAAAAGAATGAAGTCTCGGTTAATTTTTCAGTCCAAACATACCTAACTCACAGGGAGTTTAAAAATACCTGTAAATCACTTTTTAATATGAAATCCACGTTACTCAACTACACCAATCTCATTCAGCTTCAAAACGAGTAACAACAATAATAAAAATAACTGGACTAAGTTCTGGCCTACGCGAATTGGAGCACTGCCTCCATCATAACGTGCCCGTCCTTCCCCCAGCTCCAAGTAGTTGGGTGAAGGCTCTGGAGTGTGTCATGCCAGCAGAAAGCAGTGATGTAATCTCTGCAGGAATAGTTATTCTGCTCTTTTATCTCACACCTCGCTAGTGGTGCAATTTACACATACGCAGACAGGACCCACTGCGTGGAAGACAAACAGCAATTCACTTTCCAAGTCCAGATTAGCTATGAAAACAAATTTGCCTCTGCCTGTACGGAAGCCCTGCGTGCTGGAAGCTGTCCAGCAGAGGAGGTCCCTCACCCGACTGCTGCCCCCCGCCCCTCCCAAGCGAGACAGAGACTTTCTGCACGTGAGCTGCAGCTTGACACTCCTCGGGACGGTGCTTTACCTGCGCACGGGGAAGCCAGAGCTCGTTTGCAACGGGGAGCCAAGGAGACCAGGTATTACCAGGGAAGAAAGGGCGTTCACCTGTATGGCTCGGGGTAGTGGCATAGTCCTGCCCTTCAACCAGAGGGGCCGGAAAGGCCTTGAGCTGCTAGGCACCACTAATGGCCTGGGCAGCTTGCTCTTCAAACTGAAGGAAGAGACTGTCTCTTCTTTATCAGCCATCTCTCCAGCACTATCAGCGCCTGCCAGCACCAAGTAGACCATAAGCACAAATCCAAATCCGCGTCTGCAACAGAGTCTCACTTTAAGGTTTCAGAGCCAAAGAGTCTGCTGCACAGGGTACCACGCACACAGCATTTAGCATGCCAGGCACATGCCCTGGGCAGGGTTTAAGCAGCCCTATGTAAACCCACGGGGTAAATTTTTAAGGGTGGCTACATTCGGGGGACTTTGTTTAAAAACAAACCACCAAAGGCAGCCCCCCTCCCCAGCCTGTGATCCAACATCATCTCCTTTTCTAATGTGTTATGTTCACAAGATGGTTCCTCACCCCCAAGCCACCTGCTTTGCAAGCTCAGCCTGGGATCTGAGAGTCAATTTGTCCATCTCCTCAGGCATTGCTCCTAGGGATACAGGTTCTCTGGGCCAAATCCTGCCCTTGTTTTCACCTGTGGAGCACCCCACCCTTTCCCCTGCTTTTGCCAAGAGGAATAACTGACTTATCAGAAGTGCCAGCGTCCCGGTCCCTTGCATGTCTGCGGCAGGTCTAAGAGCAAAAAATAGGAGAAAAGAGTATTTTTGTCACTGAAGCCAGCAGAGGCGTGTACACACAGGTAACAGATTTGTTGAACAACACAGTCGCATTTTTCCAGACTCGCCATTCAGAGCAGATATACGCTATGCTGAGGCATTTAGCTGACTAACAATTACTCGAACGACAATATGTTGGCGTTTTTGTTTTTTTGTTTTTAAAACAGATCCAACATCCAAGCCTCCACAGTAAAAAGGAAAAAAAAAAAAAGAAGAGATAGTTTGAAGCACAGGAGTCAATTAAAACAAGCAGATCTCAGAGTCCAATTGTGATTCAGAAGTCGTCATACAGGGGCAGCATGAGCTGCCGTATGGTGGTGCATGTTGTGCGTGGTGTTTAAGGCAGGGGAGAAGGGAACAAAAGGAAAGCACCCGGGTTGAGGGCATTAAAATGTTAGTTCCTTTGTCAAACGGCTCGCCCCTGAAACCACGCAGTGTCGGTGGGCTTGTCTCTATGGAAATTTAGCATGTAGTGTGCGGGGATGTGCACCAGCAGCACACGAGCAACCTGGGAAGAGGCTCCATGTGTGCAAAGGGCCTCTGTGAAAATGGAGCAAGATGCTTTGCTCTTAGCAAACACCGAGAGCATGCAGGGAGAGCATCAGTGTGGAGTGGCTAGTGCTAAGCCTAGTCACGCCCTTGCTTACTGCCTGCTAATTCTGCAGGAAAGCGAGCTGCACTGTATAAGGAAGGGAACAGAAAGACTGACTGTGCGGTCGAGGTGTCTGACTGGCTCTCGAGAAGTTCGGGGTCTAGTCCAGGCCCTCTTGGACTTCCTGTGCAACTCTGGGCAAGCCGTTTAATCTCTTCGTGCCCCTATTCCCATCTGTGAAATGGTGCTGGTGTCACTTGTGCACCTCTCTCAAGGAGGTAGCAACGCAACGCAACGCAACGCAACCGGGACTGTCAGAAAGGAAGTCATACAACTGGAAAACAAACAAACAAACAAAACCAACCACCCCAAAACAAAACACTCCCATAGTCCTGCATTTCTGAGTCCTGTAAACTCTATGATCTGTTAATCTGGCAACAAAAATAAGCACCCCAGATACTCTATTGAACAGCCTGGAGCCACTTCAAGTTGCTTCACTATGACTTCCCAATGCATATATCAAAGGTAAGGTATTTGCTCATTATTTCGATAATGCATTAACTTCTTCACTTTCATTACCTCCATCTAGCCAGGGGACAGCTTATGTAAGGGACTGCCAAGGAGAGATCCCACACTGGAGCAATACTAGAAGAAGGTTATACAGCAAGACTTCTTTACCCAGCAGTTCCCTTTCTATATTTGATGGCAATGCGGGGTTCTCCTCTTTTAGACCAGAGGAACTGACTTCCCGCCATCTGCTTTCACAGTCCAGCTCCAGCAAGTAGAACCACAAGGTTCCCGGCAGCCAGCAAGCATACCGCTTTTGCTCTTATACAAATGATTGTCACCCTCTCTTCTACTTGGTTCCTGTTATTAATCACTTGTGCACATTTCTGCAGGAAAATGAACCTGCAGTTCTGTCACAAGACCTCCTAGTTTGTGGCCAATTCCTTGGAATTATCGCATCCAGTTCAGTTAATTAAAAAGGGTTTGTTTCCATCACGTGAAGAAAGAAAAAGAAAAAAAAAATAAAATCAGAAAGTAGCAGCGGTATTTAATTGACTATCTAATTCCACTGGATCCCTTCCCTATATGTTCAGTACGCTGCAGGTTGCAAATCAGAAACGTGCATAATTGCAGTAAGATTTGTCCCTGTTCTCCATCCAAGCAATAAACAAATCCCATCACTTCTCAAACCACATCTCAAATCCGCCCACTTCCCTTTTATCCTGATGGTTGATTCACATGCCCACAACCTGATTATCACCTCCGGGCTGGTCTAGGGATTCTCTCTGAACTGCTCCAGCTCATCCAAAGCTTCCTCTGGCTTGCTGTTTTTCACATAGCCATTCCCCTTTGAATCCTGTACCGAGTGCCACCCACTACAGTACAGCTGAATCCTGGTTTTCCAAGCGCCCGTATGCCTACCATGCCGGGCTGTATTTTTCCTTCTCCAGCAAAGCCAGAATCTTTGGTCCCCTGTCCCACAATGCCCCCGATATGCGGAAGATGCTCCCCAAGCAAGTTTGCTAAGCCGTGCCCTCACTCTAACCTCTCCGAGAAGCTCAATTTTGCTGTCTCGGGGATAAGAGAGGTGGAACGAAAACCTAATGGGATGGAATCATCAATGGGATCGATGTGCTCACATGCGTCACGGGCTGGCTTGGGGGAGGGAGGAGGCTCGTTGCAACCCTTCACCCTCCTCAAACGCAAGCCTCATCTGTCATGCCACATCTGCATGCAGAGAGAGCTCTTCAGGACCCAGACTGTTATTTTCCCCTCTTGAGTCGACTTCCAGGAGGTCGAAGCCATCCTGTGATACACAGGGCACTGCATTTCATGGAAACCATATTTTGCTTAGCCTCAGATGTGTGTGAAAGATGCTGACAGACAGCAGCAAAAGAAAACCCCAAACCCTTAATCTAGCCACAGATTAGTCACATCTCAGGATGCAGCAGTGCAATCCCCCGCCTCCAAACGCGTTTCAACCCTATTCTGGAAGGACTGCCCTCAAGGGATGAGAAGGGTTTGCTCTTTATGCTAGTTTAACCCTTGACCTGCCAGCTGAGCTCACTAACTAGTGCCTGTGTGGTCACAATGATGTTTGAGGTAGACTCAAAATGGGTAGGGACCAGAAGAAAAGTCATCCCATGCACCATTCCCTACACGGTAGCTACTTTTAGTCTGAGCGGCAAAGGATGGAGAGTCCGGAGCCCACACCATTCTTGGATTTCACATCTCCTTCCCCCTTCCCATAGGAAGTCTATCAAGTCCTAAGGGTTGTATCGGACAGTCTCGCTAACCCTATCTAGCAAGACAGAACGGAGCAAGGAGCAAGCATCCTAACAGAGAAGTCAAAAAGAAAAGCAAAGAAATTGATGGCTGAGCATCTGCACTCTCAACTCAAGATGTTCCCCTTCCTAGCCTGCCCCAGTGCAAACACCCTGCCACTGCAAGCCAACGCAGTGTTTCCGTTCTTCAGGATCATCACGCGGCCATCGCATCGCCGCTTCTCCACTTTACAAGCAGCACGAAGTGAAGCCGCTTAACAGGTTGCACCGTTGCAAGTCGAAGTTAACCTCAAAACACATGGGTGTATATTCCCCACTTGATTCACAGGCATCATTCCTGGCCTTGGGTCTCACTTTCCAAGCCAGCAGGGAGGGCGGGCGAGGGTGGGCTTTGTCTCACTCAACAGCAACACCTGCTTGATGCCTGGAAGGGATTTTAAAAGTCTGAAGGGAGCTTGGCTGAGCCCTCAGTCAGATGATATCCAAAAGACCAGCACATGGGAGAGAAAGAGAGAAGCTAAGTGGGGAGGAGAAAAAAATCCTTAATAAAGATATAGTTTTGACCAAAACATAGCTAAACCCCCTGCGACCTGCCTTCCATGCAATCTTCCTCCCCTCCCCATCTTCCCTTCAGTGTCCTGGAGTTCACCACTAAGGTCTGTTGTCTGGCAGTAAATCTTGCCTAGGCCTATAGAAACCAGAAAAGCAAAGCACCCATGGAAGTGGCCTCAAAACAAAGCTGTGTGCAAGGACACCGTTACAGGACCGGACACTGGCACGGCAAGCAAAGTGAATCATGTGCTCTACAGCAGGGCTTGTCAACCTTTTAGCAAGACAGCCAAATTAACACAGCTTGACCCAAAGGCTTTCACTTCTCCCGCTGCCAGTTGCCAGCGTCGTCCCAGTTTAGTGGGCTGGATAAAATCTCTTCGGCCTGCAGGCTCTAGGTTGCCGGCCCCTGCTTTAAGTCACGGTGTCCTGCGCTGCCTCAAACCCATGGTGAAGTCAGTAGTAGAGATGTAGGGTCATGTGTGAACCCTGTTCCCCCTGATCTTTCCTCCTTGCCTAGCTGGAAACAGCTACTTAGAGGATGCTACTTTTGTATCCTCGTCCTCTCTAGCCTCCTCTAGCCTTTCCAGTAGAGCTGTTGTGTTCGGCAAACTCGTAAAGGGAGCATAGTTAAATTCAAAGCATTTCTGCAGGAGTGTGGCCTGGTGGTTCAAACAGGGGCTCTGCTCCCAGCTTGCTCCTGGTTGACCCATGTCACACCACTTCCCCGCAGTGCTTCTCTACCCATCGGAGCTGCTCGATTGAGTTACACACCCAACCAGCCCTTTCTCCTGGAGGCTCTTAACAGCCTATTTCACAGCTGCAGGAAACTGGGAGAAAGCAACCCAAGGTGCTCGCAGACGCCTAGCATCTCAGTGGCGTGCTTTTAGGCACACTGACAAATTTACGTCAGCCGTGACTGATGTTCACAGCAAGCAGGTGCTTGCTTTACATAGGTATTCTGGCTGAAAAAAAAACTTGACCTGGGTACGCCCAACATGAACTCGCATCCATGGTGCAAGGTTTCAGTGATGGCTGGGGCAAACTAGCGATCTGGTCCCCACCACTTTGTTGCCCTTGGTGTGTACCACGCAAGCATAAAAGAACAAATCATCATACAGGTCAGAACTTAAACAGACTGCATAAACAGGTAAGACGGAATTTAATTGGCCTCCAGTTAAGCCTCTCTCATCTCATTAAAGCTGCCTTCATCTTATATAGCGAGGTTTTAAATTTAATAATAGAACACTACCACACCTCACAGTAACCCGATTAGCATCTGAGGATGGCAGTATGTTGACCATTTCGTACAGATCTAAACATCAGATGATTTGCTGCTTTAGTCTCCTCTCTGGGCTGGTGGTGCCTGTACTGCGTCAATAAAATGAGTTTTCTCCCCCTTTTTTAAGTTGACATCATACAATTGGAAGAACAAAAAAATTGTGGGCTTGCAGACGCCATCATTTGCTCGATTACAAGACGGCAACATGCCCGCATCGGCTCTGCAGAACGTTTTCCGATTCCAACAAGAAGTGGAATCAAGACGGTGCAACCAGCAGTTGGAGTTCAGTGGTTAAGCTGTCATCTTACAGCTTTACATGTATATCGACAGACAGACAGACAGACGTTTTTGCCACTATTTCATGCAGCATTTTGTCTGTTGCCTTCAAAACTCTGCAGGGGAGTAAGGGGAGGAGGAGTAAGGGGAAAAAAAAAAGTCACAAATGAAGCAAGTAGTCTCCCTATTAACAGAAATACCCATTTACTGTCTCTTGCATTGTGCTGTAAAAATTCAAGCAGGCACCTGCACTGTTCTGGGGAAAAACCTAAGAGCACGCTGAAGAATAAGTGGCACGAACAATGGTCAAACAATTCATGTTTAACCACAGCAACACAACTCAATTTTACTGCACCCTCCTAGGTGGCAGCTTTAAGAGATTGTTGGTTGAGGACGTTTCAGGCAGCCTATGGACAAACAAGTCTTTCATTCAATAGTAAATCTGGAGTTAATTTCCGAACAAGTTTTAAAAACTTTATAGTCTTAAATTAAAATGACGTGCATGAAACTAGTAATCTTACAAGAGGAGAAGCGACTCGCCATACCTCCTGCCCAGCACAAGTCTATATAATCCTTGAAACACTCTCAAGATAGTTTCTCCACAGTCCTACAAACTTCATATCAATTCAGCTAAGTTTCCAGACAGAGTCCAAACTTGGCTCCTAAGCCTTAAAAAGCCAAAGGATGAGGGCAGAAAAGGGATGGTGACCTTTTCATCCAAGGGCAGGGTTCTATTGCTTGAGATCCACCAACACTTAAAAACAAGCGTGCAATAGGAATCTATTCACACGCCACACCGTGTGTTCAATATAATTTAATTCTTTCCGGACAAAATGGAAATCGTCATTTACAAAAGTTCCAAGAAATAAACCAAGAGACTAACATTTGCTGATGCAACTGAAGGGACCTGAGGTTCTGGAAGGGTTTCTAGGTTTTATTTTAAAGTAAAATACAGAAATAGGCTCAGGTAAAGATTTGTTTACTGGTGGGAGGAAGAAAAAAAAAAAAAAAATACTAAAAAGATTACTCTGGTATCACTATGCTTTATATAGATTTCCCCCAGCACGGGAGAGTAGAAGAGGTTTTGTTACAAGAGAGACTTTTGGGTGAATGCTAGTTTTGTTTAATTTTGCTTTTGATATTTTATCAGACTTTTGTGATCATTTATAATGCACCACCTGAGAACCACGCAGGATGGAAGTCCTGGAAAAAAATAAATCAAAGCAGCAGCTTATGTCTCAGCTAAGAATGGAGCATATATTTTTCTCCTTTCACACACGCACACCCCACCAC
>NW_017728993.1:14850753-14853750 GCF_001723915.1 Gavialis gangeticus | reverse complement strand
ACATCTGAAGCCAATACTTTAGAAAAAGGAACACAGTTCAATAGTGTTTCAAGCTAATACAGAGCTTTTTCCCTTGTAAAGGATAATCTGAGACGGCAGCTACACCAGAGCAGCTTCAGTCTCAAAACAATAGGATTTAATCTTTTAAGTAGGCAGCCCCCTTATCCCTGGAAAGGAAACCCCTTCAGTCATTTCCAAGTTTGTAAATAAGGATCTTGGTAGCATCTCATGGACATCTGCTCAACAATCCTGACAGTGTTACTGCTAACATTTACAAACATCCTTACGCAAACACACATCACTCTCTGCTGATCTTGCTTTATCTAAATATATCCCAAGGAAATAACTTGGCAGTGCTGCAAAATTTCACAGCAACCAAATTAAAAAAAAAAAGTAGGAGAGAAAATAAAAAAAAATGAAAGGTGTAAAACAATAGGCTAAAGAAAACAGAAAGACGGGCAAGATTTTCTGTGTGCATGCAGGTTGGAAGGCTATAAAAATTCCTAGTTGGAGGTTAAATAAGGCCAAGAGTGATTTACTGGCAATTAATGTTTAAAAAGGTACTACTTTCTCTGCAACACTGCAAAGCCTATTTACACAGATGAAATCGAGAAGCTACTCAGAAGGACAGGATGCTAAACTGAAACCAGGAGCGACTGTACACACACGTAGTTGTGTGGTTAACTAGAAACTTCAACTCAAGGGTTAATTTATGCCGGTTTTCTTGCAAGTTTGGATTTTATGTACATGCCATAAAGGTGGTGGCAGAAGGGTATTTTCAACCCAAAGCTTAAGCTGAACCACAACTTCTTGTTTTTTAAAACTTGGTGCATTTGCACTTTTGCCTCAAAACTCTGGGAGTGCAGAACAAACGTGAGCTCTCTCACTGGCAGTCTCACAGGAAGCCAGGCACAATGCAATACTCATAAAAAATACATGCAGTTCAAAGCTCTCCCATCTTACGGACAGGCAAAGCCCAATATCAAATCTGCACTTCCCTTCCCTTGTCCTATACTGGAAGTACCCAGGACAGAGAACCCTATGGGGACAGCAGGTTACGCAAGCACATGTGCACACACACACATGCACGCACGCACACACACGACTGTCTTTTCCAATGTGTGATGTACAGTGCAGATTACATTTTAAGCACTACTCCACCATCAAACAGTGAAACTATACTAATGAAGCATCAACACTGTGAAAACAAATCTTAAGATGTATATGGTGCTAAGAACAAATTCACTGGTTCACCCTGCCCACTATTTCTGTTTTGCTAACCACAAAAAATTGGAGATTTCCAAGAGCTGGAGGGTTACGGTTGCAGTGGGACTTGTGTTCCTTGTGAAAGCTGAAAACAAGTTTCCCATCTCTCCTGATAATACCAGTTGGTCCAATAGAAAAAAAAAAACAATGCACGTACAAGAAACAAAATCAACCCTCAGCCTCACAAATCTTACTTCTTTTCATATCCATGGGACCAACCTAGCTTACATCCTTGCCGCTTCCAAATACCATTGCAACTTCAGACAATCTTCCCCCCCAAATAACTAGCCAGGACTCTAGGCAATCCAATCCCATCTCCCCCATGTGCCAGAGCGATGCACGGAGTTATAGTTACTGACTGGTTTATTGTGCCCGTCTGCACAAGCAGTTTTAAAAACAAGTCAATGGTAATTATTCCTCACGAAGGCTCAACCATGAAGTTTGAAGACTTAGGAGCTGATTATATATAAACTGATTTACACTGACGTAAGCAGAATTCCACTGAAGTCAACGGCATCACGCTGGGATATAATCATAATCAGACTAGCTTTTTTTAAAAACCAAGTCAAATGTCTAAATGTAAAAATATTGCTGCCTCATTGATGCACTGCTGATAGTCAGCCGAAGGGATTTCCAGACGTTTCCCCGAATTTTCACCTTTGGGTGAATCCCAGAATCGCTGTATCCCAGAGGGAATGGGTTTTTTTGCAGTCGTAATCAAATGAATGGTTGGAATAATAATGCAAAGCAGAGCACTCGCTATATGGGAACATGCCATCTTTAGGGTTTCCTTAGCTGGCTTTCAAAGGGTTATGGGAATTTATTTTTGTGAATCCAACCTTTCTGCACCAAATCCGTTTCCAATCTAAACGCTAAGTTTACGATCTTCAAGCATTGCCAAAACAGCTCAAATAGATTTCACGCAATTAGCGGACTTGACAATGATACAAATACACAGGTATTAATTACTATAAATTCTCCTCTAATAATTCCAGCAAACAGAAACACCAGGCTCTTTTCCAGCAATCAATACTATCCATTTAAGGGTCTTACCTGCCAAAAAAAATATGTAAAATAATTATATAAAACTTTCATTAGATAATGCAATTGCTTAGACCAATTAATCTCCTATTCATCTATCACCAAGTATTGCTCAGTTTTATTGACCTCGCTGTGGCATGGCAATCGACATCACGATATTCGCTTCGCTCACACCCTCGCCTGGAGAACGGAGGTTCCCTGTTCCTCTGAAAGGGGACTCGATTCCTTCTCTTTTACTTCTGTGTTGGCCACTTACCGGCTCCCCCTGGGCTTACTGCTCCACATCTAAGCAAGCTTGAGGGAAAGCTTACAGATCAGAGTTTTTAAACAAAAGAAAAGCCAAGCAACAAAGCCGCGAGGAGAGGTAATTTGCCAGAGTTTCTGCAAAGTTGCGAGTGATAAAGCAGATGGGTGTTTACTCCTCGCCACGCTTCTCACTTCATGTGCTGTTCCCATCATGTTATAATTACAAAGGGTCATTCAGCCACATGCTCGGCAGCATACTTCCCTTCTGGACACACACATGTACTTGCATTTCATCTTCTTTTATGGTAGACATAAAAGCCACATTACAATGAAGCAGAGCGCTCAAGCTATCCAAATCAAGTTCCCTTATTTAGCTCCCTTTGAAAAGGCTGAATTCAAGGGAAGGACCATCCCTCAAAAAAAAAAAAAAAAAAAAAAAAAAAA
>NW_017728993.1:14849614-14850742 GCF_001723915.1 Gavialis gangeticus | reverse complement strand
CACCACACCCCCCACATTTTCACATCTGAAGCCAATACTTTAGAAAAAGGAACACAGTTCAATAGTGTTTCAAGCTAATACAGAGCTTTTTCCCTTGTAAAGGATAATCTGAGACGGCAGCTACACCAGAGCAGCTTCAGTCTCAAAACAATAGGATTTAATCTTTTAAGTAGGCAGCCCCCTTATCCCTGGAAAGGAAACCCCTTCAGTCATTTCCAAGTTTGTAAATAAGGATCTTGGTAGCATCTCATGGACATCTGCTCAACAATCCTGACAGTGTTACTGCTAACATTTACAAACATCCTTACGCAAACACACATCACTCTCTGCTGATCTTGCTTTATCTAAATATATCCCAAGGAAATAACTTGGCAGTGCTGCAAAATTTCACAGCAACCAAATTAAAAAAAAAAAGTAGGAGAGAAAATAAAAAAAAATGAAAGGTGTAAAACAATAGGCTAAAGAAAACAGAAAGACGGGCAAGATTTTCTGTGTGCATGCAGGTTGGAAGGCTATAAAAATTCCTAGTTGGAGGTTAAATAAGGCCAAGAGTGATTTACTGGCAATTAATGTTTAAAAAGGTACTACTTTCTCTGCAACACTGCAAAGCCTATTTACACAGATGAAATCGAGAAGCTACTCAGAAGGACAGGATGCTAAACTGAAACCAGGAGCGACTGTACACACACGTAGTTGTGTGGTTAACTAGAAACTTCAACTCAAGGGTTAATTTATGCCGGTTTTCTTGCAAGTTTGGATTTTATGTACATGCCATAAAGGTGGTGGCAGAAGGGTATTTTCAACCCAAAGCTTAAGCTGAACCACAACTTCTTGTTTTTTAAAACTTGGTGCATTTGCACTTTTGCCTCAAAACTCTGGGAGTGCAGAACAAACGTGAGCTCTCTCACTGGCAGTCTCACAGGAAGCCAGGCACAATGCAATACTCATAAAAAATACATGCAGTTCAAAGCTCTCCCATCTTACGGACAGGCAAAGCCCAATATCAAATCTGCACTTCCCTTCCCTTGTCCTATACTGGAAGTACCCAGGACAGAGAACCCTATGGGGACAGCAGGTTACGCAAGCACATGTGCACACACACACATGCACGCACGCACACACACGTGT
>NW_017728993.1:14843620-14849526 GCF_001723915.1 Gavialis gangeticus | reverse complement strand
AAAAAAAAAAAAAAAAAAAAAAAAGACTGATTAACTCTTTCCTGCACCCCCAAAAGCTATCTCCCTGGCAGGGTCTAAATTAACCCGGAGGAGACAATGCACTGACTTGGCCAGCTACTACTCACAAGGAAAGCAAACTGCTCTTCCCTGCTCTACATCAATCTTTAAGATGCAGATCGCCAGTGAAGTGGGCAGGTGGGCAATCCTAGTGAATGCCGCCCTGGGGACGTACAGGTGGTACGGTACCCGATGCATCTTCCCCCACCACTCAGAAGCTGGAAGGATCACCTTGACAACACACAGGAGGTGGATTAAACATCCAGCAGCCTGTCAGCTCTCAAGTGGAGGGCGAACAGCTTTGCTGATTTCGTAGTGAGACAGTTTTTCCATTCATAAAGATTAGCCGTTCTGAGGATAAGCAACGATTCTTAGCATGCGAGGAGGCAGCTTTGAAAGTGCTCGAGGGCTCTTTGCACGCAGGGTGGACAAGCTCGCAAGCAGCATCCTCTCTGCTGCAGAGCAAAACCAAACCAATGCAGCCAGTCGGATCTTGGCTTCTGCCCGGTGAAGTGCCACGGATCTGCCCAAAATGCCTAGGCCTTTTGGGTCAGCCTGCCAGCAGATTTAACTACAGGTCAGTTTAGGGTTTTTACCAGTTTTTCTCCGAATTGGTTCTCTCAACGCCGTCAGTCTAGACCAGCATGGGGACATCCGTGCAACAAAACGAAGGCGTGATGGGAGCTTGTGCTAATTTGATCTGGCTAGCACAGGGAGCTGCAGTGAAAATGCAGCAGTGCAGGCTAGGTGTGTGTTAGCCATCTGAGTGCGGACTCCCCAGGCATAAGCTCTGGGGGCTAGCTTATGCCAAAGCTACTGCTTGTGTCTTCTCTGCCCATTACTCCAGTAGCTACTTTATTCTATTATAGATACGCTACCACATGCTACAATCACGCCATCTACAAACTCTACGATGGGGAAAATGGCCTTGCCAGAAAAGCTCCAGTCTGGCACTCGGGAGATCTGGGATGAGTCTCAGCTCGACAACAGACTTCCTGCATGACCCTACCCAGTTCACTTGGGAGGATGACTTCATTAACAACCCTGACATGCTCAAACACTAATGTGATAGAGGTCACATGGAGACAATAGCATGTCTTTTCCAGGAAGGCTCCAGAACTGGGGAAATGGTCCTCAGAAAAAGAAAAAAGAAAGAAAAGGAGGCGCTGATCTCTTTAAATACCCCTTGGGTCCCTGAAGACACCTTCCAGTATTAAAGTGGTCAGAAAGCAAGAGAAGGGAGTCTTCAAAGTGGTTGTAAAACCAAACGAGTAGTAGCAGCTTCAAGAATTAGGGGGGGGGAAAAAAAATTAAGCAAGTCAAGTTTCTGTCTACCAGGGGAAACAGAGGAAGCCTCCAACACATGGCCAGAAGCTTGCCCAGGCTAGGCACAAATTACTCTTGCTTTGGGCTTGTACGATCCCTTCCTGTGTTAGTGTAAGGGACTGAAAAGAAACGGAGAGCAATCACGGGGTCTTCAACACTGCCCGCCCTCCCAAGAAGGAGCAAAGCAAGCAGAGAAGAGAAAAGGCACATCGCACAAAGCTGAATGCACACAAAATTGTTCGTGGGATAGAGAAAAGAGTTCTGGACCCTTTCGTGAAGGCCTCCGAACCTGGAGTTAAGCATCTGCTACAAAGACAAAATACAAAGGGGTGATGCGAGCAGGAGGAAAGACGAGAGTTGCCCACTGAGCATGTGGCCAAAGGACAAAATATGCACATAATTTCAGATAAACCAATAGGCTGCAATGCACAGGAAAGTGCATCAAGTAGTATCACCCAACAAAGCAGCTGAACATGATGTGTCCTACACTGTTGCCGAGGAACAGGAACAAGTTATCTTTTAGGGCAAGTAATTTTAAGCCTTTCTGAATGGGTTACTATGGCAACACCATCTGGATCAGTGCCTCTAGACTGGAAGCTCTTCAGGGCAGGGACCCGATATTGTCAGTCATGTGCCGTGCGGGTTCCCTTTGTAAATACTAATTCAGCGAAAAGATGCACAACATTTTTAATCCTAAACCTGAGAAGCTGAATCCGAAAGCTTTTGACCTCAAGAGATGGATGTCCATTCCTCCGTACCCACAGATTTCGCTGCTGCTTCTTCTACCTGATTACACTTTGAAGTTGCCAAGCAGACACATTTTGGAAAGGGTGATCAAGAGAGTGAGGTCTAAAAGGAAAACAGATCTGTGATACACGTGTACTACTGAACTAATTATACATATTTTAAGCTAGTTGCTACTTAACACAGAAGAGTTACCAGTGTTATGCCATGACTGACGAGGATTTTGCCAATCGTGAAGTTAACAGAGGATGCTACTTGAGAAACCTCTAAAATAAAATCAAATAAAAAACGCTGCTATACTTCCACAGTACTTTAAAACAAACGGGAGGATGGGGGGAGACGGGACCCTGCACTGGAAAGTGTTTTGTGAAATCCCCTTTTTAAGCTGTTCGATCTCATCTTTGCAAAGAGGGTAGCTGCAATTGTATCGGTATCCTAAAATATGCATCAACTGATCACACTAAATCAGCTAAGCTGTTAGCCCTAAATTTAAAAAAAAAAAAAGGCAAGAGAGACGTCAAAACAACCAATACTCGTTTTACTAGAAACGTAAAAGACCTTAAATGGAAGCATCCAGCATTGCATCCTTGTTCCAGCAACCCGACTGAGCCTGCATGGTTTAAGAGGAAACGGCACTAACTGTAGTGACATGACTGCTTTCTCACTGCCCTGGAAGTCAAATACCATCAGGAGGAGGAACTGTGGAGGCAAGACCAGCTTGCCCAAGGTTGCAGAACACATGCTTCGATACAATTCTTGCTTAACTTGGTCATTTTTAACTCTGGCTTCACTGAAAGGGGTGTACACGGAGCAGGTATGGAGACTCAGAACTGCTATGCCACGGAGCCAGCTTGGAAGAAAAGGACTACGAAGAAACAATGGTTCTCGGGCCATGTTCGGAAAGCTTTTGTGCATCTGGGATCACAAATCAGAACACAGATTATCCTATGGAAAAATATTCCTACTTTGTATATTATCTTTGGACACGGTGGGGGGGGGGGAAATTAATGCAAATACTATGGACATTCTCCCATTCTTGTCATGCACTTCCAAGCATTTGAATGCCAAAATATCACATTTGCTTAAGCCTATTTTACTGCTAGCAGCTGTCTGTTATTATTCCACAACACCAATGGCGATTGCTAGAGAGTTCGTCCAGAGCAGGTGAACACCATCTGCCTGTCCCTGACAAGATGCCCATTTCACTTAGACAAAAAGCTGACAGCTATGTGGCCACCATCTTCATGCAATAATATGAAAACCCTTTCAAAGACTGCTGTAACCTTTCACAGATATTCAAATAGGCATTGTATTACCTATAGAAGCAGCAACACTTCTCCCCCACCATCTCCACCTTTCAACCCCTTCCTATGCATGCTGGAGAGTGTGCTTTCAGAAAGGCCCATAATTGACTTGCCTACTGATCTGTGAAGAGTAAATTTTCCACAAAAGCCTTTTTTTTGAACAAAAAAAAAATCCCTCCCCTCTTATAACAAAGTGGCAGGTTAACAAAAAATTACCATTTTAGCAAGTGGCTTTGTAACCTATTCTATAGAATGTTACTGATAAGTATTAAATATGCCAACAGAGGGAAGGAAAAGCCTTAAACCGAGGTCGAGATGGCAGCTGCCTTGAATAAAATATATTTGGGAAGGACAGACTTGTCCCATCTTGAGTAGCTTTTTGAAGACTTGTAGGAATGGACACTGTAAAAACATTCTTCTTCCCCAAAACACAGGCTTTGGGGATCTTTAGCCTAAGAACAAGATGATATTTGGGCAAGTTAGAATTAATCTGCGGTATTAGGAGCTCCCTGGATAAGAATTAAATACTCTGGTAGCTAATGACTCCAGGAAACTAAGAGAAACACTAAAGCTACAAAACCATCAACTGATGGATGGGTTTGTCCAGTATAGGCTACACCTGATCATAAAAAAAAAAAACTCATGTAGGAGCAAGAGAGACTCCCTTGAAAACATGATGCCGGACCTGCAGCCATTTCCACGCAGAATCCCCCCGTTCTGGTCCTTCTCCAGTTAAGCTGGCAAGGACGGCTGGGCTCAGCCCTTGAGAAAAGGGAATGAGCACTGACTGCTCCTTAGTAATGCCTTCTTCCAATTCCCCGTCCCATAGACTGATTCGTGCAAGGACAGGTCAGAGGAAAGGCCTTCTGAGCTGGGATCACAGGGGTTATGAAGGGCAGGACTCAGCAGTGGAAGCAGGTCGGGAGGTTCAGGAGACATCCCCCTGGCTCAGAGGGGAAGGAAGAGGACAAGAACAGTCATGGCATCACATGCATGCAGATGCGAGCAAGCTCTATGGTTGCTTCCCACGTCGCCCCACAGCATACCAAATTTCCATTCTCAGTGCATCTTCCGCAGGCCAACCAGACAACTCTCTTGATTTCCGAGAGTAGCCCACAGCAGCAGATAGACCCATCCTCCCTCCTGGCTGGCTCATGAAAGGCGTGGGGGCGCCTGATGATCTCTTACACACTAAAATCCACAATCCAACCCATGGGAAAGGATGCTTGGGCCGTGCTGTCGCTCAAGAGTTTGTACAAGAATCCATTCCTGCCGACCTGGGGCAGGGACAGGGTCAGGTTTGTACGTAGCCCGAGTTGGAAGCTGAGGGAAAGAGAAAGCTATTCCTGAAGGCCTGGTAGGAAAGCACTGCCACTCCCAATCCAGTCCAGGCGATGCAAGGGAAGATGCACTTCTCTGCAGGGAAATCCTTGCAGAAGTCTGCCAGATCGCTGCTGCAGGGGAAAGCCGTACCGCACAGGAAGAGCAGGCTGTCACTAACGCGACCACCTTTGGGGCAACCAAGTATTTGGCTGATGCCTGGCCGTCAGGGCTGACATTTTCCAGTATGCTCAGGTCGGAGCAAACCCCTGGAATCGGCCGCGAGGTTCAGGCACAGGGACATGCCAGGTGGAGGAAGGGAACACTGGGCTAGAAAACGGTAGAGCTGCAAAAGAGACTCATTTTCGAAGTGCTAAAGCAAACCCGAGCCCGAAGGGGGCCTGATTTAGCCTTGTTTTATCCCGGCAAGACTGAGGTTTCCCTGCCGCGGTCTTGCACGTTACAATGCGGCTCACTAAACAGTGATGAGAAGGGCTCCCTTGGGAAGTGCTCCTGGCCCTTCACCTGAAGGTAATTTCAAAGGCCCTGTCCCTCAGAAGTGGTGCATGGACTTGGCGGCTGTGAGCCGACCGACTGCTGCCTGGGCTCTGCAAAGCCCTTTGCTTGGCTGGCTACACTAAAGCTGGGGCGTAACCACGAGAGTCCCCGTGCAGAATATGCAGCAGGCAAAAATGTAACAAGGTGAGCTTAAAGCTTCCCGAAAAACGCTCTTCAGACCAAATCTCTTTAAAAAGCAAGGAGATAAATGCAATCTAGTAGCTAACGCAGTCACAAATAGGTAGAGATCTACTTCAATTGCACCGAGGTGATGGAAAAATTGTGGGCTGGTTGTGGTGCCCAGTGCCATTTTCATGGTCTTCTCTCAGTGAGCCCCCCCACCCCCACCCCAATTGGCCAAGGGACCCCAGTGGCACCACTCCTTGCTGCTGATTGGCCAAAGGGGCTGCCCTTCATGCAGCCCCACCATCACCCCTTTCCCCCTGGCCCTCTACAATGGGCTGTAAGCCTGGGGAACCAGCATTTTATTTTTAGGAGGTTTCCCCACCCCTAGCAATTCTGTGCAAAATTGGCAAAACTGCTGTTTTTTCCAGGTTCTGCAAAAAAAAAAAAAAAAAAAAAAAAATCTCACAAAAA
>NW_017728993.1:14843210-14843499 GCF_001723915.1 Gavialis gangeticus | reverse complement strand
AAAAAAAAAAAAAAAAAAAAAAAAAATCTCACAGAAATCATGATTTGAGTAGGTCCCTACAAATAGGACAATGTAATGGGTATCTGATGTTAAGGATTGGGGGTGAACACCAGGGCTACTTAGAGCGTTTTCAGGAATCTCATAGTTTCATAGTTGGTCGGGTCGGAAGGGACCTGAGCAGATCATCCAGTCCGACCCCCTGCCATGGGACCCCAGCAAGGTGTTCATCCAGCCTCCTCTTAAAGACCCCCAGGGGAGGACCCAGCACCACTTCGCTTGGAAGTTGGTT
>NW_017728993.1:14837872-14838210 GCF_001723915.1 Gavialis gangeticus | reverse complement strand
AAAAATTACTCTCTCAACAGTGCACAGAAGCGTATCTGACTCTTGCCACCTCACAGTAGCTTTCTTGACAAAGGCATGCCACAAACAACTTGCACAGTATCTCAAACACCTGGTTAAAAACCATCCTATATACTAGAGAATAGCTGGAAGTGCCAGTGTCCAAAATAGGACTCCATTTGCCCAGCTAGCCCTTCTCAATCTTATACTGACGCGTACCAATTCCCACCCCTGGGTCAAAAGTTGGGGCATGCCAACATAAAGCAAAAGGATTCCTTAAGCCTGTTCAATGAATTCATTTGCAATGTTGCTTTTTTTTTTTTTTTTTAAAGCAGAGGAAG
>NW_017728993.1:14831268-14832242 GCF_001723915.1 Gavialis gangeticus | reverse complement strand
TGACTGTGTGGGTGTCGACACCACAGCCCCCCAGTTTCTTAATGAGAACGGGGGGAGAGACAGTGTCGAAGGCCTTCCAAAAGTCCAGGAAGACTACGTCCACCTCAACCCCTGCATCTAAAGGATTTGGTGACCTGGTCGTAGAAGGCCACCAGGTTGGTCTGACAGGACCTGTCGCTAATGAACCCGTGTTGGTTGCCCTTGAGCATAACCTCTCCCCCTGGCCCCTCGCGGACATGCGCCAGGATAAATCTCTCAAAAAGCTTACCCAGGATCGAGGTAAGACTAACTGGTCTTTAGTTCCCCGGGTCCTCCTTCCCCCCTTTTTTGAAGATGGGAACCATGTTGGCCCTCTTCCAGTCCTCCGGCACCTCACCAGAGCACCACGAGTGCTCGTACAGCCGTGCCAGGGGTCCCGCAATGACCTCAGCCAATTCCCTCAGCACTCAGGGGTGGAGATTGTCCGGACCAGCTGATTTAAACACGTCCTGTCCTTCCAGACATTCCCTGACTAGATCCTCCCTGACCCATGGCCTAGGTGCGCCTCCCCTGGGGCCTGAGGGGCCCTATAGGAAGACTGTTTCAAACTCTTTTTGTTGGTGCAAGATGGGGAAACTGGTCATTTGAACCCAGATCCCAAGAGCTCTCTCGCTGCAAGCAACGTGTTCCAGCTGACAAGCTGAATACTCAGGGCTATGCACATCAACCTGTAGGATTTGGACCTTCAGTTTTGCATGTACTTGTACACAGGAGGCCTCACTCTTATTCCTCTCTGAATCCCCAATACACTTGTCACTAAAACAAAAATTACCAAAAAGATGTTCTTAAAAACAAGTCAATGAAAACAGATTAGCACCTTAGGCATTCCTTTGTAAACTTGCAATCCAGAACAGCACCATCCTGGAGAGCATAAAAACCCCGAAGTGAAACTAGTATATATTTAGCTGGGGTGAAAATGACTATTCCTATTTTCA
>NW_017728993.1:14814928-14826268 GCF_001723915.1 Gavialis gangeticus | reverse complement strand
AAGCACCCATTCTCCAAGCACACACCTGTAAGATGAGTCAGGCTGTAACCGGCCATTTCAAATTAAATTAATTAATTAAGTACAATCACTCCTACAAGTTCAAGGCTGGCATTTTAAAGGTTGGATGGCGACACATGAAAGAACATTTTGCACTTATACAGCACTTTACAACTTCAGAGTGCTTTCCAGGCATTAATTAGTCCTCAGAGCACTCTTGTTCTCTCTCCATGCTACAGCTGGGGAAGTTAAATGGACTTCCCCAGGACAACACTGGCTCTGCTTACACAGACACACACACACACACAGACACACACAAATCACACCAGTTCACCTAAGGCTAGCGTGGCTGTCAGATGGGGTGAGGAGAGGTGCAGGCCTCATCAGACACATCTGCCCGCTACCCAGAACAGTTGTAGGAGGCAACTATACTGTGCAGGCGCCACGCACAAAATTTAGAGGCATCACAGTCTGATACCTCTCTGCTATGCCAGCAAATGTGGGCACAGCCTCAACGGCAAGAGCTGAAGTAGTTAACTCTGTTTAGATCCCAATCTAATGGAGTTAAGCAACTCACATGGGTGAGCCACAGTGGGTCAATGGCAAAGGCTAGGATGGGGGTTGACAACATTTTTGGTCATACTGCCAAAAACACCCGCAACCTCAACTTGTAAGATGTTGGCATACCAGGGGCTAACAGCAGGGGAGCCGTGAGGCCTCTTCCCCAAGGCACAAGTGCTAAGCAAAAATGCCTTAGTATGCCACGCTCTGGCGCATGTGCTAGAGGTTGCCTACCCCTGGGATAGGAGGTTGTTTGAACCCAGTCCCCAGACTCTGCTCACTGAAGAACACCGCCTCCAAAGTTACACACACCCTCCATTGCACAAAAATGGCCAGGCACTGTCCATATAAAGGGTCCCAGAACCAGAAAGTCTCATAAAATCCAGACAGAAAAGCAGCAGATAAAGGGTGGGGAGAAGACTGCAATCAGACATAACCACAGGAGTTGATTATTCGTTATACAGGGTGCACTTAATACTCTCAAATATGCTTGACTCCCCGAAATTACTCATCCCTCAGGCCAATCTATGCTAGTCTTTAAAACACAACAGAGAAGAAGAGGTTCTCGCGTCCCCCCCCGCCCTTTTACAGCAATGACCTGGAAGCCAATGGAAAGAAACACAGAACCCCTCCAGGCCCGGGGGGAAGGCAAGCGTGGTTTGGCACTTCCTCAGTAACACCGATCCTTATGGATATTCGAGCTCCGACTCATCCCACCAGCAAGGAATCCCACCCTGCACCTGCTGGCATTCACCCTTCTCCTGCAGCGGATTCAAAGGGTGGGCCCTTGTTCCTCTGGAGCATCAACCTTTCCACAGTCAAATGTTTCACAGCCAAGCAGGGTGGCTTATCATGCATTTAGCTGCAGTTGCATGGCAGCCTGGGGAGGGGGGGCAAGAAACAGGAAGAAATATTAATTGTTTCTATACGTCCTTCTCATCCACTACCCCAGCTGCACGAGGTCTGGTCCTGAAAGCTTTCCAAATAAAATGCGCTGCACCCAGAAGGCTCCCTGTGCTATCCACAAGCTCCGCTGTTTTCGTGTGAAACTAAAGGACCGGCTCCTGAAGCCTGAGGACAGCCCGCCTCCCAGCCATGGCCAGGGTCCTCGCCCTGCATCATCAGTCCACACTGAAATGTGGGTGGGCCTCCCTGAACAAGACCTGCACCCCCACCTGAGACAGGAGTGAAGAATGGAGGTTTGGCTCTCCTGCCCCCAGCCAAAACTGCCTAGGGGAAGCAAGGATGGATGGCTAAGATGTGGCCAACTCCTCTTGCTGCTCCTCCCTCTGTCCTTTGTGTCACCCTCTCTGTGCAATTTGTCTTAAAGCCATCCCTGCACCGGAGGCTCCTAATCTCCCTGGCTTCCCTCACCAGCTCAGCCACTTTCCCCTCCTCCCCTCGCATCTAATCCTCAGAACCAGTCTTGGCTAATCCCTTTGAGCCATATGGAGCCTGAACCATGCAGATCCCAAATATGCCTCCAGAATATTTAGTGCTGCCTGTGGCAGCACCTCCTTATATGCTGCAGCAGCAGCAGCAAATGGCACAAAGGATTTGGGAACACACCCGAGGTCAGAAACCTCCAGACAGATCCATGGAAAGAATTAAGACTTACTCCTAGGAGGGCAGAACAGGCCTTTTCTCTCACCCAACGCTGCTGCCCCTTTCCTTCCTTTCCGAACCAGAGTCATCAAGGACAGCTCTACTGCAATGCAGGAGTGGGCCAAGCTATTTCATAGATATTAGGGGCTGGAAGGGACCTTGGGAGATCAAGTCCAGTCCCCACCCCCAACATTGGCAGGGAGTCACCTGGGATCAAGTGATCCCAGCAAGAAAAATATCCAGATGTTTTTTGAAAGAGTCCAGAGTAGGTGCTTGCACCACTTCTCGGGGCAGTCTGTTCCAGACCCTGGACACACGCACTGTAAAAGAACTTTTTTCTTACGTCTAGTCTAAAATCGGCTTTCCTGGAGTTTATGGCCATTAGACCTTGTTATCCCTTGGGGAGCTCTGGTGAACAGCTGTTCTCCCAGGTCCTGAAGTACCCAGCTTATATAAAACTGTAGGCTGGAAGACAGACAAGCTTGAGTCACCACTGCAAGCCAGATCAAGTTCCCAGATTTCCCATGGAAGTCTGACCTGGCATCAACTGAGTGGGCTCAGTCTGTTTTATCTCCCTTTTTCCAGTAGATGCAAAACTCTCTCCTTTCCACTTACAAGAGCACTTATTTCCCTCTGCATGGTTGCTGTTTTGAGTCAAATCACTGCTCTAGTCTCAAAGGAGTTCCTGAAGGACAAGAGGACAGTATAAAACGCAGGTCAGTAGGGGGATATAGGGGGAAAAAACCCCCTACTATTCCACACTTTGGGCTTTTTTCTTCTTTTTTCCCCCCAATTCTTGGGTCTTTTCTACAGCTGCCCAACTTTCTGGTCAGCATAGATTTTGGAGACCGATCTAGTTATTCCTCTGCCAGATTCTAGTTGCACTTGCATTATAAACCGTGCTCAACCAGAGATTAGCCGCAATTTGTGTTTTTTTCTGGAGAATAGAAATTTAGGAAGAACCCACCCCCTTTTCAGGTGCAGTTGGCTCCTAAGCCAAGGCAGTTGTAGCTGCTGAAGAATAAATACCTGATTCTGGTTTTCCTTCATGTATTTTTGTGATCGCATGCATACCAGCCAGTGTTGTAGCATCCGGACTCCTTGCACAACCTACTACTGCAATGCACACTTGAACATGATCCCGCACAGAAGGCTGTTCATGACACCAATCAGCTTCCCCCTCCCTATCTCTGTGGATGCACCAAGCCTTCAGATGATAGCATGTAGTTCCTATTAGATCTCTTAATAATCTGCACTGAAAGACCAAATTAGAGGTCTCTGGTTTGGTGGAGAGCGCGCCTCCCATCTCACCTATATACCTACGTAGTTTTGTTTGATGTTACGACACACTACCCAGCTCTTACATACTCCTGTTCATAAGCAGACCTCCCTAGGAAAAGCACTTCGAAGGCAATATCATTATCTCCACTTTACAGACAGGGAAAAACAGGCGCAGCGAGGTAAAAGTGATTTGTCCAAGGCTATCCAAAGGCCAGGAAAAGAACCCAGGATACCCAAGATCCCAGTCCCAAGCCCTATCTTCTAGGCTGCCTACAGCCACATCTGTTTTTCTTCAGGCGTCCCAGGATGTCTATGAGCTGTTAAACTCCTTTCAGTAGGATGCTAACAAGGTATTTCCACACCTCAAAATAGCAGACAAGAAAGCTAAAGTAGGCAGAATTCAACTTGCACAGCAATGAGGAGCTTAGAGCCCTCCTCGAAACAAAATCGGCACAGGTGCTCATTGCAACAAATCAACTTATTTATTGCAGCTGCTATTTGCAGGGGGCAGAAAAAGAGGGCTGTTTCCCCAGAATTTATGTTCACTCAAGGCGTTTTCAAATTCAACAGGCCGGCCGGAGCAGAGGGGCAGGGAAGAGTAAACCTGATGTAAGCTACCGTATAATTCAACGCTGTTCGAAATAACGGGTGGCTTCCTTCACACTCAACTTAAACCAGAAGCTAATCTGGCATGGAGACCAGTCAGATTTCTAACCTGCACACAGATGGGATTTTTACTAGAAGGAAAGGGGATCAAGTGGATTTTCCACGCGCTTTAACTCTTAGGTGTGCTCTAGACAAGCGTGTGCGCACACCTGGGAAGGATCCACGATAGTAACTGTACAGCCGGAGGGAAGGAAAAGCTGGTACAGCCTCATCCATGCGCAGAAACACAGTGCAAGGATTCCAAGGACAAATAAAGGAGCTGAAAAATGTTACGTTAGCCAAGGACGTCTTGTTTTCCCTTTGAAAAGGATCTTGTAGTCTTTAAGACGTCGGCTACACCAGCCAACTTCCCACCCCAACAAACCATCTGGAACACAAGACAGGATGTGCGGGTTGGTCTCCAGTTCGCAATTTTTATGCCCTCGATGCTGGTACACACTGCCTGGTAACTCATCTGCCAAGATACCCCCTCCCATTAATCATTCTGGGGCTACCACTTCCTCACACAATGCCCTTAAAGTCTGACTTTTCACCTGCCACCCTCCCCAAACCTGCTTCTAGATATCTGCTTTGCATTATTTTAAAGATGACAGGTGCACTTTGTTTGCTAAACAGTTCCCCGGCGCTGCTGGCTCAAAAGAGCCCCTTCTAGTCCTATGGTCCCAAAAAGCTCAGCAGCCTTGCAGTTATCTACCTAATACTTTAAGAAGAAATGCCTCTGGACTAGGTCCCCACATCTTACTTATTTCCCTTCACATTAATTTTCTAGATCACTTCAGCCCATGACTCCAGTTATATCTACAAAAACTGAAGCTGCAAGGCAGGGACAGTCTTAGCCGTGCAAGGAATGGGAAGTGCAAATTCACTGTGGAAATGCAGAGGCAGCAATTCGTAACCCAGAAATCGTGGTCCTGATCCTGCCAAGATTTATTCACAAGCTTGTAGGGCTGTAAATGAAAAGCTTCCTTTTTTAACTTACCAATGTTTGAGTAACGAGTATGAAAAAAGTGGCTAATGGAAATCAGTGGGGTTTGGTTTGTTGTTTTTTTTTTGCATGAGATTTGAATGTGTAAAAGAACAGTTGGTTTGGCAAAGCTAAAATTAGAGCTACAGATTTCCTAACTGAATTTTGAAAACCTTCCTTAAAAAAAAAAAAAAAAAAAAGAAGAAGAAGAAAAAAAAGTCTTCTTCTCCATTTCACAAATAAAAGAAAGCCAATACATACTATTTTTATGAGCCGATAAGGACAGTTTCTGGAGGCAGACTCACAAATAACCCTATAAAACCAGCATGCAAAATCCCACCCTTTGACCCTAAGATTAAGTAACATAGGATACAGGAAAAGAAGTCTAGTGAAAGATTTTAGGTAAAAGCTTTCAAGCAACAGCAAAAGCAACAACTGAAGTGTTAAATCTCATTTCAAGGTCTTGTATAAACCTACAGCCCTAACAATGTGATAGGACACTGTTTTGGAGCGGGTGGAACAAGAGTGCTATGGATTAATGGAAAATGATTACATGAGGATGGGGATTTAAGTACCAATCTGAACTGTTCAACCCAAACAGCAAACCTGTTCAAAGCCAGCAAGCCAAGGTCCAAATCTGAACCACACCCAGGAGCTAGTGATGAAGATATGATAAATGAAGGAGTTCATGGGACCGCAGAAACTGCCCGTGGAAACTTCCTGCTCAGGTTAATTCACCGTATTTGTCCTCTGCATTCAGAGCCAGAGCTTGCACTGCTGAGGGTGTTCGCACAGAGAACTCTCCAACCGAATCAGAACGACTGATTCATCTCAGACACCACTATTTTTGAGCTGAAAATTCAACCCCGATAATAGAGTATTTCCTCCTACCCCTGACATTGATGACTCTAGCAGGCAGGGCCCTCACCCCTCCATCACCTTTCAGAGCTTTTTAGGGAACTTAATTTGTTTGCAGGACTTCCCATGTCCTAGGAGGGAGACGTGCTTCTCAGAACATGCAGGTTCTCTTCTGCAATTAGACCGACGCCGACAGAAATGACTCCCGGCAGAGACAACAGGCTCATGAGCGGCGAGCTCTGCTTTCTGGAATCCCAGCAGGTCCTGGCGGTTCAGTTACTAGGCAATAAATCGGTCTCCTCGCATGCATCCCGGTTCACGACCAGGTATTCGGCACAACACAGACGGGGTCAGACTTGCGTCTCGACAGCAGACGGCCAGTTCGAGGGAAAGATTCGGAGGCGAGGGGGCAGCCAAACAAAGGTCCTAGCTCATTCTGCGCAGGCAGACTCTCCGCCAGAAGTTGTTTCTAAGAGTCATAAAGGCTTCGGCCTGATTGAATCTGAACAACGCATCAACGACAGGCAAGGCCAAACAGCAATTAGGAAAGTACATCTCCGTGCCCATCACGCAGGAGGCCAGACTCATGCAGTGGAGTTTACAAGTCTTTGAGGACTTGGCCTCCCGCAGCAATGGGAAGAAGTACTTGTGGGAAGAGTCCCCCTTCCCCTTCCAGCACATCCCAGCTCCACAACGGCGTCCCACCACCCGAGAAGACCACGTGCTGGGACCTCGCTGCTAAGCCGAGCACGAGGAACAACAGTG
Organism: Gavialis gangeticus; assembly: GCF_001723915.1. Taxonomy (NCBI): domain Eukaryota; kingdom Metazoa; phylum Chordata; order Crocodylia; family Gavialidae; genus Gavialis; species Gavialis gangeticus. The sequence continues at coordinate 14,819,571 of NW_017728993.1, read as the reverse complement.
CTGTGTCCTCTCCCTCTGGGCTTTCAAAATTGTTTTGATGCTGCAGTGTTGAATACATTGGGCAGGACATGGGTTTGGTTTTGGTAATTAAATATGCAGCCTTTGTAGTGAGGTTAATGGTCACTTCCAATGCACCCCGATACCATACATTAATGTGAACTTTTAGGATTTGGAGGGGGGTGAAAGGCAAGAAACCGTGATGCAGATAGCAAACAGTATGCACGCTGCTCTGCAGGTACCCCAGGGAACCGGCTGCTGCATTGATAAGTTATCCCCTATTGAACAACAACAGATTAAATAAATGAAAACACACGCTCAATTATCCCCTCGGACACTTCGGAGCATTTAACAAGTTTGTCAGAGCCACACGAGGAAGGAGTGCTGAAGACTTCAATATTTTAGTGCAACCCTGCAAGAGATTACCAATTCCCATCCTGGGAAAAACCTTTTGCCACGTACCAGAAGGAAGTGACATCAGAGGCTGGGCGCTTTTGTTCGCGGAGCACCCCGCTAAGCTTTACAAAGCCGCAGCCTGGATTGTAAAGGTTCCCTCGTCCCAGGGAAAGGCCCGGCGATCTTGCCCCAGGCTGCAGCTTTTGTATTGCCTGTACCTCAACAGCCCTGACCAGATTCGTTAACTATCATCTTTAAGCTGGGCCTCCGCTGAATGAAACGACTGCAGATTTTACCTTGAGGCAACAACAACAAAAATCCCCACTTCGGCGGGCCATAAAGGAACTTGTGAAAACAATTTCATGCAGCTGGGGTACAGTTGGGATGATTAGAGACAAATAAAAAAGCATATTTGAGAACAGTTGGATCTCTCTGCCAAAACCCGCGTGCCCGCTTAGCGTTAGTTATATAAAAAAGTGGGGGAGAACAGGAAAGTTAAAAACCAGTTATGTCCTAGAGAGAATGAGAAAGCAAAGGCGCCAGCACTTAGGGGCCATCTGAAGATCTAGTCCAAGTCATTCCTCCAAAGCCTGGGGTAATACTAATGGGTATATCTGAACTGTAAATCAGGAGGTGCAATAGCAGCACAGGCAGGCATACCCACGCTCTCTTTAATCTTGCTGGCAGGGTAACAATTAGCTGCCAAGATGCTGCAGTGTGGCTTAACCACCGGGCAGCAACTCGAGCGTGTACCCAGGGTTCCCAGTGGGCTGAACACTGCACAGACGCCTGCGCCATGGTTGCACTGCTGCAGTTACCGTACGTGTACCTGTGATGAGTCGCCCTCCAGACTGCAGCACCCAGATGCAGTGTGGGACAGGGCCGAGGAGAAGGAAGAGGAAGCAGATACTTGTTTAACCCACACCACAAGTAGAAACAGTCCAAAAGGTGCTTGGTATAACCTCTACTGTAGAAACAGAGAGATTGCCCCAGCAGTTTTACGGCCTCTAGTCATCTTAAAAAACAAACAAACAGGTCCTTTTGAGGGATCTCAAGGGAGAGATAATCCAGGTGTTTTGTAAAATAGGCCAGGTTTAAAACTGATCAAAATTAAGCACAAACAACTACATAAATTCATAAAATCCTAACTGAAAACCTCAACCTTTGCATACAGGATGACAGAACCAAGGACCGAAGCCAGTTACAACTCTTGTACTGGAAATATTTTGCACCGTTCATGCTTCTTATAGAAAGATGTGGTTTTACCACCACAACTATAATAAGAACCACCTAAGATGAGTGCAAGTGGGGTTATGGATAAGTGACCCAGCTGCAGGGAGTTAAAATAGGGCAAGGACTTGCTATGAAGCAGCTGATGCACAGTGTCCCACCTTCTCTCGTGGCAAGCAACTGCTGCAACTTTAACTGGGACCAAACTAAGCTAAGTCAAGTCACTGGAGTGGGCAGAGTCATTGGGTGTTAGCTGCTCTGCTCCTCAGTCTCTCCAAGTTCATCTGTTCCCTAAGTTTAGTGATTATATGAGAACTTTCACCTTTTATTCTGTGTACCTGGCAACAGTTTATGGCTTTGCCACTGCAGTCGTCACTTTGAGCAAGTGTCACCCACAGCAATAGAGAGAGTGCTACCCTAAAGGCATGCAGCTGTGAAGCCACAAACAGTAGCAGATATTTTGGGGTGGAGGGTGAGGGGGCAAAGGCAACATAGAAAGTCACTTGCAACTCTTTAAACCAAATGCTTGTCATGAAGACTTGGTTTACTGCAGGGTTCACCATGATGACCACTTCTTGTTCCATGTTTTCACTCGTGCCCAACTTCTGCCTGGAATAACACCGGGTAAATGATCAAGATCTGTTTTGTTTTTTTTTCAATAAAACTTAACCCTACCCCTGTGCAGGGAGTTTATGGGTACTCCTTTATTTGGGAGAGTCAGAATAGCATTTATGGCTCTGAACTGCGAGTCACTAAAACCGCCTGGGCAATCAGTAGGGGCTACATCATTCTTATCCGAGGGGGTCTGCAGCCTCTTTACTTCACAGTGGGTTGCTAAATTAAAGACGGGTCACTCAGCTGTTCATAGCAGCTTTTATTTCAAAGGCTGTCCTTCCCCATTGACTGGCGCTCCTTTTTCTGGAAATACAGGTCTCCAAGTATTTCCAGAAAAAACATGGATTTGCTGCACCTGGATAGCACACCTATGCCCTTGTACTCTGACTTCAGCTATTCAGATAATGCCACAAGGAGCAACATCAGCTACACAACAGCAGGTTTAAAATATTTTTTTTAGGGGGTGGGGGACAGAGACAGAAGAGGCATCTGTCTAGAGGAAGACAGTGTGGTTCTAGACAGATAAATTCATCCAGATCAGCATCTACTCCGAGACAAATCACAGTGGAAGACTCAAAGGAGCTTTGCTCTCCCATCCTGCTGGAAGGTGATAGTGGGTCTTAATGTCATTTTGGAGCTAAGGAATATCAAAGGCCCAGTTGCTAAAATAGATTAAGAAATCTATCAGAAGATTGCTCCAAAGAGGAAGAGTGGATACAAAACAGAAACTTCCCCCCCCGCAGAAGCGCACGTTGTCTCCGACTTGTCTAGCAGAGAGAAAACCCCACTGCTTGCCATTCAGTTGTGAATTGTACCGTAAGCACCCGGAAGTCTGAAAGCAAAGCTACACAATCCCATAACTTTACATACAATAGGGATGGGAGGTGGAGGTCCACAGCTGTTAGTCGCATAAGATTTATAGACTGAGATGACTTTAGCGCTCTTCCACCGCTTTGGGAAAACTCCAGTTTTGGGGACAGATTAATGATATGAAGTTAATGTAGTAGCAATATATTCTGCTTCATAGTTTGAAAAGTTCTGCATTGAGCAGATGAAGTCCAGTGGATTTGCAGTGATTTACCACCTTCAGCACCTGAAAACTAATGTCTCCAATATGTCAGTAAATCTGCTAAATGAGGAGGCTTCTTGAGGGCTATTCTTAAGATGGATCATCTGAAACGGAGCCAAATTTCATCGCTAGTGTAGTCCCACATGGAGAAGTCAGACACACTGGGAAAGTTTCTTGGTTCTGAAACTTATCTGCAAGTAAACCGAGAAAGCGGTGCGCATGCACAACGTTCTTTCACAGAACAGACTTTTACCTTGATTTGTCTACCAAGAACAGAGGGGGAAACCTCCCCCATAGCCATCTCAGCAGGGGAGAAAGGAGTCCCAGAGCCCATTTTGAGACTGCTGCAGCTGGGGAAGCAACAGCTTCACTCATGGGGTGGAATGGAGGCCACAGCATTTACAATGGGTAAAATATAACTCCGTTCCTGCAAATTTGTACCACAAATTGCGACTCCCTGGGAGAATTTTTTTTAATTGGAGACTGAAACTCAGATGCACATCCTGCTGCATTCAACACAATTGCTTTGGCAATCCAAACAGATTGGAGTGGATGGGTAAAAGGTCTGGCGGGTGCCGGAACTGCAATAAGTGGCCTAGCATAGCAAATATTTAAGGAGGATCTTGGGATCGGTGAGGTTAACACCTTCAAAATACATCTTTACTACCAGAAAAAGGTACTTTTATGCTCATCTGTGTATTTTATTAAATGACTCAGGCTGGACAGACCATAGATGAAAGCTGGCTCTAATTTATTTATGTTGATGCAGGATCTAGGTGTGATGTGGAAAGGAGCAGTGGAAAGCGAGGGCCTGCATGCAACAACACAGCTGTATGACCAGAATGCTTTAAGCAGCAGCAGAAGTCTTGTTTCCACGGATGTAGATGCAATATATCAGTTTGCGATCACTTATACCAAGATCTAGTGCTCTAGATTTTGTAACAAATGCTGACTTAAAAGACCCTTATCAAATACATTATGATACCACTATTTCCTGTAACCCACGCTCACGATTCAATTAATTTAAAGACAGCAATGAAATTTTGTCTCTCCACTATTATTATTAACCATTTCGTTCTGCGACCCCCTGCCATGGTGAGTTCAGATGATGCTGGTAGCCTCTGCAGGCACGGATGGGGCTGGGGAGATAACTGAAGAGGGAGAAATAAAGTAGAAAAAATATATCCATATATATGTAAGATCAAACACCAGAGGAAATGCAGAACATGATGCAGGGGAGGTGGAGGGAGACAGAATAGGAAGCACTGAAGGCAACATTGTGGGGGGGAAAAAAAAAAGAAGATATTTTATGACCCGTTATAGGAAAGAAAGAAGA
>NW_017728993.1:14811769-14814917 GCF_001723915.1 Gavialis gangeticus | reverse complement strand
AGAAGATATTTTATGACCCGTTATAGGAAAGAAAGAAGAGCCAGGCCAGGAGGGAAATGGGTAAAACATAAGCAAGAGATGTCAAGTCGGACTGGTAGAACAGTATCCTGAGAATATTTTATTTGAAATACACTGTTTGTGGAATAATCTATGAGCGATGTGCTACCTGAGCTATTCTAGCGGCAATGCACTACCTAAAGTACTCAACCCCCTCTTTTGGCTCAGCCAATACCAGTTGTTGAATGAGACACAGATTCATGGATTTTTTAAGGCAGACGGGACCATCGTGCACCCTCAGTCTGACCCTCCTGCATAACATGGACCAGAGGACTTCCCTGAATTAATTCCCGCTCCAGCATGTACTACTGAAATCCACAGAGTAATATATTCAGTACTTCTCCATCTGACTAGCTCTAGTAGTAACATCTAAAAAAATAAGGCATCAGTAGAAGGCTGATTCACGGTGCCACAATACCTTGTTGCTTTATTCTTTTTATGCTGCCTCAGGCATAACGGGTCAAGTATTTTTCAGCAAGGGCAGTCAGATTTGACTTCTGGTTAGTAAGCGCAGGGCAAGTTTTTCCGGGGTGCCTTTGGGTTTTGTGCTTTTAGGACAACAAAGATGTTATCAAATGGAAACCAGCGAGCAAAGGTTGCTTCCATCAGCACGATCTTAACGTTATCCTCCAGAGCCAGCTCATAAAAGTCGCCCATCGAGCCTCCTCTGACGAGCCACCCTTGGCAACAACACAAGAGAGAGGGAAAGCTAGTTAAAAAATATCCAAGCGATTCACTGACCATCTGTCCCCTCTCTCGAGGTACTTTTTACTGTGCTCATCATGCTATCAGACAGCAGCTACAGCACTTCCTGGAGACTGGAGAGGATCCAATGAAGAGGCCATACCCAAGGGAGGGGACAAACACTGAAGGGGGGATTACGACAGACAACTTCGACCAAGATGCCAGAGGCTCCTGTCCCTTCCATAATGCTGGTGCCACGCTGATCTGTGCTAGTGGCCCAGGTGTCCTAAAAGCACTTGTATAAAGACTAGGTCTATCCAAAGGCCAGGCACAGAATAACCCTGTAGTTACCAATACTTCTTTCCACCAATGCTCCACATCTGGCTTGCATCGAGACTCACAGCCAGCTGTTCTGCCCAGCCCGCTTCCTTCCCTACGATGAGGCTTACCGGGCTGTGTTTTGCCATCCATAGGCGGGTCGTGTGCACGGGGGCAATGGAAAAATGCTACCAGAAATTTAATCTTAGATGCCTCCCTAAAACTGAAGGGTTAATGGCAAGCTCTCAGGAGCACAAACCCAAGAAAGACGAGTTGTTCTTTTTTCGGGGGGGGGGCTGGGGCAGAGAACGGGAAAGGCTGCCCTTCAGATATCTGCATTAATGGCTTTCATAAACTGACTGCATTATGGATGGCTGAGCGCATGGATGTTCCAGTTAAGGTTGTGTGTCAACTGGGGCTCATCTCGATTTTCTTCAGGCAGAAACGTTCACCATATAAAGCAGCACAAAAGTGACATAACCACCTTACGGGTTCTCCTCTCTGACACTCAGAGAAGAATAGTTAGCTTAACCCGAGTCCTCCCATCTGCTTTTGTTTTCAAACGTTTTCTTCAGTCCTAGGCAATACTAAACCTTTAAAGTCAATGGGCATCTGGTGTCCTCCACCCATTGCAATCTGCCAAAAGCTGCCATTCTGACAGCCATCAATCAAGCCGTTATATCCTGACCACAAGACCCAGTGGGACATAATTTTCAAGTCAAATGCAGCAGTTAGCATAAAATAAAGCACTGCCCTGTTCTTACGATTCTGCAGCTGCTGCGAGGGACTCTGCGTGCAACAAAAGTGAGGAAAAAAAAGGCAAGGGAAAATGGCAATTCTCCTCTTCTGAGTCATAACAATTATGACGTGGTGATAAGAAACATTTTCTATGAATTTTTAAGTACCAGTAATCCTGTTTTGCAATTGTCCCCAGGGAAAGAGGCGCCAGATTGAATGGGATTGACAGCTATTTCCATCCTGACAAACAGAGCTGCAACTTAACCATCCTTAGCCGTGCCTGCCCTGCTCCTGACGCAACTTGGCTTCAAAGCTTCATTTGGTCTCTCGAATAAAAGGGCATGCTGTTTAACGACATTTAAACCCAAGACTCTTTCATACGACTTTGGTTTTGGGAGCTGACATTTATTTTTAAACGGAGCCCGGGCGTTTGTGTACTGAAGCTTTTGACAAGCGTGTCACGGATTTCAGAACCTCTCCCTTCTGCTGAGCGAGAGGCAAAAAACACACACACGCCCCAAAGAAAGTCCACTTGTCTATGACTGCCACCTTCAACACCGAGCAGGCCAATAAGTCCTCTGTGAAGCTGGCCCCAGACAACCTATTTCACCTGCTGTAAACCGCACTGATGTTAAATACAACCCCCTGAGGTCCCAGAACAAACCCAAAGTCATCCAACTCTCCTCCTCCCTTCTCAGCAGTTCAGGGCTGCATTTCCAAAATGCACCCCTTCCCCTTTGGAAGGAGATCAGGCAGTGAACTAGATACCCGAGTTCACCAAAATAGATGGGTCAATTCAATGCAGAAGGAAATGACCTCCGTGGGCCTTCTGCCAGGCATGTCTTAATGGAGATTTTTAAACCAGAAATTAACACTGCTGAGGTGACTCTCCATTTCTAGGATTTTCATCACTAATACACTTCCAATTCCCTTTAAAAGGTTTAAACCTATGGATATATTCCCCCTGACTGAAGTTTAACTGATCTGTGCATCTTCAGGATGAAATGTAGCAGGGCGCAAATGCTGGAGGAGACTCCAGCAGTTATAGCTTTGATGACCTTGTGCAACCAGAATATCACTAAAGTCTAGCTGATTACGATGCCAGAGTGTACAACTATTGGTACCATCTATAAAACAGCACAGGTGCCTTACCATATCATTAGTATTAATTATTATTATTAAAAGGAAACTAAGTGTACACAGCAAGCCAGTTTCTACTGATGCACGACTCTTTGCTTGCATTGGTACACACAGAGCAGCTATTCCTCTTGCTGGCTGGGGAAAAAAAAAGAAAAAAAAAAAATATCACTGAATCAGAAAAGATAAGCACACCAAGATATACCTTTCTGCA
>NW_017728993.1:14789926-14811758 GCF_001723915.1 Gavialis gangeticus | reverse complement strand
CAGCTATTCCTCTTGCTGGCTGGGGAAAAAAAAAGAAAAAAAAAAAATTCAGCACGGGGTGTGATCTAAGTTTGGCATTTTTTGGTTTGTTGTGTTATGTCCGCTCTCAGCCGTCATCACGTAGCACCAGGAAGATTTAGACTAACAGCACAGACCAAGAGAGACTGGGCAGTGATTAACGTTTTATAACGCTCCAAAGCAGTTTCTCCCCCCGCCAAACTAGTCCGCAGACAATCACATTAAAAAGACCTGCAGATTTATCTTACTGACATTCTAAATATGCTGCAAAAAGCAAAAGCCTTAAATCAAAGGTGCATTTTTTTTTTTAGCATGGTAGATCAGGAACAAAACTGCTTATTTTACCTTTCGTGAAATCAGCGCTGTCACCAAAATTAGTGCATGCGAATGAATTTGTTTTGTATAGAATCAAATGAATTATGGATGATGAAGGAAAGCTGCCATGAAAATGGTGTTCTGTGTAGTGCTCAGCAATGCTTCGCTGTACATAAAATTTTCTGTTGCTCCAATTTCTGCGGCACCTCAAATAAGTCGCTACCTCACGTAACCCCTCACCTTTTCCAGGGCCCTAAGATAGACCCCAAGTGAGTTTTGAGCATTTTTTTTTTATGACAGATGAAGCATATCAGCATCTGCCAAAGTGACCTGTCTAGAGAAAATGTTTAAGTAGTTTTTTAGTTTTGGAATAATCCTAGTCTTTGCTATAGCTACTGCACCTTGCAAATTATAGGACCGTATCTTGCCTTTCCTCAGTAGCACATCAGGCAGACGGTAGATATACAGATAGGTCAAAGGGCTGTGACCCAACTTGCCCGAGGGAGCTCCTGCAGGCTGCACGGAAGCCAGTATCGGTAACTTCAGCAATACCGCCCAGCCGTAATGCTGTTTGTACATTTTAAGAGCGGGAGAGAAGACGAAAGAGGAAAGTGCTGGCTCCTCACAAAAGTCACAACCTTCCAATACATGCAGGGAATCCACCCTGGAGGGGTCAAAAGACATCTCAGGAGGCTGGCCAGCCTTGACACAATAAGGCCAGAAGGCAGGAATGATTTATCAGAGGTGTGATCATGTTCCCCTCCTGTCTTTCAGGAACAGGCAGCACAAAGAAGATTGAAATGATGCTCGAGCATCTGGAGGTGAGGAAGGTATGTTGGGAGGCTCCCAGGTTTTACATCTGAATAGCACAACATACAACAGAGCCCATGGCTGGAACCCAAACTGGTCAGCAGGCCAAGGAAGACACCAAATTTAGCCACAAGAAAGGCAACAGCCCTTGCACATGCTAAGTTTGCTCCTACTGTATGGGTACATCTTCTCCACATTAACTGGTGCTCTGAACAAAAACCTTCACCAAATTCCCCGACAACTCTGCTCACTCATTCCCAGCTTCGAATTCTTCTCCTGACCCCAAGATCTTTCAGACTAGACTTCTCTCTGGCTGATCAAGCACCTGTCAAGATCTCCCCATCCCATTCCTTCCTCCTCTCTCCTCTATTGCACAAGGGCCCCTGCATAGGCTTTCCTGCCCATCTCCAAGCTCTCCACCTACGCACTGACCCTTTCTGCATCAACCTCTCCCGGCTGCACCGTCTGGGCCCTAGTTTTCCCTTTCCTCCAGGAACATGCCTCATCCCCACCAGCGCCCATTCCTTCTCTCCTTCTCAATCATTTCGTGTGCAGTCCACAATCGACTTACCCCTTCCCCAACCCCGTTTTTGGTCAATCATTTCCCCTTCCCCAACCCCATTTTTGGTCACCAGTTGGAAAAGTCACCCAACGTTTCCACCCTGCTGGCACTGGGTTTCTGATGACCTCTTCCTGGACAACCTCAGGGCTTCTACACTCCCTAAGACATCCAGTCTCTGCAGCACCGGATGGTGCCTACTGTCTTCTCCATAACATCTTATCCCCATTTGGATTTCAATACATCTCTTCCCTTCTCCAGCTTGGGGGTGCCCTCTGCCTACATCCTCTCCCAGTCCGCAGGGGTTTCCCTGGGGCTCTGTCCTCAAGGCCTTTGCTCTTCTCACATCATGCCCTGCCTCTCAGCCTTGGTCACCAGCGATGGGGCTGGCGCTGCTGTAACTTGGCAGCCCCAGCGCCCTGGTGCAGACACAGCCCTGGTAGCAGCAGCAGTTGTCCTGCTGCCAGAGCTAAGCCAGTTCCCTGGAACAGCGCACACCCTTCTTCTGCCAGCAGACCTACGTCTGCAGCAGGCATTTCTGACAGCCCAGATACACTGATGTGATCCTTTTGCATCCCCAGCCGTCATCAGTACCTGCGTAATGTCGAACAGGCCCAGGCGGCTCTGCCCCATTCAGAACTGGGGGAGAGGAAAAAAAATGAATAAAAATCAATGGCATGACTGAACTGTGTGGTCATGATTCAGGAGGCGAAGGGAAAGAGGAGTGGGATGGTTGACCCGGTTAGATGTGTATGGACGACTTGAAAGCATTTGTCCAGGCTGCTCCCCTGCATCCAGTCCAGCACCACCGCTAGTCTCTGCCACCTCCTACACGTCACCCCAGGAATGGAAGCAGAAGGCAGCCTAAACCAAACCAAATCTTTCCTACCACTGTCAAATCTCTCACCCCCCCATGCTTGCAACTTGGAGTATCTTCAACTCCCTCCTCCCCTGCTCCCCAAACATGCAGGCCTCTTTCCAACCAGTCCCAGAGCTTACCCCTTCACACTCCCCATCCCCATCCATAGTGAAATTTTTCATGCAGGCCCCTCAGGATACCCTATCTAAATGTGCAACATCTCCAGCACTAACACTGTACGCTGCCACCCCCGAAAGCGCCAATCCCAATGGCGTGCTCCTTACCCAGTTTGATCATGTTGTTCCCCTCTCTGAAGCCTTCCCTTGACTTCCCATCTGAGATTGCATCAAGTTTCCACCACCTTCCAGGTTCTTCATTATTTGTGCCTCTCCTTGTCCATTCCTGTCTTGCCAACCGTGATGTTCTTCACATATACCTGTTGGATTTCTACTCGCCTGCTTTCTTCCACCCCATCCCTGCTACAAAGTCCCCCAGCTGCTGCACAGAGCCCCTGCACTGTCCACCTTTGAGCTCCCCTTGATTTCCTATTTTTCTCCTCTGTGGCCTGGAGTGAGGTTCTGCTATGTCAGCTGCTGCTGCTGTTCCCCTTCTCCTGACCTGGCTGCTGCTCTGTTAGACTACGAGGTCCTCTGAGCAAGGACAAAACATACTCAGTATTCATATAGGCTTCCCACAGAGCAGGGACTGACACGATTAAATCAAAGATAATTTTGGAGTGATGGATGTTTCTCCAAGCAAAAGCAGCCGCTACCGATCAGTGCTCAGGAATCCAGGCTCCTACCTAATCCGTCACATCGTTACCTAGAACGAAATCCTCACGTCTCCCCAACGTCCAGCTCCGTGCATCTGCCATAGCACAACACCCAACACCCTGTCCTTTCCACATGCAGAATTCATGGGGGTTGCCTGAATATCCAAGGTCAATGTAGGATCCCAGAGATGTTGGGCTGACAGGGATTTCAGAAGCTCATCTAGTCCAACCCCCAACTCTGAGGCAGGCTCAAGCCCATATAGATCATCCCTGGCAGAGATCTGCCTAACCAGTTTCCAGAAACTTCAAGGGACGGGTATTTCACAACCTCCCTACGCAGCCACACTAGAAAGCTTTCCGCTCTCCTACAGATCTCCATCTCCCTTTCTGCAAATTAAACCAAGCATGTCTTGTCCTGTATCCTACTGGGCATGGACAACAATCACCACCATCTTTAAAGTGAACTCTTACTGGTTAGACTACTGGTCTCTCAGTCAGCCTTCTCTCTTCTAAAGTTTGTTCAGCCTTCCTTCATAGGTTATGTTTATAAAAATCTTAGAAAATTAGGGTTGGAGGGGACCTCAGGAGGACATCTAGTCCAACCCCCTGCTCAAAGCAGGACCAACTACATCATCCCAGCCAAGGCTTTGTCAAGCCAGGTCATAAAAGCCTCCGAAGATGGAAATATTGTCTACGCTCATTATGCTCATGGCTCTCCTCCAGGCTCTCGCCAGTTTATCTATATTGCTCTTAAACTGCAGTGTCCCAAACCGGAAGAAAAGTTCCTCCAGCCGAGGTCTAACCAGTTGCAAATGGAATAATCACCTTGCATGTTTTAAATACACACACTCTCACACTCCTGCCAGCATAAACCAGAAAGACACCGGTTTTCTTTGCAACAGCACCAAATTGTTCACTCGTATTCAGTTTGTGGTCAACTCTGCTGCCCACGATCCTTTTCTGCAGTTGCTCCTCATTTTGCATTTGTGCATTTGAATTATCCACCAGCCCAAGTGTAACTCTTTGTAGGCGTCCTTTTTGGAACGTCACCTAGTTGACTTCAGACCATTTTTCCAATACATCAGTATCGTTGTGAAGTCTAACCCAGCGGTTCCCAAACCCTGACCCATTGTGTACCACCAGTTTAAAATGATAAGACCTTAAGTACCACCAGGAAATGTTTCAGTTCAGCCTTAGGTACCACCTGCAAATTTTTGTCATATAAAGTAATTACAATAATTGTGTTAATGTGTACCACTGGTGGCACACGTATCAGATTGGGAACCACTGGTCTAACCCTTTCAAAGATTTTGCAACCTCACCCAGCTCTGTAGCAGCAGCAAACTGTATAAACACACGCTCTTTTCCATCGTGCAAGCTATTAATGACAATACTGAATAGCACTGGGCCCCAAAGCTCTCAGTTTGTTGGCTTGCTACTTAAACACCCAGAGTGATTTTGCAGCACAATCATGTATGCACCCACTCTATGGGCAAAATAACTGTTCATTTCTTGAAACACAGGACTGTGTCAAAAAGCTTACTGAAGTCAAGATATATCATAACAAGTGCTTTCCCTCTTCTACTCAGCCAGTTATTCTGTCAAAGGAGGGTATTAAATTGGTTTGACACAATTTGGCCTTGACAAATCCCAGGCGCTTGTTTATTGCATTATTCTGGGCCTTTACAAACTGATTGCTTAATTATTTGCTTTAGGGTCTTTCTGGGTATCGAAGGATAACTGGGCTGGTCTACAATTGCCCTAGTCTTCCTCTCTTCCCCCTTCCTGAGGATGAGTACCGAGTCCCCCAAGGCCTCTGAGAGGTTTCCCATCCTCAAAGTTTTGCAGACATCGTAGTTCAGATGATTTTGGCTGCATGGTAAGTTTTACAGGGGCTCACATGAATGCACCGAACAGGGACCAGTTTCTACCTGCTCTTTCACCACTCTGGCTTGTACTCCTTCCCACTGGTCATTTCACTTTTGTTGCATATTACCATGTATGTGCATGCACGTGCAAATGTGCTTAGATATCTTTGCATTTATAGACACACACATACACACACATGCTCTTTACATTTTCAGTTCCAACAACTGATAGGACTGAGCTAGTAACCCACAAAGTGTGGGATTAAAACAGAAGCAGCCACGGGGGAAGTATTATAAACTCAACTTCCTTTTATAACAAGGAAAAATTAACCTTAGGAACAAGACAAAAGCCTCCAAAATTACAGTAGGAAGGAGCAATTATAGGCTCTAATGTCTATTTTGGCAGCATGGGTAGTCCTTTAGCAGATGCCCCTCCTCCCCCCAGCCAAACTACTTTGATACTAAAGGCCTGATACTGCCCAGGACACTTCCAGAGCTCCACGGGCATTTACAGACGTGCTTCAGGAGGGGGAGGGGGAGGAAAGGGGCTAATTAAAAGCACCTGGAGCATCATGTGCATCAGCGTTCCCATGCTGAAAAATGGCGGCAGAGCGCTTTGACCGAAAGCTTGAATGAACTTTCGTTCAAAGCACTCCACTGCCATTTTTCAGCACAGGGACGCCAATACACATGATGCTGGAGTGCAGTAATTTCCACGCTCCAGCAGACTTGATTAATCGTGTCTGCTCCGACACGCTGAAATTACAGCGCACTGGAGCAGCCTCCCTGCATGCGTATAGGAGCCCCACATGTATAAATGCAAAGCAGAAGAGCAGTGAGCATGACAGCCAGCGAGTGTGGTGGGACCCATGCCCGCATGGAAACTGCCACAGTGCCCACGGACACCAGCCACATGTCAGAGGTGAGGTCCAAGGGAAGTGTGTAGTTCAGCTCCTCACTGAGCCAGATTTGACACCCACAAGTGGGCACTGGTAGGGGCAGCCCGGCTCAACCAGGAGCAGATGGCACGTCAGTACTGAATGAGATGAGAGATGGGGTGGGGTTAGGCTGTGTAGGGTCCTGAAAGCAAAGACAAGCAACTTATTTGATGCAATAGTGCTCAAGTAAAATGCATTCATCATGTGTATTACAGCAGCCCTTCGAGGCCCAGCCAAGGTCAGAGCCTCATGGTAATAATCACTGCACAAACATGATAAGAGATCCTGCCAACAACAGCTTCCAGTCTAGACAAAGCACAGAAGAAAGCAACACAGAGAAAGGAAGCGACTTGACCAACATCACACAGCAGGTCAGTAGCAGAGCCAGATACAGTACTGAGAACCGACTCCCAGCTCAGTGCCACTATACAACACTGCCCGCAACTTGGGGCTTTAACCCTGGAGTTTCTTTGTGCACAGCCCACGTAGGTTCAAGGCACTGCGTACAGTGTAGGATGCAGACATGGGTGCATTTGATCAAAAGGGCGATGCCAGGTAAAGCCAGCCAGATTTTTCACCTGGGAAGTTGAGGTGTCTAACACACTGTTCCTCCCTGCATCACCACATGCTGGTTCAATAAAAGGGGAAAAGGTTTGTCTGTAATGTAAATGGTATGTTAAAATGAGACAATGGAAGCTTTCAAAATAAAACCACACGGAGTAAGCTACCGTCAGAAACAGAGCATCTCCCTGCAACTCCCCTGCCTGCCACATATCACCACAACACAGTTCACATCTGAAGTGTAAACATAATCTGGTTTATTACATTCCCGTAATATTTTAGGGAAAAAGGGATTTGGAAGAGTAACGTTTCCCTGGAACCGCGAGGCACGCGCTGAAATCATGCCAAAGTCTTGAGGATCCACTGTTATGAACACCTTGGGAGGCTGGAATACGAGGCATGGCAGGAGCTGAGATGATTAAATAATTTCATAATTAAAATCTATTGCAGGATGGCAAAAAACCCAGAATTTGCTTCCTGCAGAGTTAACCAAACATTTTATTTCCAAGGAAAGATGTTTTGTAAATAAATCAATCAATCTCACACACGCTGGACAATCTTGCTGCACTGCAAATTTCCTAGCTCTCCCACATCCAAAAGCAACTTCCCACATTACCCGCTGGGACTAAAGGGTCTGCCGTTCCTAGTGAACACTCAGCTCCTCGCCGGCCGCATCCTTCCAAGTGCAGGGATGCCCTTGGCAATCCCTGTTAAAGGCACCTTAATTTTTATTTCTTCAACTAGAGAGAAGAAAAATGTGTGTGTGTGTGGGGGGGGGAGGTTGTGAAAGCTGCACAGGGGCTACATGATAACGGAAAGATTAATTTCATTTAAAGGGAAGTTCCTTCTGGTTAACTAGTTTTCAAGCGTGTGAACAAGTAAGATGAGCATCAAGTCCCAGAGTGCGACCGCGTTGCAGAGATATGGCATTGTTAGCCTCTTAAGACTGAACGGCTCTCTAAAACGGAGTGTAAAATGAATCCTGCCACCTTACAGAAGGATCTGGTGAAACCGTACCTGTCCTGACACCGATGGGGAGAAGTCGGTGATCAATAACGCCTTTCTAGGTGTAACGGGATTCCTAGAAAGCCTCCGGCCTGGTCAGGAAGTTGAGTGCACGTGAAGTTCACCTTAAACACAATTCACCTGCAAAAAGTATTTACCCTGCCACCATGGTGTGGTCATATTTAGCCTCAACTGTGCACCACGTGCACTCAGGTTAACCCTTTTGCATCATGGAAGGCAAGAAATACACTGGCATTTGGGATGCACTGCAGCATTAAATGCAGTTTAAGGGAATCTGTATTGCAAAACTGAACACTTAAGCAAGACAAATTGGGAAATGTCAGTGCTCCCATGGTAATTTCCAGCCTTCCCCCTCAGTGTACAACTGTGGTACCATTTCATCAGCCTCACCAGCTCCCTGAACCAGTGACGGGTAAACAAGTAATTTTACAGACAGAGAAACAGGGTCGGTAAAGGGCCTTGCTCATGGTTAGAGAAGAGGTTTCAGACTCAGGACTGAAATACAAGTCAACTAGTGCCTCCAGGCTGAACAGCCATCAGGTCAGACACAAGCAGGTCTTCAGATACCAAATTCTCTTTTTTGGATCTGGCCTGTGGCCTTTCCCCCAAGCAGGTCACAGCTTCTCTGTTCACCCTTGTGAAAGCATCTGCATGGTGATACAGCCTAGACACCCCAACAAAGAGCAGGACCCCACAGTACAGGGCACTGTCGTAGTTGGAGATGGGCCCTTCCTTCCCCGAAGAGTTTGTAGACTAAACACACGAAACACAGGGGAGGAGAGGAAACGGAAATGCAGAAGAAAAGCGACTTCCTCCCAAGGTCATGGAGCAAATTATGAGCAGAACTGGCAACAGAAGCCAAGCTACCCCTTTCCCAAGCCTGTGCGTCATGCTGCACAGCTTCCAAACCATTGCACAAGGTGGCTCTCACGGAGAGCACTTTGCATTTAGAGAAGGCCATTTCCTATGGCAGTTGCAGAGGGTTTACACTCGGTGAGAAATGTAGCCTCCGTTTGCAGGAAGCCTAGCAATAGACCATAAAAGTACCGGGGCTAGTGAGCTGCAGAGCTCAGCACAGGAGCCCCTGCACTCCACACCGCTGCTCCCCCAGCCCCTGACACAGGGGATTTTGGTGGGCGAGGACTGCAGAAAGGGGCAGGCCCCTTGGTGCCAGGTCATGGTTCTCCCAGAAATACTGGGCCAGTTCAAAACCTTGCAAGGGATGGCACCACTTACCAGAAAGTAAAAAACTTTGCGTCTCTCACATGCCCAGCACAGCACTCCTTAGATAAGCACTTAAGCTGGCAGAAAAAAAAAACCCTTCCAGTGCGCGTGCCTGGTATGTGATTTTCAAATGCTTGTAACTGTAGAATCAAAACCAAATTCCCTCTGGACTGAGGCCACACACTGCGTCCTGGTGAGGACTATTTCCATGCCAAACTGCAGCCTTCCAACACCAGGCATTTCAGCCAGATGCCTGTTAAAAAGCATCTTGTTGTTTAAAAAAAAAATAATAATAATAAAAAGATCAAGAAATTACTTTCCCCTTTCCCACCCTTCCAATTTCAGCCTAATAGCTGAACACCCCCTCTCATTTCCCCCACTGAAAATGTCACCTTTGGAAAGGGACTAAACATGGAAAAATAACAGCCCACCAAGTAATTGTGTTCAACCCACCGGCTGAAAATAGGGGCGATGACAGAAACTGCTTTGCAAGTTTGGCTGCTCTGCCTTCTTTATGCAAACAGCAAGTGCATTCCATGATCACCTACAAAGGGGCCTGGGTCTTTAAGCATTATATAGCCAGAAGACATTAAGACGGCCTGTCAATTTAGATG
This sequence comes from Gavialis gangeticus, assembly GCF_001723915.1. Taxonomy (NCBI): domain Eukaryota; kingdom Metazoa; phylum Chordata; order Crocodylia; family Gavialidae; genus Gavialis; species Gavialis gangeticus. The sequence continues at coordinate 14,802,194 of NW_017728993.1, read as the reverse complement.
CAAATTTATTTTAGATGTGACAGAGGGCTTACAAAAGAAGGTGGACTATATGCTGGTTTCTTCTGCTAAGGCTATTGTAATTTGGCTCCCAAGTGTATTAGACCTTATTAGGATGGGTGACTGGATGGCTCTGGGGATTGGTAATGGGATACAGAGACTTTCACCTCTAGGTCAGCCTCTGGTTGAAATCCAGCCCAGCTCAATAATGATGGAAAGTCTTTACAGTCTGAAAGCTGTTCAGCCTTCAACCATTTCTTAGAGGGCATGCTTCTGAATTGCATAAAACCCCACCACCATAATTGGTACCCTTGCTGACAGCCTCAACGCAGGCCCAGGACAAAATGAGCGTGGAGTGGAGATAGTCACCTTCTCATTGCTTCAGGGGATAAATCTGGCATGTGACACTAAGCCTATTGGCGATGCAACGTTACTGCAGATGACGGCAACACCCCCAGAAGTTTTGAACATGCAGAAAGTGGTCCCCCTTCACTAATTGTTTAAAAGCATCAGAAAGCTTCTGCCCGTGCTGGACCTCTTCAATCAACAGACGACCTTGTCCTGCTGGGCCATCAGCCCAGCACCCTTAAGGGAATTAAAATTTGCTCATCCTGAATAATCAGAGAATCATGTAACCATGTATACGAAGAGGCCATGTCATTACAGGAGGAAAGATATGCATTTAAGGCTCTTCATTGTGCTTTCTTCAAAGGCAAGACGAAGTACCATAGCAGATGTCTGCAGCGCAAAAAGAGACTCCTGAAATCTGTAACCCAGCACGCCTGGTCCGAATGGGTAACGGGGGGAACGAGGATGTCCTATCTGCCACAGGCACGGCATGCCCTTGTGAATGCCTCATAGTTGTCCTCAGCAAGCAAGTTACTGCTGGAGATGGTATGAAAGTCCAGACTGGAAGTCACAAGATTTTTGGTTAAAAAAAAGAGGATTATGTAGCCCGACCCTTCTTTAATAAACCAGCTCCTGCTAGCATGGAGGCACTGACGGTAACATACATTGACTAAGGTGTAAGACGACTTGACTAACTGCTTTCACCCCCTTGCACTTCACATCCCTTGTTGGGTAGGGCAACCCCTCCTGGGGAGTCTCAAACCGGAGGTTTTCAGACTCTGCCTCAATTCTCCTTATTCCTACCACCTACTTGTTAAAAGCACTCTCTTTTCTTTCATGGTTGAAAGTGCTGCTGCCTGCTCCGAAACAGAGCACGCCGCTGCCTATCCCAGGTGCAGATGAACTTCAGGGACAGGAGAAGTGTGCCAGGGCCCTTCAGGACAGGACTTGACTGAACGCAGCTGAGAAACCTCTGGAGTCCTTAGTGTTTCAAAAACAAGGAGGTACTAACACTGCCTACAAAACCCTTTGGGTTGGATTACGGGGCTGTAATGGGTAAGTTTCTATTGACTTTCTTTGCCCGTGCTTGGGATATACCTAGGTGCGCCTAAATTGGCACCTGACTGTCCACTGGGACAAAGAGTCACTTCTCAGCAGAGACAAAGCCTAGGTAAGAAGGCATTAATACCTCCATTCCTTTCTGGACTCAAAAAGATACTTGCACCCTCCCACGGGTAACTGCACCACCCCCACGCCGGCACAGAGTTACTTGAGGACATAAGCAATTGCAGCATTACCACGAAAACAGCTACATGCGGCTAGATGACAGCAAGTCAATGTACAAGGCCCTACAAAAGATGACCTGGAGTCAGGTTGCAAAGGCTTCCCATAAATGGCAGACCCTACTTAAGAGGGGCCCCAAACGGGATAAGAAGGGGTCCTCTGCAGATCAAAAGCAGACTTGCCAAGGGGCCTACAGGCTTCTAGAAGCGTGGGGGGGCCTGAAGGAGTCTCGCTCACACAAACAAAAAGCGTTGCCAAAAAATTCACAGCACAGAATTACAGCATAGTTTCAACACAAATTTTGAAAAAGCCTCCCTAGAGAATCCAGAGCTAGTCCATCCTTGCTTGTCCAGCAGCTTCAAAGACAACACGGTCACTTCTAAAGAGATTTTTGACTTGCTGGGACGGCTAATCGTGGCACACCTCTCAGCTGGAATAGCGTTTTCCCGAGATGAGCTTGCAACAGTCTCGGCTGCCAAAACAGCACGACTGTGCAAAAACACGGCATGCAACACGTTGCAAAAATCACTGCACGAACCCGTGGGCTGACAGTAACAGCAATAATACTGGTGTAAGCCCAACTACAGCGTTCATATCCACATTTAAATTCTCCATTCTTAAAAAGGCTGTTCAAGCTAGCCTTGTCGATCTGCTACAACAGGCACCTGGCTCTGTGATGAGTCCACTATGCACCTGGTGCTTTGTGTGTCTATAGTTTTCCTTTAGACACTACAGCTCTTCCATGCTTTGTCTAGTGCACCTCAACTAGGGTCATGTGGCACCCCAGGGTGCCTTTCAAGGGTGCTGCAGGGTGCCACACAATACCAGAACTGTTAGGTGTGCAAACAGGAGTCACAAGACAAACCCAGAGCTTTCAAATACAAATCGATAGTGTTAAAAGCATTCTGACGTCTTACAAGGAGAGGTCTTTGCAACAGAAGACTTGCTCCATTCTTTTTTTTAATCAAAAAAGAGAGTGAAAGCTAGGAGCTGGATTTTCCAAGGGATGCTCAAGTCTAAAAAGGTGGAGAACCACTGTCCAGTGCCAAGCGCTGTTACTGCTTGAAAGCGACCTCCTTATCCAGATTTTTAGCAAAGTGGACTTTTGGTCAGAAATATTTTATAGGGGTCATCTTTCAAAATTCATGTTAAGTTAAATTTGGAATCTGAACCAGTTCCCATGCAAAAGCTGGTTCCAAATAAAAAAAGCTTAGCTATCAAATAGCCAAAGTTCAAATGGTTTCAACGGAGTTCATGCAGCACTTTGGGAAACAGCTATCTTTTACAAGAGCAATAACCATGTTATTTAAAAGAAACTAAACCAGTAATCCTGGAACTGAATAGTCAGAGGACCTAACCCATCATGTCATCACCCTGCCCTCCCACCAGACTTAGACCCATGGCTTTCCCCAGCCCAATTTCAAAACCTCCCTCAAGTGGCATGGACAAGGCAATAAAACAATCCACCCTTCACCGGCACACTCTGGAGTAGTTTAAATTGTCCTTCAGCTTCCTATTTTTTCCTAGCTTCGTGGCCCTGTGGTTGGGCTTGGAAAGTACTTTCTCCGGTGACCCTCCATCAGCATTTCTGTGGCTACTTTTGATACCTGTTATAACAAGTCCATGGTTAACCCCCCTTCTCTGCTTGCCTTTGGGTCAAGGCTGATAAGGAATTTATTGCCAGTCTCTCTCCTCCTCCTCAAAACAGTCTTACAAAAGGCACTTAACAAGCCCAGCAAAAAAAAGCCAAACCCCTCTACATATTTTTCCCCCCTCTAAGGAAAAATGCTGAATCAGAGCTATGAGCCTAAGGAAAAAAAAAAGATTTGGGGAGGGGATATCAAGCTTTAATTCAAACCAAGTAAAATTTCAGTATGCCTTTTCTGATTTATCACAATTCCCAGAAAAATTCTGGCCCCGAAAGTGATGTGGGAAGCAGAATTTCAAAACCGGGGAGGGAGCTACACAAGGAAACTCAGGCTTAAAGTTGAAGCCGTCTGTTTTATCACATAACCAACACCCCTCTATATAATTTACTGGGAAAAAATGTCTTCTACAACCTTTCTATCTCTACAGTTGTGACTGAAAATGCTCAAAGCAAGATCCAACTTTTCTATAATAGGTAAAGAGAGGAACTGTTCGCCCCGCACACTTGCAGATATCGCTACAGGCAAATCTTGGTCACAGTCATTGAGCGAATGTCTGCATTTTCCCCCTACTAGGACAATCAAATGAGTAGATTGACTCAAATAAGTTTCCTTTGGCATAACAAAAAAGAAGCCATTAGCCCTTTTCTAGGAGGCATTAATAATAATAATAATAATAATAATAATAATAATAATCAGCTACTAATGGGGGATCCAAGATGTAGTCCCCAAAACTAGTCAATACTAAGAGGGCCAGGTCTGCTCTAGTTTAACACGCTCTCCTCCCTTCCCCGTTGGAGACGGAGGGCCTTTCTTAAAAGAATACTGAGAAATCCAAGATGAGCATTTGTTTAAAATTATCCCTTGCTCTGACATGACTACAAGCAGCTAAAGCGGCAACGTGCCTGTGCAACGGTATCTCCACTCAAAGTACCCCCAACCCACAATGACACCTCGGACACTCAGCGTTACACAGCCTTCCCGAAGAGACTCCAACCTAAAGATCGTGTACAAGCCATCATACAAATGAACTCGTACCCCCCTTTATACATAAGACCTAAAAAGCATTTTTGAGATAGAGTTTTCCTTACTTCTCGTTCACTTTGGAAATAAACAGCAACATCATGCTTAGTCTTTCCCGTCTTGACTGCAGATTCTCCTGGATGTCAAACCAGAGGCATTGTGTACTCTTGCACTTTCACTGGCAGGGGATCAAATCATTAACTCGTACTTCCTTTCTCCAAAATGTCAGTCAGTCAATGAGGTTGGAAATATTAACAAAAACAGATTTCAACTGTCTGAAATCCGCTTCCCCTGTAACTACTTAAGCTTTTTCTCTCGTCTTTATCAAGTAAATTTTACTAGCTCTCCCATATTGCTACCAAGTCTTTCAGATGCAGTGGGGAAAAAAGCCAAGTTTCCGAGACAGAAATGGAGTAGATGATTGTATAATGGAAAACCCCACACTTCTCAGGCTGCCTTTTTACATCAAAAGATGACAAAAAGAGTGTGAATTATCTCTTTCCCACCCCATCACTCAAGCAGCTCCGCACTGATGGAAGCAACCTCTGAACCACAGAAGTTTAGCACTGTTAAGGGAAAATCCTTTCCTTTGAACATCCTCTGAGCTCGCCAGTGGGAGATTCAAGCCTAAGCTATTATACTATTTTGGGGAGGACAGTTTCTCCAACAGGATACTTAGTTTTTGAGGCCACCCAGCCATGATAATGGCTGCGTTGTTCTCCTCCACACGAGTGACATAGCCGAGAGGCGAGTTGCACCTTACTTCTTCCGTAGAGGTTACAGGCCTCGTTCACCCGCTGGGACAGAGGTGACAACGTTTCAGGATTCTAATTAACTTCAGGAAACACTTCTTTTGTTTTAAACTAAATTATGCCCCCAACTCCTGCCAATGGGGGCACAACTGTACTAAGCAGAGATGGAATATATTCCTGCAGGTCCCGTGTTGACCATGCGTCTTCACCCTCAACAGCCAGCACCTAGCAGACTGTGATGATGGAGAACAAGCTTATGTTTGGCGAAACCCCAGAGAGAGAGAGACATGGATGCTTAAAAGCAAGATCACTGCCTCAACACACTTCCACAGAAAAGATAGTGACCCATCTGTTACATCTCTGCTCTCTCATGTGTAGTCTTCAGTAGGACACTTAGTCCTTCTCCAGTGGAAGAGGCTTATGCCCACCTCTCCCTTAGTCTGTTTTCCACGTGCCCCACAAGGGGCAACAAGCATATTTTTTTACCACACTAAACTACTTCCAAGTCCTGGGATACCGACACCTTTTCACAAAGGTACCGCCATCTCCATCCAGGCATCCAATGGGGGAAAAAAGCAGGAGATGAATACTTGGCCTTTGGACACCAATGGCTTTCTGCACCATGAGCTAGGGAAGAAGCTTGCAAGCTAGTCCATGCAACTGCCCAACCTCAGCTCTCCTCTTCTAAGAGAGGTCACCCAACAGCACATCTGTATGCAGATGAAGCCCAATGCTGCCTTTAGCAGGACACGGATGATCAGTGGTAGGTTCCCTTAACTGGGGCGCTCAGCCAATGAGCCACTCGTGTGGTAAGCAGATGTCTTTGCTCTTGAGGCTTTGGGAACTCAAGCAATACTGAGAAGATGCATATGTATAAAACAAGCCAAAAACCCAGCAGTAGGAATGGGGACTAACAAGTGACCTATGTATGGAACAAGGCCTACCCTGGCAGAGTGACAGGTGTGATTTCCGTGCACTCCCCTACCATTTAAAGCTTGAAGTTTAACACAGATTTCACCCTGGGAGCTGCTCACAAACAGTAATAATAAAAGTACCCTTTGATGCAAACCTATCTTTGCCTCCTATTAGCTGAGCCCAGACAAAAGAATCAGTCAAGAACCAGCAACAATTCAGATATCAATTAAGTCAGGGCCATAATTTACCACCGTTTAATTAATGCAGATCAGGTGACTCCATGTACACATACCTATGTGGCCCCATCCGCTGGCAAGGGACCAAAAGATGCCCAAGGTGTGCAAGATAAATGAACGGTCGGGGCAGAGAGGAGACCCAGACGCGAAGCCAACAAGCAATTCTGCAAAGCAGGGAGCTAAAGGGCAGCAACGGGGAAAGGCACGGTTCCCCAACACGATTATTTTTTGCTCTGCGGAAATCCTGCCCATCCTAGCACATGCACTTCAAAGCTGCCAAGGGAGAGGGCAGCCGCTGAGAACAGCTTGCGTTAGCAGAGAGACCCCTCTTCCCTTCTTGCATGCCAAGCAGTGGGTGATCACAGGCTGTCTATTCAGCCTGAAGATTTACTGTGGTAGTAGCCAAGGCTGAAGAGATTTATAGACATGCAGCCTCGAGATCATTCTCTAAAAAGACTCTTTGCGGTATTTTGGTGAGGGGTCTTCCCCGTGAGTAATTTTTCTAATTGATTCATTAGCACTCTAGTCAACTAACATGTTCGGGGAAGTCATTAGGGTACAGAAAGACCTGCTCATATTTGACTCTGCACACTATGTAATTGTGGGCTCCAGGGCATGCCAACACCATATCAGCTCAGCTGCAGCAGTAGCCAGGTCACCGCTGATTTAAGCCATCAAGTTTTCAGGATGCTCCATTTGGCCACTATTAATTTTTCCCACTTTTCCTGCCTGGAGGTTGGGATCACAAGCTCTCTAGTAAGCGGACTGTGAGAGCTTGCCTAGTTTCACTGTAGCTTCCCCGTAACCAGTGATTCTCAACCAGAGTTTGGGGGGATCCTTTAAGAAGTGTGAGGACATAAGCGGATAAGGGCAGGCCCAGGCTCTCCCTGCCTAGCCCCTCTGCTAGGAGGTAAGCACTGTAATAAATGGGGGGGCCCACTCAATTGACAGACATTACAGAGGGGTACCTTGAGTCTAACAAGGGCCCTCTTGAGTCTAACAACGTTGAGAACCACTACTCTAGACCTTCAAAGACAACACCACCACGTGCAGCAAGAATCGACCGACAGCCTCAAGGCTAAAAAACCCTGAGGATTTTCACCACCAAAGGTGAAAAGCTCTCACCACCACCAAAGGTGCAAGACCTCTACCACTGCTAAACCAACGGCTTGATGCACCAAAGAACGGCATCCGTGCTACTGAGCTCCAGGGCTGATAGCCTGGTGAAGAGCCACAAACCAGAAGGACCAGGAACCCTAGCAATGTGCTGGGCTAAAACGCCCAAAATGCAAAGCCCCAGGCACTTCTGGAGGGAGTACAGCTCTCTACCGCCCTGTTTGAGCCCTGCTTCCTGGGAAGGAGTCTCCAATGTCGTCGTCCTCTTCTTGAAATGCCTCCAGGGCCTGTTCTCCTGGCCCTACAGCAGCAAGTGAGCCAGACTCTTCTCATTTCCACAGCTGCCCTCCAAATCCCAAGTTTATTTATCTAGGTTTATTAATAGCGCCCATTCGTGCTCTAGGCACCCATCAAATTATTAATACAAGGAGAAAAAACCCTAATGAACAACTTTACTGCCAAAAGCTACTTCACAGTAGTCCATTACTAATGCAGCTACTAATTGCCTTTTCCCAAAATGCACCATTGCCAACAATAACCCTTGCTCTCATTCTCCCCTAACACGTGTCATCCATTCTCCCATTCTCTTTTCAGGGAGCAGAGGCCTGGAAATAGCGTGCTCCGGAGATCCCAAACCCCAGACTGGGCAAGGAGAGCGTTCCAGAGTCGATGGTCATCCCTGTAGCGGCCTCCTTTTGACCATGGGCACATGGCTCAAGCTTTTCCACCGACTACAAACAGACAAGAATCATTTGAGGTGGCGGGTGGTCTCCTGCAACCACAGCTCAAAGTATGAAGGGTTCAACAGATGATAGCCCAGCCCACCAGATTACACCCACAACTGAAGAATCATCTCTTGTAAAATCAGAGGCCACCAGAGTGGAGGGCCACTCGTTCTGAAAACCACTGCCGTGACTGATGAAGCTACGGTCACCTTAAGGGACAGCCCTATGCAGAGTACACCCAGTCATCTTGAGGATGCCCGTTCCACAGGTTTAGACCATACCACTAGGATCCACATCCTAAATAAAATCTCATGCCCTTCTCATTCAGGATGTGCAGGTGACGAAGGCAGCTACGCAGCTGCAGGACCAAGCTGTGAGAAATTAGGGTACGAGAAGGCACAGTAGTTACATGGCCTCAGTGAATGGGATAAGCATAATCCGTTTCTTCCCATATGGCCACCTTGTCAGCCAGCTACTCCTTAACCAAAGCCTAACTTGCACTCAGACCCTAAAAGTTATTTTACTACACCAGCCAAGTTGGACAACCTGGACCAGAGAAGAGCCGCACTTTGTGCTGAAGGCCCTGCAGTCTATGGATGTTTCCAACAGAAACAAAGTGACTTAGGAGCTCGAGACCTATTTTCCAAAGTAGCTTCAGCTCTTGGAGCCGAAAGAGAGCTCGGATATTTACACCACTGAATTGTGTTTTATTGAACGTTTCCATGGGTCACAAGTAGGGTGGCCAGAGAGGACAGTCCGGTTGTCCTCTATTGATACGAAATAGGATGCCTTTATGTCCTTCTAGAGAAAAATAGAGGACATAAAGGCATTGGGTTTCCAATCAACAGAGGACAGAGGAGCAAAAAACCAGAATGTCCTCTATGATGGCCACCCTAGTCACAAGCGACACAACCCTAGAAACCAAACAGCTAGGAGGGAACACAAATCGCTTATATAATAAAAGCTGGTTCTTATTTCATGCTTTGCTCTTGCAGTAGGACCAGGGAAGTGGATGGCAAGAAAGAACGAGGGTCACGAACGAGACATGTCTGTAACCTACACCCAGGTACCCTCGTAAAGGCCCGGTAATACATGGAGCCTCCCTACAAGTTCCCGACCGCGATTTCTATTTTTATGCAATACTTGCATCTGTTAAACAACAGCAATGCAAACAATTCTCCGTGCCATCTTGGGGAGTCTTCCATCATTGGAAGCATCTTTTACCTACACATTATTTTGCTAGCGAGAGATACCAGCTACAAAGTGTAAGCGAGGTATTACTGATGCTATTCTGAAGAGAGATCCTTCCTGAAGAAAGAGTGAGACAATCCATTAACAGACTTTCAGGCCATGAGGTAACCACCCAGACATGTCTTGTGGCGCCCATGACAAGACATTTGTGAAAATGTACTAGCCCAGGCACAAAAGTCCATTTTACCATGACAACTGACAAAGCAAGCCGATTAAAAAGGATTGGCCAGAAGATTTTTGCATGGGTGCTATTGAGTCCGATACAAACCCCTATTCCAAGATCACGCAATGCTGCCCCCGATATGTGCATGGTAGAAGTTACATGGCACTTATGTTTTAGCCACTGTGTCAGCTGAGGAGACTCAGAGGTCATATCATTGGAAAAGTTTGGACTAGATGAAGAAACTGCAGAAAGACTCCCAGAGATAACTGCAGAGGCAGAGGATCGGATGATGCTTAGCAGGGGGCCACAACAGTTAGAGGAAACAAAAGGAAGCACATTAAGGCTAGCTTCCTTCAGCAAAAATGTACACAACTCCAAGGGGAGGGACAAAATACATAAATTAATAGAATAAACCAGGAGACTCACATGCTTCAGAGCCCAGAGTTTAAGCAACCAGTGCCGAGCAAATCAAACTCAATCACAGACACGCACCCAGTCAGCAAGGCCGGTCACTTTTGAGACAGCTGTGCAATCTCTCTGAATCCCTCAAAAATTGTCCCCCGGGAGAAATACGAACTTGTTTTCACCATTGCCACCCTACAGCATTGCCACACGCGTCCTGCAAAAATATCAAATACCTGCAAAGCAGGCAGCTGTTTTCAAAAACCCCAAATGCTCCACGTAAACTCACTTTGCAGTTATGCTTTAGCTGTTTTGGTGTTGCTCAGCTCTTTGCAATAAGTGCCTACAGGACCCAGCAGTCTGAAGCGGCCAGCCCTGCCTGATCCCCATCTCTACAAAACGTGAACCTTCCTCCCAAAATATCAACCCCCCCGTTCTTTTGGCTAGTCCATAACCTTCTTGACCTGACTTCATGTTCTCCTTCCCCATTTAGGGTCTACATTGCAAGCCCCAGCTTCTTATTTAAAAGCATACGCATGGTTTTTGCCCCCTTCTTAGTAGAGTGTTACATCAGCAAATCAGCAAGGGATTGGGTTTGCCGGGGTTTCAGGAGTGCCTAGGGAAATACTCCAGCACCGTGGAAAATGGAATATATTCTGCTTGGTTAATAAGGTGAATCCTTCTGGAAATTTAAGGAAAAAAAAAAAAAGGAAGTTCAATTTGCAACACACACATCTAAATACTATTTATCTGGCATGTAATTAGCTGTGCAATTATCGTACCGAGCGAGTTTATTCTGCACCTACCATAGGAGGAGGAAGAACAAACCCATTTGGCAAACCCCAGGAAGGGCAGGGATTCCCCCCCTGCCCCTCCAAAACATCAGACAAGCTCCCTGCACGCTGCTTAACGGCTACAAACAGAATGACCATGCCATCCCTCCTATCCTGTTCGCAAGGGGCCTTTTGAAGGGATCGAAAAAATTCACAAGTTTAAAATAAAAATCTGTTAAAAGCACGTGCCCCCCCCCGGGCACATTTTCCGTGCAACCCAAACAGGGGTTTTTGATGATGATGATGATTGTGTTTTGTTTAGGAATGCCAGTAATTCTGGTGGCAGGAACAGCGGCTTTACACTCAGAAAAGAACCAGCTGGAGAGCTGCAGCCTCATGAAATAATGAAATGCCAAACCAACCCCTGCATCTTCCACAGTCTCTCAGGTCACCTAGCAGATTAGAAGGCCTGTTGCTAAGGCAACCATATCTTGCAAGTGCTAGCTGAACTTCCCCATAATTTTTAACCCTTTAACAAGCTCGAGAGGGTAATGCCGATCATGCAACCCACCAAAACTTGGGTTTGCTATGGGTTTGGTTTTCATTTTTTTTTTTTTTTCAAATTGCATTTTAAAACATGCACCCCACCCCCACCCCCCGCAATGACTTCATGTCCGTAATGCTGGCTATTTTCCTAGCACCTAAAAAAAAAAAAATACTAATAATAATAATTTTTTTTTTTGGAGCATATAAAACAAAAAACAAATCTATCAAAAGTTTATATGCGTCTGGCAAGGCAGTGAAAAAGTCAGGTTATGCATATGAAATAGGAACAAACAAAGGAAAATGGAATTTTTACTACCCCTCGTGGTCAAAATTAGTGGTCTTGTATTACAGAATATGGGCAAGCCCTTCTGTGGTAAACAGAAGGCAGACCGCAGCGCTACGAGAGAGGACAGATGGCCAATGCTGTGCTAGCACCTTCCAGTTGTCTAAAAGGAGCCCACTGCCAAATGACAAGGTTCCCCATCCCCGGTCCCTTCTTCCCCCAGTATCTTCATGGGAGAAATACCAGGGATACTCCAGTTATACCCCGCGCGTGCCCACAAGTCTCTCCGGCTAAATGCTCCCGGTTGCAGGAGCGGACGGATGCACAAATTTCAAAGCAGGCTCAAGCCAAGGCAAAAAAAAAAAAAAAGAGCAGGTGTGAGCAGGTGCTTAGTCAACTCTTCAGTTTTTGCCTGGCTGTGGCTGCAGACGGAGCGAAAATGAGCAGTGGCTTTAATGGTTCGAGGGCCTCAACACCAATCTCCGAAATCACTGCCCTGCTCTCGGCGAGGATATCCCAGGTGTTTCTGTAGGAGCAGTGGGGTGGCTGCTCTGTACGGGAGTCCCGCACCGCCAGCCTCCCAGCACCATGCAGCTCTGCCAACCCGCCCGGCAGAGCCCGAGCCCGTTCTGGCAGGGGGAGCCAGACTAGCAAGTGCCGAGTAGGGGAGGCACCGCATGCAGGGGCAAAGCACAAGGTGGAAGAGAGATGAACCTGCAAGGTGGAAGAGAGGCAGACCTACGGTGCTTCTGTGGGCCCATCGCCAGAGGGAACAAAATTCGGCCCCCAACTCACAGGGGCTAGGAGC
>NW_017728993.1:14784681-14784926 GCF_001723915.1 Gavialis gangeticus | reverse complement strand
GCCAGAGGGAACAAAATTCGGCCCCCAACTCACAGGGGCTAGGAGCCTCGAGCAGCTGCCTGCACCATCCTCATTCTCCAGTGACCCCTTCCGACCACGCCGGGAAACAGCACCGCGAGGCCGGGCTAGAGACAGGTCTCAAGACTGTTCTCTGCTGGAAAGGAGGTCACGGTGGGCCAGGGCTTGGAGACAGAGAAGGGAGGGAGGGCGGGGGCAAGGAAAGGTTGGGGAGAAAGCACAGACTC
>NW_017728993.1:14773616-14774531 GCF_001723915.1 Gavialis gangeticus | reverse complement strand
GGGGGGGGGGGGGGGGGGGGGAAGGCACATGCTGAGTTTTAAACAGGAGACGAGGGGAGCCAAAGGCAGCTGGGAGCCCGCCCCACCCATCCCCCCCAGTCCCATCTGCACCGCGGGAGAGGGCAGGAGTGGTCCCCCCATCCCAACCAGGTTTTCAAGTCAGAGGAGAATTTCAGGGTTTGCCTTCGGTCCGCGATTACCAGCACTGAGCCTGGCTGGGGAGGGCGACATTGTTTGGGGTGTTTGTATTGCATGAAATAAAAGAGCAGCCTGTCTGGGGAGACCAGAGATGCCGGGATAAAGATATAATGGCAGCAGGGCTGGGGCTCGCCACTGCAGCCACTGTTTCTAGAGTTTATCGCTGGGCTGCACACTTAACCTGAATCTGGGCATCTGCCAGCTCGTATTATGTAAGGGATACAGATCTGGAATGCTTGAGACATTGCCCAGCGCCGCCTAAAAGGGACCAGCTCCCTGCAACACAACTTGGTGGCAACGGCAGTTCGGAGGGGACCAAGGCGCTCCCCGAAGTTTAGGCTCCGCGGATCCCTTAAAAAAAAGAAACGTTTTGAAGCGATACGGCTTGTTAGGAGGCGGCTCCCTCCCTTCCCCCCAAACCCAAGTGCTAATTTGACACTGGCGTTGTGAAGCATTTGGTCTCCAGTCAAAGCAATTTAATACTCTGTCATTCCGAGAGTCAAAATCTCTTTAGGAAAGGGGAAAAAAAAAGCCTCAACTGGCAAGAATACAGAAGACAGACATGCAACAGAAATTAACCACCCAGCTGCCAGACGCGGGGAAAAGGCCCCGCACGTCTCTGCCGTTCAGGGTCCCAGTCCTGAAAGGGGGGATAAATCCCTCCAGAGGCTGCCCCGAGTAACGTGGGAACAGGTGTTGGTACCAGAGGTTTTTTTT
>NW_017728993.1:14762191-14773457 GCF_001723915.1 Gavialis gangeticus | reverse complement strand
TTTTTTTTTTTTTTTTAATTTTTCCCCTCCACTGCAGGGTTATGTTATTACAAGGTGCCCAGTGCAGGGAGACCCTTGCTGCTCTTGGGTCAAATCCAACCCCGTGTCCCAATCTCATTCAAATTCATTTCACATGGAGTGAAAACCAGCAGGGTTGCAGAGCTGCTGGGCGCACAAGGGACATGCACACAGGCGGACCACTATTCCCCGGCCTTTCCTTCCAAGACCCCCATGGACTTTGGAGGAGTTTTGTTCCAGACTTAAAGATTTCACTGGGGTTCACAACACAGCAGGCCAGAGGAGCAGAGGGCCTGAATTTCCCTTCTCTACAGAGGGCACTTTCCTCTGCAAATCACAGCACTTGGCACTGCTGTAGCCAAATGCCAGCAAGTCAGGGCAGGAGCCATGTGGCATATGGAGGTTTTTAAAGGAAGGGGCTGCAATCTGCTGTTTTCCTCTGCGACACACCTTTTAAAAAGGCAAAAGTCATCCTATCAAACAAAGAACATGCAATGCTTGCTCTTCCACGGCTGCAAGGATCCCCAGTGCCGCGCTGATTTCCAGCACTCAACCTCCCAGCCCAGCCCACCCCAGCCCAGGGGACTTCACTCTGTTGAGTCTGTTCAGACCTCATCTCCACTGGGCCCCTAAAGGAGTTTGCTGAACTGGCTTTAACCCTTTCCATTATTTACTTGGCTAGCACAGGGAGGGTGAAGCCAGACTCTGCATTTTCCCCAAAAGATTGCTTTGCATAAGCCATGTTTAAAAGCCCAAAGGGGTTCGCAGCAAACGTTGTTTCCAGACCAGCCTGCTCACAACTTGTGTTTCACGTGCACAGCCTGTGCAGAGAAAGGCAGCAGGATTGCTCAACAAAGGGCTTTGTGCCACTCGCCAGCTTGCAAACTCTTGGTCGGCCTGAAGAGCAGAGACTCAGCAACTACCTCCCTCGGATGAGAATACAAGGCAGGCAATGCTGCTCGCCATGCCCTACCACATACGTGTCCATCCACATGCTCGTCCCACACACGGGCACCCCCGTGATGCAGGTGTGGGAGAACGACGTGGCACTCAAACTCTTGGCTGTGACAAGACACCCACTTTTAAAACGCATTAAAAAAGCCACTCCGCCAAGGAAGCCTCTCCTGAGTAACACAAGATGCAAAAACATCTCTCAAAACCCCCTCCCGGTTAATAGTCACACTGCTTCTTTAATGAAAAAGGGTGCTGCCATCATTAAACATCCAGCCGATGCTGAAGTGGAAGTTGTTCAGGTCCGCCATGGTTGCCTTGCAACGCCTTTTCAGCGAGACGAACCTTGCAAGAGAGGCCCGCGGGCCTGTCTTGTTAGCTGCAAAAGCAAAAGGCTAGTCACAATTATGGACGTCCGAACGAAACGGGTTAGTTCCTCCCTCTCTTTCCCTTCCAACACAAATGCACGCGTGCACACCCCTGTACCTTGCCAACTGGCGTAAGAATGAACTTAATTAGCGATGTATATCAACACCGCACATCCGTAACTGGCAAAAAAAAAAATTTACAACCAGAAATAAAGAGGAGTGACCTTCTCTATTCTGAAAGACATTTAGGTTCTTGTATTACAACGATGCGGACAGGCAAAATTCATTATGTATAATAGCTGCCCTTATAACCAGATTAAACACAAAGGCATCAATTTTGTGGGCCCTGACCCACCGCCGCTGCCACCCTGAACTGACAGGGCACTCCCTTCCCTTATGGCCTTTAGACCAACTGGCAATATGCAGACAAAACCCATCATTTCAAATTAAGCAGCCACTGTTTGTGTGTATGAATATCCCTGGTCTCTAGCCTTCCCTTCAACTTGTCTAGAGGATGCAAGTCCATCAGCCGGCCACAGCACAACCTACTTTTGGCACCTCAGACCCGCTGCCGTCTTCATTCCCACGAAGACCCAGAGGAAGGAAAGAGCCATCATCCCTCCCCTGCTACGAGGCAAAGGACTTAGCAATAGGGAAGCCAGTGGGAAGAAGAAGAGGAGTATGAAGTGGTACCCAGATCTGCCACATCCCTCTTTAATGAGCAACCCCTTCTTCCTCTCCTAGGGCAACTGGGAGACCCAAAGGTGCTGCGATCTCCTTCTGCCGTCTCAGTCTGTTCCCACCATTGCTTTTCCACAGCTCAGCTATGCAAGCATGCACAGGGTGGAAGGAGCGGGCACGTGGTTTTGAATGGGAGGAGAGGTAAGCCGCTGAATACCAGGTGCCGCCCGCAACGGAGACCACTTGGCGTGAGTCTTGCAGGAAGGAAGTTCTTGAGAGGATCGTGCTGCTGTTTCCTGAAAACACCTCGAGAGCCCAGGTCCTCAGAGCCTCATGACTGCAGATGGCAGGAAGGGGTTGGTGGTGGGTTTGTACTCATCTCTGAGCTTGTGGTGAGATAAGACAGCCCTGCAGATACGCAGCTCCTGCTGTTAGGTAAGCAACATGCTGTAGCCTGCGGTCACCCTGCCCGTCTCATAAACCTTGCAGATGGGTACAGGTGGCCCTCCATGACTGCAACTCAGAAGAAATACCAGGGGGTGGCATGTTTTGTTGCTTCTCTCAGCCAAGTGCACTACGCCAACTGGGGTTCCTTGCACCCTTTCTTGCTCCATGCATGCCACCCTTTTCATGTCCCTGTGCTTCAGCAAACCCTCATACCAGGTGCTTTGTGCACTCCCCCACGTCTCTTTCCACGCCGGGGGCTGTGTAGACCCCTGTACCTGCTACGTCATCTTCATACACTGCTATATCCTCATTCTCCTCCCATGGATGTAGAGGTATACCATCCCTTTCAACACCAGGAATGCTGCTCGCCTCTCTACTGCATCTCCTTATATACCAAAGGCTCTACGGGCATCTCCATTTTCCCCTTCTCTCCCATTACCTCTCTCTCTTTCCAGGAGCCAACCTGTTTGCACTGTGCTGGCAAGATGGGCAGAGCTAAAAAGGACTGGTCTCGTTAGGCTGGAACGCATCCATAGCTGCCATCAGCCAGCTCTTTGATCTACAGACAATTACAGAAGTGCCCGAGCCTGCTACCTCTGCTAACCACATTACAGGGACTTTCCCCATGTGTCCCATTTCCTCCCCATCTGATTTCCACCAAAATCAATAACATCTACCCACGGATGCTTAGAGCGCTCCCTGAAATTTCAGGATGGGTCCAACGTGGCACTCCACAGATCCTCGCGTAACATCTAGAGGCAGAGGCGCTCCCAGCCTTGCAAACTCAGCTGACAAGTTACCATCCCCTGAACAAGGTTTTTTCTTTTTTAAAGGATAGATGTAATGGGAGAAGAGGGGAGCAATGCATTTGTTTTCAAAATGGCTAATGAATGTAAACACGGCCCTTTTCTGCAGGGGAAAAAAAACCCACACGCATCTGCATTCCCGGCGGCGCGTTCGTAGGAATGACGAACGAGCACTTCTGTCACGAAGATCCGAACAATACCGTTTCACCTCCCCAGTCATTTCTTAGGAGGCACGTACGGCAGAAATCAGCAAGCCAAGCAGTGATACCCTGTTATTTTCATCAGATTCGGCTATGTGTAGACTGCACTCAGAACCACTGCCCTCCACCCAGAGGGAAGCATCTACTCAAGTGAACTAACTTTCTGAACAGCCCTTTAATTGCTTTCTTCTCTCCTCCCAACCCCTCCTTGATCAATATATTTGTAACAAAAGGAAGGAGGACCCTGGGTGCAACTAGTTACAGAGAGGGGGGATGCAAAAGGGAGTAGCATATTATCTCGTCTCTGGCGACAAGACAACGAACGGTAAAAGCTAAAATGCATGGTAGCAAACGCTAAAAACGGACGATGAGGACAGCACACCAAGATGAAGCAACATAAGAAGTTAAAATTAATTAGTTGGCATGTTGACAGAGAATCCATTGTGATTGCTTCATTGTGCGGCACAAGTGCAAAGGCTTGATATAAGTAATGTTGAAAAACTCCTTGATGGCTGCAGGTAAGGACAGACGTGCGGTTAGGACGTGTTGACACCAGCATGACTCCACAAAAAGTAAATGGGTATCTTTTTTGAACACAGTTCAAAAAAAAAGCTGATAGGCAGCAGGTCCCACCAGGCTTTGAAGGAAAAACGCCATGCCCTGGAAAGTCCGGGTAATATTCACCGCTGCCCCTATGCAATGGGATGAACTGGCCAAGCCATGCTTTCTCCAAAGAAACCTCTATGAAAGGAAGTGGAAGGTTTCTGCCATGACTTACGGTATCATCAACCCACACCTTGAGCACCGAGTTTACACTGGGTGCCACACTACACAAGCCTGCCAGCAATTTTAAGTGCTAGATCCTGGGAATGAAAAGCAGACAGAAGCACATCCCTGTGACCAGCGTCCCCTTAAACTGCACGACAACAGCCCCGAATTAGTCTCTGCCAAAAACCCAAAAAACACATGGCTCCCTCAGACACTTACCTGGTCCCGTTTAATCACATTAACTAGCATCTCAACATCTTGGTCAGGCAGCCCATCAGCCCCATTTTGCTGCAGGAGCACCGCAATTTCCCCAAGGTTGCATGCAAGGAAACTGTAGCGAAGTCAGTAAAAACCTGGTGCAACCCCACATCCCAACTCCCAGGCCACCCTCCTCTTCCTCCTGGTATTAGTTTCCTGAAAGTAAAACCTTTCACGCAGCATGTCTAACGCTGCCCAGAAACCTGTTTTCAGGGCCGAGAGGAGCAATCTGTATTGCGTCCCAAGCTGGTCCCTAACTAACAATTACATTTGTGTGTTCTCCGACCAGAACTTCACCGATAAGTCTTGAAAACATCTGCAATGCCCCGAAGAAATACAGCAGATCATATACAAGAGCTTGCAGCCACCGGTGGCATCTTTTCAGAAATCAAGTATGAACCCTGGCAGCGTATGTTCCCATGCCAAGTTACTGAGATGAAGCTGAGACATCCAGGACTAACCGGTGCCAGACTAAATGTATCAGTGCTCTGACCCAGGACAGCCATTCCTACCTTCAATCGTGCAGTACCCAAGGCCCTTACTCCCATATACAGCAACAGGTAAAATAGCAAAACGTCTTGAACCCTCTGCATTGCTGCACACAGAGAGTGTAGCCAGGAGCTGCTTCACTCTGAATGAATAGAGGAACTGGTAACTGAAGCCAGCCGACGGCTTATTGAATAGCTCCATTTCCTCTCTCCATGCGTGATGGAGAAATGGAGAGACCCTCAGTACCCTTGAAGGAGGGGTAGGGCCCTTCACTCAAAGTTTCTAAGTGGGAGCTGGGGCTGTATCTCAGCTCCTTGCTTCTTCCCCCACTCAAGAGATGAGGAAAGCCTTGTAGGAAGGAGGAGGGAGAAACTACTGACTTCTCTCCGGGCAACCCCACCTGGCAGGTGCTTGAGACAGCAGGTAGATGTGCTGGAGAGCCTGAAGGAGCCACGTCTGCCCACTCAACTGGAGGGAAAAAAAGTCACCAAGAAGCAGGCAGAAATGGCAGAGCGGTCCACAGGACAAAGCCAGACTTCGGCACATGAATCAGGCTGGGGTGACTCCCACAATTCGAAGAGGCGGCTCCGTCAGCACCCTGCTCCGCCTCGTGCTCCCGGGGCCAGCCGTGGGGGCTGCAACGGGGAGCCAGCTGGCAGGATCTACACTCCCACCGGAGCACGGCTCGGTGGGGTGGAAGCTGAGAAGAGGAAAGGAAACCCCCTCGCTTCCCCCGCTCCCGCACAGCAAAGAGGAGAGACTGCAATGACGAGTTTTACTTTCAGGCATGAATACATGCACCAGGAACATATGAATCACTTCCACACTCCCTCCCCAGCCCGCCAGCGATGAGCACGGAGGACGCAAGCACTGGGAAAGCAGTCGCACTAATAATGCCCAGGGCATCCATCACCTCCCTCACTGTTGGTATGAAGCAAGACACATGCTGCCGTGCTGCTGATTCCCATCAGCGACACTGGGCCTTGCTCAGGAAACACTGGAGGTACATTACTGGCAGCATATACCCTACCGCTGCCAGGGTCAGGGGTTTTCCCTTTCTCTGTTAAATACTGGTTCCCCTAACCTAGTTACCCAAACTTCCCATTTGCATTAAACAGCTGCACCTGTCCCTGGCAGAGGTTTGTTCAGATCATGCCCCATTACCAGCACTGCAAATCACCCTGCTCAAGGGCTGAGCCAAAATGAAGAGTATGACGAACCCGACATAAGAAGTGCTTACAGATGTGGAAATAAGTTACCAAAACCCCCCCAGCGCTTTACTTCCAGCTCAGTGCACACCCTTACTGAACACAGTGCATGTCCAGAAGAGGAATCGCATCAGTTTTGACCCAAATTCAGTCGGCTATTAGATAAGTGTCAAAAAGCCCCACTGAAGTGTGCGAGCTACACAGAGGCCAGGGAGCTGAGTCAACCGGCCACAATTCCTCTTCCAGTAAAGCACTGGTTTTGTTCCCCCTGCGTCTGTCAGCATCCAAGGTGGCTATTGCCCCCTTAAGCAAGGCCTTTTGCCACCAGCTGGAAGAACAGAGCTGCCCATGTGCAGAGGAGACGTTGTGTTAAGGGGGCGAGGGGTGCAAGGCAGGACACGGCTCCCCCACCACGTTACCCCGGTGGGAGAGAAGCTAACCAAACACACCAGAGCACTCATTTGGTGGCATCTACTGGTAGCCCCCATCAGCCATTCCTCCAAGAGCCCACAAAGTCATTGCAAAAATCCTTCCCAGACAGGCAGGGGTGCTTTTACCTTTCAAAAGGAAAGAGAAAACTCAGTTTTTCCTCGAGCTCTGGCAGGCATTTCCACGTAGGACGTGCCCTGTGTCTCATAGGGCAAGATGGTACAGTGCTCCTGACATGCCGAACCCCAGCTGGACCAGCTGTAGCATTTGCTGCCAAAGTGGTGCTTGGACAAACCAAGGAGACCAGGCTCAGACTGGCAGAGGGAATCACTTGAGGGCAGAGGGAATGATCCCAATCAGCTGCAAGCACTCGGGCAGAGACCTTAAGGTATGACACAGCTGCCCCCGGGCTAGGGTGTCCACCCAGGAGAGGATGCGTTTTCACACTCTCCGTTCTGCCCCATTTGGATGAATCTCCTTTCCCCGCTACTGTTTTAGCTTGGTCCAAGTCATCTGTCCAAAACAACTGTTTGGCTAAACTGACCTGCAAAATTAAAAGCAGCAGTGGAAATAAGCCGGTGGTCTCTGCGCCAGGACACCTTGGAGATTCTGCCTTAGAGTAAACAGGCCAAAAATACTTCCACATGCCCAAGTGACAAACCTGGCATAACTACACCAGTCCCCACCGCATTGAGGCCTTTTGCTGTATAACAGCAGCTCCTCCAAACTCAGGGAGGTGGCACGTGCCTCATTTTGAAGGATGGAAAATAGAAAGGGCGAGATGAAATGACTTGCCAAAGACCACGCCAGGAAAACCGTGACAGAGCCGGGACTGGAATCAAGGTCTTGGCTCCACGTACGCTCTCACGGATGACCCAGCTTCCCTGCCTGAAACTACCCATTCCCCTCACCCTCTCCCAAACAGCAATGCCACAAAGGTCTGGAACGGGCTGCTTGCAGGCTATTTCTAAATCACGCTAGCAGGAAATTTCACAGGTGGACCGCGCAGAGCACAGCCAAATGGGAAACTTCACATCAAGTTTATTTGCTGCGGCCGTTCCAAGAACTCATACGAACCAGGTAGCAACCAAGGGGGGGGGGCAACATTCATCTTTCCGATAAGAAAAGCAAAGCTGAAAGCCAGGCATTGTTTTAAGAGCAAGTTAAGCGCTGTCACCTCTCCCTTCCTGCACTGTGCACACTGTAAGATGCTACCTTTATTTAGCTCTAAATAACCTGGGTCCGATGGTGCCTCTTGCCATGCCCCTTGCAACAAGGCAGGTTTCACATGCTGCGGTAAGACAGAGCAGGCTGCAAGACATTCTCCGCTTTGCAAGGTCATTTGTATTTAAAAAATAATTAATTAGAGGTGCCAGCCTGGCCTTGTGAAGTTGAATAAAGTAAACTCAGGCACAGAGACAACTTGGGGGGGTAGTGGGGGTGAGAGCAGGAGAGAAAGGAAAAAAAAAAAAGCCAACAAAAACCAAAAAACCACCCTGTTCCAGGCAGCGGAGACAGGCAGCAAAAGCTCATTTTCACTACAGAAAGCAGCAGCATCCTGGGAAGATAAACGCTCAAGATCAAATATTTAAGGGTTTACATAGAAACATTTTTTTAAAAAAAATGTTAGCTTAAGACACAGCCAGAGGTCTTCCTTTGGACTTTATCTTGACACGACAGGCTGCAGAGTCACTGCCTTTCTAAGAGACATCAGGAGCTGCTAAAAACCCAGTCCCTTGGCAACCAGGCTGTCTCCCCAGCGGACCTCCCTCCTGCCCTCGTCGTAACAACAAAACCAGATGACAGCTCCAGTGCAGCGCCAGGCAGCGGCGTATGTCAGGAGGCTGGCATGAGTGAACTGCGTGGGCTGCAGCGCTGCAAACAGCCAGCACCCACCAGCAGAAGTGGCTGAGCGCATAAAATCTGCATCTTCTGTAGATTTCTTTGTACTCCCACTGCCTCCCTTCCCTTCCCCCACCTTAATCCCCAGGGCAACAATCAGTTATGCAAATAATGAGCCCTCCCCCACCTCGCTCCACACACTCGTCTAACTGCTCCGCATCTGCTCCGGGTCCTTTGCTCGCAAGCCACAGTGTTTCTATTGTTCGGCCCATGCAAACTCTGTGCCACAAATGTTCCCTTTCTAAATCTTATGCATATTGATCGTCTCCATCTTTCCCCTTGCAAAAAAAATTGGGGCACCTCTTCACGACCATACCCAGATGAATGCCATTTATGCTAGGAGGTGGAAAAAAAAAAGAAAGAAATATCAGTGTTCTTTCTAACCACCATTGAGCCACCCACAAATTTACCCATCTTAAGTGCCGATTGGAAAGCGAGAGGTGGGCCTCCTAAAGAAGGGATCCTTGACTTCTGTAAAGATTCAGTGCCAGGCAGCGGGGCGTTCGCATTTCAGATGCGCGCGGCAGACGGACCGCTGCGAAGTTCCAGCTTTGCAGAACCTAAATGGATTTGGGATCACGAGAAATGCCACCACCACCACCACCCCATCTGCTTGCAACATCTTCATCTGCATGACAGAGACCTCAGCTGCAAGAAGGTTGCTAAACCAGCTTTTTTAATTCTAGCCTTCAGGCGCAAAGGTTTCTGAAGCAACTTCGGGCAACTCCATCTTAAGACAAGCAAGGTTCACTCTATGCAGTGCCTCGCATCCCCATTTTTTTTTTTTAATCTATATCAAGATATATAAAAGTGGGGGGCATTGTAGGTTGTTTATTGTAAGCCGCTCAGGTATTTTGGATAGGGCAGGATATATATCTCTTTAAAAAAAAAAAAAAATTCTGTTTTTCAAAGCAAGTCAAATAATCAGCTTGGGGTCAAAGCTGCTGGAAACCTGTACACTTGCAACTGTTTGCAGGAAAATGCATCGACCCAAGATTCATCATACCGAGAGAGGTGTTTTGCTTTTAAAAGCCACAATACTACTATTCACAAACTGAAATGCAAATGGAAGCATCAGATCTGAGAAGGCAAAGCCCGAAAAGCTGCCTGGCAAGCCTGTGCACTTGACTATTCCCCTTTAAGCAAACAGTATACAGATGTAGATTCCTTAACCTGTGTCCAGCCAGCATCATCAATATGCCAAAGAGAAATTTACAGATATAAAAAACTGAAGACTTATAGTGTCAATAACCTCAATTTGTACTACAGCTTCCATCACTGCCTCTACCAGGCAAGGCGGTCTCTGCTTTCGAAAGAAAGGCGAAGCCCAAGCAGATAAAGCGGAGACAGAAATCAACTTTTAAAAACCATCTGTCTTTTCATGGCAATTTCCATGAATTAGGAAGAGCAATGAAGGCAGGCAGTCCTGCGGGTCGGAAGAGTGTTTGATGTCTCCATGCAAAGCATTACTCTCCCTGTCAACCGCACCAGCCGTCCGCCCTGCCATGCTGCGGGATGGTGCTCTGTAAAGAGGGTGTCTCGTATTGCCAGTCTAAGCAGCGTCCACGCCTGCCGCTTATGTGGGATGTTTAAGGCTCCAGCCAATGCCTGGGTTGTCCCTGCCCTTATTAGCAGTGTCCTCTGACGCACCATCCACACAGCCCTAGTAGGGGAAGAAAACTCAAGGACCCTGGCCCCTGAAGGAGGGGTCTACATGATCCTCTAGCTCCCCGAACAATTGCAGCCCTCAGCTGCATGGGGGGTAAGAAGCGTGTTAAGCAAAACTTGCAAAGTTTACATGTCACTTGGGTGTCCTCTATAAGTGACACCCTTGCAGGGGTGGAAAAGCACTGGGCCCAGACTGCACTGCAGGCTGCCAACCGAAGCCTTTGGTTAGCCGACTTCCCTTCCTGAATCCCCTGGCACAGGGGGCTGGACAGCTTGGGAGAGGAAGGCGAGACGGGGACAAAAGGCTTCAAGACGGTGTTGTGGCCACATGGCACGAGGCGGTCTTGTTTCCTGCACACCAGCCCAATGCTACTTTGAAGAAGACGAGAGGTTTGGCTGCAGATGCATCCCCCTCCCCTCCTCCCACCAAGGAGTCACCGCCCCGCAGCGCACGGACTCGGCGCGGATGCTGGTGGCAGAGCTCTGGGAGAGGGACCCCGCCACCCACAACACAAACACAAGGCTCGGTGTTTACTGGGAGAAGGGACTTTTCCTTTCCAAGAGGGGGCAGGGCCTGCGGGGCATGCCTTCCGCTGCCGAGGGGGGAGAGGAAGGAACCATTTCCTTCGCGGCCCCCAAAGCCACACGCAGTACAGGCTTGGGCAGGGCTGCGATGATGCAAGGCGCGCAGCTCCTGCCCAGCGCGGGGGCCCAGCGTGCGCTCGCACCGTGCAAAGCCTCCGTTCTGCTCCACATGGTCTGCCCCGGCCCCGGCTCCTCCTGCAGGGCATCCTTGAACTTTCTGGGCAAAACAAGACAAGTGTTTTTAAGCCAGCCGGTGCCCCATGGGTGAAGCAGGGGCGCGCCTCGCTCCTCCCATCCTGCTGTGTCAGGGCTCAGAGCTGGAAGCCTGCTACAAACCTCCCTATCATCAAGTCACCAGGGTACAACACATCACCCCTCCCCCACGGTCAGCACTAAACCAAGAGTATTTTCGGTTTAAAGAGACAGCAACACTCCCTTCCCCAGCCTGGTTTTGGGTGGGCGTTTGGCATCAGGTTCCCCCCCCCCCC
>NW_017728993.1:14756530-14757191 GCF_001723915.1 Gavialis gangeticus | reverse complement strand
CCAACAACATTTATTTATCTCCCTTCCTACCGTCCGCCCTCCCTCCCCCGGCATCCGACTCTCTCATAGCCTTTCGCCACGACACGCTCCCAAAAAAATGAGGAAAGGTCCTTGCCAGCAAATGCCAAGTTAATGATCTCCAAAATTGTTTCTGGATCGGAATCAGTGACTTTGCAACTGATGCGATTACAGCTTCAGTCCTATTAAAAGCCACGCTCTGACCCACAATTTACTGCTCATTTAAATCATGTCAGATTACAATAAACATATATGTCTGTTTACCCAGAACCCGGCGAGCTCCTTTCCACGCCAACTCCTGACAAACGCAGCCAGCCAGCGACAGATGCGAGCTGAATTTTCCCCAGGTACGGTGGCTGTAGCGACGGGCTAGAGCTGACTCACGGAAAAGGATAGGACTCACCTTCGGGTTTACCCGTCTTGCTTGAAAAGCTACATCTGGAGGACAGCTCGCTGGAAGGGGCAGATGGAAAACAGCAGGCAGGGTTTGGAGGCAACTAGTTCTTCCAGTTTTCAAGCTGGTTACTTTCAACATGCCCCACAAACACTATGAAGGACAGGCTTGCACAGTGCTACTTCCTAAGTTTCAGGGATTGTTTTTAACATAGGATTTTGGAGGGGGGGAAATGTTTCACATTGTCCA
>NW_017728993.1:14748239-14751530 GCF_001723915.1 Gavialis gangeticus | reverse complement strand
TTCCTAAGTTTCGGGGATTGTTTTTAACATAGGATTTTGGAGGGGGGGAAATGTTTCACATTGTCCACTGGCAGAAAGGAAGTTTCCCTTAAAAAACAAGACTGGGAACAGCTTGATTGAAGCACATTAAGCTAAAAGAATGACCCAGGCCACGCTACACCAGACAACGCCTGGTGAATCGCTACCCGAATGGCCCGCCACCTCTTAACGCAAGCTTCCCTGAAAGCCAAGTGGGGCTTATTCATTTTGCATTCACTGCCCCATAATTTTGGAATCAGAGGAAGAAAAATCAGCGATGTGCTTTCTTGACCCACTGCTTGCCTTTCATTTGTTTTCCGTTCGGCGTTATAGTCGCTTTGGATTCTGCTGTAATTGGCTGAAAAAGTCACCGGGGCTAGCAACACATTCGAAGTCTATCCTTAAAAGAAGAAAAAAAAAAAAAAAAAAAAAAAAAAAAAAAAACACAACAAAAAACCCAACCCCACAAGCTCGGCTTCGTGGCTCCTGCTAAACAGCAGGAAGCATTACAGCAAAATGAACTGTGGATCGGCTGTTGTTCTCGGGAGATGAAACCTCAGAAAGCTGGCCAACCGCACAGTGCATCCAAAGCAGTTTGTCAGGCATTCGCACTAATAGCCCGGGCATTTGATGTTGTTTAGTTGCACAAGAGCGTGAGGTGCTGGGGCAGGCGACAGCCATTCGCTCGCAGCTGGAATACAGTTAACTGGATGAACCAGTTTCAGCATTATATTGCTCTCCTCTCCAATGCTTTAATCCCGTACGTTTATATGGCTCTTTACAGAACAATGCTGACAGTGACCACCTCTAAAGCCCCCACCCGTAAGTGAGGATTTTGCCATTTAATTTATCTATGCAGAGATTACTTTTTATTTGGTCTTTGGACCCGTTGTAGACGCAGCGAGCAAACACAGGTAGCATCCAATACAGAGAGAAACATATCTCCACGTGTATATGCCACACACACACACACACACACTCTCTCTCTCTCTCTCTCTCTCTCTCTCTCTCTCTCTCATATAAGCATATATACACATACACTTTGTGGGATCAGCTTGCGACTGTTTTCAATAGATCAAGAGATTGTTTTAAAAAGAGAAAATACATAACAAAAGGTAGGAGAAAATCCAAGTTTCCTAGGTAAGGAAGGAAATGATCAGAACAGGAAAGCCATGCTCATACCCATACACACTGTACTGACCTAACAATCTCCCACTGCTGACCGAAGACACAGGCACACGCTTTACCCAAGTTTTGCTCCCTCGGACCCAGCCTCCCCCTCTCTGCTGCCTGCTTTGCCCGGTGGACTTGGTTCAAAGAGCCCTCTTGGCTCCCTGGCGACAGGAGATGTCCCCCTGGCCTCGTCTGCGAAGCGTACATGCACCCCTCGGCTTCGTTTTCTTTGTTCCTCTGAAAGGACCACAAAAAGGAAATGAATGAAGGTTTACAAGCTTTGTATTCACCCGGAGCTACAAATCTGTCAGTGTCTGGGCCCCAAGAACCACCTCCCCGCCCCTCCCCCCGGCAAACTTTGGCAGAGGAAAGAGGGCGTATGCATGTGTGCATGGGCGTGCGCGTGGGTGGGGGGGGACGGTAGCAGGGGCACAGGCACGGAGGAGCAGCGCTGCCGGAGAGGGGTCTCCACTCCACGTGGCTGTGGCATCCTGAGTGAACAATGGGAATCCGCATCGCAAACAACCTCTTCTGCGCCTGGCAAAATGGTTCCTAGCCCTCCACGCAGACCTCCGTGCACCTATTCCCGACTAGATGGCTGCTTTGCTGGCCCAATGCCTCAAATCGGTGATCAAAGCCAACCCAGCAAAGAAGCATGTGTGTGGTTGGAAGGGCTGCTGGGGGAAGAGGGGGGTGGAAATGACTCACTTGTGTGTCGCGGACATCCCAGCACTACGCATCTGCCGGTTCAAATGGCCTTTAAGCAGGGGAGGAGATAAAGAATTGTACAGAGTTGCTTCCCCCACCCCTCCTTCCCAGCTCAAAAGCCAACACAGATTACATGCGATCTCAGCAGGCAAGAACATAGGGAGGAACAGAGCCAAGCACAGCTTTGCCGGAGCAGTGTGACCATTTTGCAGGGAAGCGTGGTGCGAAACACCCACAGATCCTCAGGGTGGCATTATTCCTGATACAATGGCCTCTTGCCCCCCTCCAAAGCAACAGCAGCATCGGGCAAACAAATCAGCATCTGACTGGAGCCTTGCATCTGCTACCAGAGCACAGGGCATGTTTGGCTCTAGCCGTGGACACAGTCGCGGAGACATCCAACTTCCCAGCAGCTAGCTCTTTCAAGCGGGTGAAAATCCACATCCGATGCAAACTGCACAGTCCCCCGGTTCCAGTACTAAAGCCCACTTGACTATTACCGGGCAACTGTTGCCCCCCCCTCCATTCTAGAAAGCTAATTTTTGCACTGAAAGAAAAATTGTTTTTTTAATATAAAACTCTCCCTGTATGCCCACAGCCAGCGCCCTCCAGCTGAAATCCCTTCCGGATTTGAACAAGAGAAACTTTGCATCTTCGCGCTATTTGTTGACATAAAATAAATTTTGCTGCCTGCCTTTACCCAGGCACTCAGAATTAGAGGGGGGAAAAACGTCTGTTTCCATTTGAAACTGTCAAAATTAGCATTCAGTAATTAAAAATCACACCCTTTCTCTTAATAACCTAACCAGCATGATACAATCAGGTTGTGCCAACTCTTTAATCTAATTGACTAATTACAGATTTTAATTTAGTCAGTTACTGAACAACTGTTGACAATTTGTTTTCATTAGGGACAGAACAGGATAAATATTTAGGCTCCCCAATCACAAAGACTACAGCGTCAGCGCAGCGCTGTGACCTCAAGTTTGATGCTCTCAGTTTTTCCATCAATATCAACTAAATGAAGGTATGACTTATTAAAAAAAAAAAAAAGCCACACATTCTTTCAGCTTCTGTGCAACTACAGCACTGTGAGCACGGTATCATTCGAGACACAAAAAAAATGATGCTATCATTGACAGTTGCTGGAGACAATACTAAAACACGGTATGAATTAGCATCGAGAGATTAAATGAAGTGGTATTTTAATGGCACAGTTTCACTTTTCAGTAGCAGATACAGAGATCAGCTGTCCAGCCAAGTTTATTAGCCTGGGCTCATTAAAGAATATATCTATCAAAATCAGTTTTATATATATAAAAGAATTGTAGGAGGGGTGGGGGGAAGCAACTCTGTACCATATATATATATATATATATATATATATATATA
>NW_017728993.1:14736869-14748183 GCF_001723915.1 Gavialis gangeticus | reverse complement strand
ACATATATACACACACACACACACACATACACACACATACACATATACACACACACATATATACATATACATACATATATACACACACACATACACACACACAACCTGCATGGTATATATATGGTGCAGAGTTGCTTCCCCCCACCCCTCCTACAGTTCTTTTATATACATAAAACTGATTTTGGGAGGTTTTTTTTAATAGTTTCTCCCAGACCTAAAAGTTACCCAAGTAGTCTTCTTTCGAAACTATCCTCAAAGGTTCTCTGGGCACAAAGTTTGTCCTTACCAAAGACAACCTCCTTTCCCCACAGAATCTCTATTAAAAAAAAAAAAAGAAACGGTGGACACATGGGTAGAGGACTAATAAATATATATATTTATCTATCAGCATGTTGCTAGGGAGGGGGAAATTCTGCACTTTTTAGCCACTTGGAAATTTTGCAGATGTACCTGGAGAGCTGCCAAGCCTGGAGGAAATTCCTCTGGTTACCTATTGGGAAACTCTGTCTCTCCCGAGCAGATCAGGATATGCCACACTGAGGGAAAAGGCGTATTTCTCACCGGGGAAGTTTAATCGTGTCTGAGCAAGCGTTCCCCTGTAGCAAAGCCATGAGGATCTGTCGGAAGAGAAGTTCCCTGGCAATCCCCTCATTTCCCTCGTTCGGAGGGAAAAGGCCAGAACTTGTTTTTTGGGGTTGTTTTTTTTTTACCGATTGCCCAAGGAACAGGTTTTGTTCTTTGGCCTTGGCAGAACCTGCATGGTAGCACCACCACTGATGCTGGGCACTTGCTGAACCTGTGCTGCATAATATTTACTAGGTAGCCGCAGACGTGCTCCCCATGGCTTCTAACTAATGACACTGAATTCCCTAGAGAAAAAGCTCCGTCACACACTGGAGCATGGACTGAACACATGCACCCCTGCCCTCGCATAGATGCCAGCTGGGTCGCAAAGGCCCTATGCTGTTTATAGTCAAAAGACAGTACTCCTTCACAGGCATGGCAGCCTGAATAAGTTACTGTAAGGTAACCTGGAGCATGAACTAGATAACCACCCGAGGTCCCCTCCAACCCTAATTTTTTCTAGTTCTACCTTGCAGCAAATAGCTACTTTGAAGTAGCAGTCCACGTGCTGGCTCTTATCCTATGGTAAATGCAGGGGAGCTTAGCCCACTGTGTTGTAAGCTACTGAGACACTTATCACAGGGTAAGAGCATGCTATAAATTCACACTCTCCCCCTTATCTGGTGGTAACTTGTTCATGAGCCCGTAACCTAAGTGAAGTGGCAGCAGTGGTGTTTAAGTGAGCTCTGACTCCGGCATGAAATATCCAAATGACTAGGAAGTTATAGGAGGCCGTGGATTAAACACAAGCCAAGAACAACAGCTCAATTTGGCTGGCTTCTAGGAGCAAACTCAGTGACAGAAATACACATGCTGACGGCCTCGATACTGAAATACAGGAGGAGTCGCAACAGGCAGAACAACTTGCATGTATATTAGTGGTTAAGAGGTGATATGTTCTCAGCTAGTACTGCACAATGCCCACCCACAGCAACACTTTGCACCTCCTGAAGGCATCGCTACTTCGCATTCCTCCAGTGCAGGCTTTTCTGCCTTCGGTTGCATGCTGCTAATGGGCACAGATGTGGGTCAGCAGCCATAACTGGGCCCAAAACTCTGGAGACCATGACAAAACTGCACTGGATAAAACATCAGAGCAAGAGTTTGGATCAATGGTTAAAACAAAGCTTCAAGGCAGCAGGATCGCCCCTTACAGACAACCAACAGTAATCTAAAAGACTCCCAACACAAGGGCACTATGCAGCCACACTTAAAATTGTGCGGATTATCAGGTGGGCAGCAGCAAGGCAAAAAGTGAGCTGAGATGATTATTGGAGCAAACATGCAACAGCAATGGACAGTCCCGCTAAAAATATGCTGTGGCCAGCCTGTCCCTGAGAAAGCAATACCTCCCGCCAGGTAGCACTTGCAGAAGATACAACTGTTGATCTGAGGAACTGGCTTGGCCGTCTGGGTTCAAAAGGCACAGTATCGGGATCACACCCTTGCCCTGTGGCCAGGTGGGGAGCGCATCTAAAATACATATAAGCCAGGATGAGGGTCCACTGTAGGAGCTCAAACTCGCCTCTCATTCCCTGCTAATTAAAACCATGTACACTGACTCCAAACCATTTATACCTTTTAAGAACAAAAGCATTCCCACAACTCCTGCATAAGGGGTTTCCAAAAGACACCCTTCAGATTTTAATTCAAGGGGCAATTTTTAGGTAGTAAAGAAAAGGAGGACAGAAGGGAGGAACTGGATTGTTAGATATCAGAAGCAGGCAAGTTATTTTTGCTGAACCAGCTGTACCATCTCTTCCAGGACTAATCACAGTCTGTCTTGCACTGACCATCAATCCTTTAGCAAAGCATTTTTCAAGACAGGAAAAAAAAAAATTGGACAGGAGGAGCTAGACTGATATATGATTTTAAAAATATAAAAGCTGTTTAAGAAAGTAAAGCCTTATTTCTAAATGCAAGCACAGATTGTATAATAATTTAGTATTTTCCCCACAATATACCACTTGACAGGGACAGACCTCTTTCTGCCATTTACATATGCATGCATTTTGGAGGGGAGAAACTTGCAGCCAAGGGGATTCAGGTTGTTCTCGATACCTGCCCCCAAGTTCCACTCAAAGTAGGCTGTGCAGACAGAATAATGCCACAAAAAGTATGTAGCGACAGTCAACTAGATTTAAGTTCATTTTGTGTAGCTGGAGGCCAAAATCGACTAAAGTGGTTCTGGTGATCAAGTTTTCTGCAATTCCCCATTCTACGTATTAGCTATTTGACAGAAATTCACTGCGGTATTTAAACTGGCAGTCATCACAGCTAACTCAAATTGTATTGGCTTTCACAATGTTGAAATGCTGAACTGCAACCATCAATCGGCCAATTCTGAGATAACGTGGTGGTTGAAATTCCCTGTCATGCTGTACAATCCCTTTGTAGCTCACCAGCTCAGAAGATGCACAATGAAACCTGCAACAAGAGCGTCTGGCAACACAGCCACACTGTAATATGAGTGTGCTTACAGAGGGGCTTTGACTAGAAGCAAGATAAAGACAACCGTGCCAACAGCAGTAGCCTCCAGAGAGAGTATAACATTTTCTATTGGAAAGACGCATAAAAATACTGAAACTGGAGACCGATTTGGGAGGGTTCCTCACCCCTCTGGTATTTCCATGATTCCAAATGACTGAAGCAAAGACTTAATCAACAAACAAATTTAAAAAATGTCCAATTTTGATCGGATTCTCCCTGCGTAGGAGATTCAGAAATAAAGCAAATCAACAGTTTAGGATCAGCACCATGTTAGTAAAAGGGAAAAATTAAAAAAAAAAACAACCAAAAAACTCCAAACAGATCAACTGGAAATCAAGGCATGTGGCTTCCAACCAACTTGTGTGCTGATGCTTTTGACTTTTGGATCACCTGTTTCTACACATGTGGTAGAATGGCTGACACACCTACAAGTAAGTGCAATTTGTTAGCAGAGTTAACAGAGTTTCACGCACACTGGGAATATGTGGCGTTTGCACAAAATAAGAGTCCTCCTTTTTCGCTGCTGCTCGGCAGCTAACAGGTGTTATGCACACAGCCACACCGGGGCAAAAGGCAGCTTGGCGAAGGAGCGAAGAGATCAGACTCCGAGCAGCACATTGCATTTCCCAAGGATGGAAGGGCTTGCATGAGATCAAGCAGCCATCAAAAAAAGTCATGAAACACTCAAGTGAAAGTGCGACTTTTTTTTTTTTTTTTTTTAAATATTAAAATCCGAATGGGGAAATTGGTAATTTGTCCTGCTGCTACTATTAATTTTCATATAGTTATACTGGGAAATGAAATGGAAATGACACAGCATGCAAATCCCGCTGTTAACACTGCTAACGAAGCACGTGGCTCTTACTTTTAAAGCACGAGCTTCCTAAGCCAGGCGATGTAGAGAGCAGGACCTCCTCCTGCCTCCAAGTGACCACACCTCTGCCATTAATAATGGGAGAAGGCAAGCAAAAGACACTTGCCAACATGGTGTCAGGGCAAGTCTTCAGGCACATCCAGGCCTGGCACTCTTACAGCGCTCTGTTGCACAAGGTGGAAGGTTTACAGCATCCCACCATTGTATATTTATAGTGGTGTAGTAAATACAGAGTCTGTGGGTGTTGTGCATGGCAAACATAGGCCACCTCCAAAAGTCGTACTCCGTAATGGATGAAATTTAAATATGATGTTCTACAAGCCTGCGCCAAGCCCTAGAATAGGTTATTTTTTTTACCACATCCAACATACAAAATCAGTCATCTGTCCACTCGGTTTGTGATTTGCATAGGCCCTACTCATTTTTTTTTCCTCCTCCTCAGTCTGCATAGCAAATAAACAGAAGTAGCAAACATGCTTTCCCAGCCCAGTACGTTTGTCCTGGAGTCCACATTATTTACACCTCGTGGTGTGCCGTCCCTGCTCTCAGCCAAGCACTGTTTGGGAGTTCACATGATTCACTGGAAGCGCAGAGCAGCTGCCATGTAAAGTGTGCAGCAGGAGCAGTCCCAGCACCTTCCAGCCCGAAAGGCAGAAGGCAAAGGATCAAATTCCAGCTGGATCTACTGAGCAACCATCAGACCCTGGATCCGAGAATGGCAAGATCTGCAGATCCTTTAACATGCATTTTCACTACCTTGTTCAACTCCAGCAGCAGGTGCTCTGCTTAAACACAGTAACTTAAAAACTCGGGACACACCGAGTAAGTATTTTAAAGACTGATGTACTTTAGGAATCACAATAGGATGAATTACCTGCGCCTCCCTCACCCCCCGACTCGCACATGCAAACAACAGCCCCTGACTCCTTGTTCTTGCATGTGTTACACAAGCAAAGATACGCACCAACATCCCCCTAGAGCAGAAATTCAGTGACAAAGAGGTGTGTCAACAGTAGATGGGTCTGGTGCAGTGATTTAAGAAGAATCTGGCATCATAGCCCCAGATCTGTGCTGTGTGTGTTTGGATTTGAAACACACGCATGCACACATGAACCATGGGCCGTGGACATGGCCCTCAAAGAAACAAGCTCCTATTCACACAAAAAAGTTTATCATACAGTTCCTTTCTTTGGTCAATATTTAAGCTTTATATAGGTAGATTACGCACCCCGGAAAGTACACTATCTACTCCTGCTGCGAAAACACTGATTCTTTGGGGGAGGAGGAGGAAAGAAATCCATAAGCATCTACAATATGCAGCATTACGGAGAAGAAATATAATCAACCATTTAAAGCCCAAAACAGGACAATTGCAATAAAACAGTGAAAGCAAAGAGATGAAGGAGGGAGGGCAAAGATGGAAAATCTCCTTATGAGTCTTTATAATAAAGCTAAAAAGGTAAACTAAAAAGGGCTGTTATGAAACTGTATTACACTGAGAATTAAAAAAAAAAAAACACAAATCAGGATTGTGTCTATTTACTATAAGCTTAAAGCAACATGTATTAAAGAAGTTTATGCGAATCATCTAATGCACTCAGGCCTATTGTTAGAATTATTACCAAGCTAAAAAAGATTAATTTCTCTAAATACACTAAATCCTCAGACATTATTATAAGGCTGCTACTAATGTAGCATTACTGTATCTTGGCGTCTGGTGCTATCCCACACACCTTCTCTCTTTGCATCCAAGATCTAACCCCCTCCAACAACAACAACAACAACAACAACAACAACAACAAAAAAAACCACAACCCAAACAAGACAGACATTTTGGGTTTGCTGTTGCAAGTTGGGCAGTTTTAAAGTACTTTGGAAATCCAGAATGACTAAGAGGTGCTTCCAGACTGGCTGTGTCCACCAGGGTTTTAAGCGCGGAAAAAAACGTCCCTAACATGGGAGATCGTTTGGCAACCAGCTTTGCACCAGTTTTCTTGTAACCCTTGGCTAAGGGGACCAAAGTCGAATTTACCCTTTAAAAAGGTAATACATAAATGACATTATGACACAAACAGAACCAAGATTCAACGGCACCTGGGGCATACTAAGCTACCCCCTTCTTGTCAGGCAGCCTCAAGACTAAACTCCACCACAAGTGACCTTTAGGGGAAAAAAGAACCACACTGGAAAGACAGACCCAAGCCACCAGAAGAGTCTCTAACCATCTCCCCCTTGTACTGCTTCAGCAGCTCTCAACTGGGTCACATTAAGGTAGAGCATCTATGAGAACACCTCTTTGCCAATCCATTTTGAAGACATGGCCTCGCCCAGCTTTGGCACATCTACAGCAAATATTTGCAAGCTGCACTTCACTATTTATAACCCACAAACACTCTGGGATTTTGTCATTCCTGCAACAAATGCCCCACTGCGAGATGGGCAAGGAGTGGCGTGAAGGTCTGTAGCGAGGCTGGAGCTCACCCACGCACCAAAGACGAGTGCTCGCATGGGCTCTGGGCAACAGGTATGCACCCAAGCTGGCTGGAAAATCGCAAGAGCAAGGAGAAACAGCTCTATGCTGTTCTTGACCAGCAGCGCCATTCATCGGAAGAAGGCTGCCCATACTACTGCTAATGCGTTTGACAATATTCCCCCAGCCTGCACCAATATCCCCTGGCAACCCCCCTCTGCCACTGTCCTAATCACTCATGCTGAAGTGTATGGGAACGTTACAGCCTTAATTGAGTGCGTTCACTCGGAAAGGAGCAGCCCGCACGCTTTCTTCTGCGGTTGCACCCTTTGCTGTCCTGGCAGAATTCAGAGCACAGACAGTTAAAAGTGGCCTGATAAATGGGGATGCTCATTAGTAAACCCTGCTGTAAGGGCCACATGATGCCTAATAAAAACCAAAGCAACAACAAGGTTATCTGGCTGCTACAGGCAAGAGGGTGCACCAGTGGGACAAGAGCAAAAATAACCAAATCTCTTCATATCGATTCACTTAAAGTCCCCCCCACGCTCGGAATCGCTGCCCGGGCCGACAACCCACTGTCCATGGGTCACAGCAGAGCTGAGCAAGTTGTAAAATGCATCTATTTACTTGCAAGCCTACACAACAGCCAGCCTGGCTTGGGGAGATGTCCCCACTGACAGGTTCAGGTTACTGCAAAGCCTCATGCCTCATCTCCAAGGCTTCTCGTCACATGGTCGCTTTGAATGTGGTCTCCTTTGTCCTGCAAGCAAAAACCAACTGCAGAGAGCCTCGGCTATTGACCTGGGGCTCATGTACCTTCCTTTGCAGGTACGCCACAGCCACCCAGCCACGCTGGAAGAGTACCACAGCCAATCCAATCCTCCAAAATTGAGCCCATCCAATCAGCCACCAACGTCAGGCTCAGACACAGCAACGTCCACTTCATTTCTAAGCCATCTTTTTCCAGCTCTTTCACAGCCATTAAGAAATGGACCTTCAACCAAAAAGGGTTTTTTTGTTTTTTTAAAAAGGAAAGAGAGAGAGAGAAAGAGACTGCAATGCAGTCTTAATGTAATGAAGTACCTTTATATTGATATTTTTGAGACATGAATACTGGCTAGCCAGAGCAAGCATCTAAGTGCACGCTGTCTCCAATGAACACTTAGATTTTTCCTGGGCTGGAGACCCAACATTTTGAAGAATTTCCCCTGTTCGCGTTCAGACACTGAGCACACTCACTTGTGCGACAAAGTTCATAAATGAGGTCTGTCCTCAGTGTGGAAAATATCATCACTGCTCCCCACAGCACAGCTACTGCAGGGCTTCCGTCGTCCACTGCTCGGCAAAACGACTTAATTCCACCAAGGGTCTGAATATGCCCTTAAGTACTTAAGATAAGTATCTGAAGTCATTTACATAATTGCAACATTATGAAATACTCTTCAACCCAGTCAGAACACTGCTGGTTAAAAAAAAAAAAGAAAAGCTGTCGCCAGTTGGCTACACGCTTGCTTTCAACGCTGAAGAAGTTTGATCTCTCCAACCCTGCAATTAGCACAAGGATTAAAAATTGTTACTCACATAATCATGAAAGGCTTTTGCTTCACTTGAATGTTCACAAGTATCTCGCCTTTCAGGAGCTGCACAGTAAAGGTCCCAAAATACGCTGCATGGCAGGGAAAAGAAAAAACAACAAAACAGGATCCAGTTACTAATTATGACTTGCATAAGTAACAGCACATGTACAATACCATAGTACAAACTTAGCCGACAGCTCGCTCAAGGTGAGCGGCTTTCCACCTCATTTGGCGTGTGGTTAAGGAGTGAATTTAAGGTCCGTCAAGACCACGTATCCCATTTTATCACCCTTTAAACCTTCTAGTAACAACTCCAACAAAGAAATCTCGAGCCAGGTAATTTTAAGAGCTGAAGGGACCTTTTAAACACGTAGGTGACAATTACAGGGAGCTGACAATCTGCTGGACGGAACGAAGTAACTCAGGGACTTCTAAAACTTCAGCTGAAGGGCTTATCAGCATTGTCACCCTCCGATGTCTTTCCCTCAACTCCCAAACTGTCTAAATCAGCCAAGAAAAAAAGCTGGCCAGCAGGCAGCTATTTCAGCTCTAGGCTCCAAGAGCACACCACGCTCACCCATCTCTACTCCTCTCAGTATTCAAAGTTTGGGAGATCCCTTTGCAAGACTTCCATGGGGCGTTTCAACGTCTACTGCTCATCAGCTGGACCCGAGCACGCTGCAACAACCCGAAGAGCTCCCTTACCGGAAGGGCAAGCCCGCTCCAGAAATGTCACCACAAGCTCTTCTTGTGTGAACTACGCGTGCGCCCATCCGTGCAAGACTTCCAGCCGTCGCCTAAATCTCTCAGAAAACGCCCCCTCGGACTGCTCCCTCCAAGGCAGAGCATTAGCCACCACAGCATGAAGGTGCTGACTCACTGTTTCCTGTGGACTCATTGTTCTGCCCAGCACTAGTTGCATGGCAGCGTGCCACGCTGCCAGGTGACAGACCAGCACCAGGTCCACACTGAATGCACTTCCCCAGCTGAGCAACGCTGGATTTTGCACCAACAAAACACTCCCGGTGCGGAGCGCAGCCGCACCAGCCAAACGCGCCTTACGTGGGACAGCAAAACAGGCTGTGCCAGTCAAAGCGCAGTGGTACCAGTAGCGCCGTGTCTACACACACTTCACACCTCCGAACAGCCTGGCCAAGCTAGCAGCAGACGTTAGCAGCACAGACCTTGCCTGAAGAAGGCTGGATGATAATCCAGTGCACTTCAGTATACATATGGCAGCAGGCAGAGTTCAGTTTTGCAGGCTCTGAAATGGACCGCGGATCCTATCCAATAGCATGGTAAAAGGCTGGCCGGTTTGCTTCTCCTACTCTAAATGCAGAAGAAAACAAGCCTCAATCATGTTCCCCAAACTCCTGCTACTACTTCTGAACTTCATTACCCAAACTGCAGGCTTCGACAGGAAGTCAGGCTGCCTCTGCGAGCGGCCTAAGCTCCCCCCTGCCCCCTCCCCACCACCGATCCGATCTGGAGAGAGAGACCAGCCAGCACCGTAAGCAGAGAGACCAGCCAGCACCGTAAGCTGCCCGAGCGCATTGCGAGCATCCTGCATGAAGTTGACAAATGCAATTAGGAACTGGTTTTCTCAGTTCGCATGCTGCTAGCAACCGGCTGCAAGAGAGCTCACAGTCTCAGCTGCGCACGGACCTGAGGTGCCTGCACTGGCAAACGGGTAGGCGTGTACACTTTGGTTTCCCTCCGCTTCAACAGCCTGACTCAAAACCATCTCGACCCAGGCACTATTGACTTCTTAAAAAGCCACAGCGCGCTCGCCGGCAAACGGCCAGCTCGCCAGCCTGGTGCAAACTTCAGCTAGAAGATTGGAAATCTACTCCCAGCACCTTCGGGTGCAGAATCAGAGAAACTTTGCTTTGTTCAAGGCAGATCCTCCAGGGTGGCAGGAAATGAGGGGACCCTCCAACCTGCACCCACTTTTTATTTATTTTATTTATTTATTTATATATTTATTTTTTTGCAGAGGAGCTACAACAAAAAAAGGACCGCTCCTGAGTTGGCACGAAAACCACCCCCACCAGCTAGCACTGGATGGGAAATGACATCTCCCCCCCCTCACCCCCAGTAACCCCGAGGGGCCAAGTCATCCCGAATCACCGCTGAGGAAGTGAGAGCTCCCTGATGCCTCTGCTTCAGCTGGTGGGGAGGAACAAACAGCTCCTCCTCCCATACCTCGCCCGTTCCACCTGAGTAAGAGCGATACCGCCAGGCCCGTGTGGAAGACGCAGGGTTTCCCCCCCCCTCGCATCTTCCCGGGGGCCAAACGAACAATTTCCACTCGTGCAAAAAAATAAAATAAAATAAATTCCCGACAACGGCAAACCCACCGGTCGTGCACGCATGCAGCACATGCAGAACGTCTCTTCCTTACCAGAGGAGGCAAGGATCAAAACTTTTACCCAGGACGATCTTTTCCCTCCCGCCTCGCCCCATTTCTGCGCCCCCCCACCGCCCCCCGGTATTCTCGGAAGGTGAAACGGACAGGGAAGGCCACTTACCACCACCAGGAATGTAGAAACCCGGGAGGCTCCCCTAGCGTGATGTTTTTTTCCCATCGGATCTGCGGAGGAGAAGGCGGGCAAACGGGTCAGGCGGCCCCGCGGAGCCCCCCGAACCGCCTGGGGGCTCCGAGGCCAACCGCAATAAATGGCAAAAGGTGATAAAAATTCAAAATGGAGGCCACCGTGCCTGCTTGGGAAAACAAAGGCCATCAGGCCCGGGGAGGGGGGCCCGCCGCCCGCCCCACTCACCTCCGACAAGAAGGTCTGTGCAGATTTCTGGGCTCCGACGTGCAGCAAGTACTCGTAGACGTACAAAGCCAACCTGCAAGAGCGCAGAGACACGGGGCAGGCGCCGCTGCGGCGGGGCGGGCGTCGGGACCCCTCGGAGAGGGGGCACCGCCACCCCCCGGGAAAGTTGCTGGGAGTTGAGCGGCCCCGGCCCTGGCAGGGCAGCCCCCCGCCGCCCCGTGTGCCCCCCCCGGGGGTGCTGCGGGCCGGGCCCGGACAAAGCCAGGAGCGCGGACACACAAAAGGACGCCCCCCCCTCCTCGCCCAGCCCCCGGGGCCCAGCCCCGCAGCGGCGGAGGGGCCGCGGGCGCTTACTTCTCCCGAGCCTGCCCGTCCGACGGCACCGCCGAGCCTTTGCCTTTGGCGAACATGGTCCGCGGCGGGGAGGAGCAGCCGCAGCCGCCGCCGGCGGAGGAGGAGGACGAGGACGCGGAGGACGAGGACGAGGAGGCGA
>NW_017728993.1:14731797-14736375 GCF_001723915.1 Gavialis gangeticus | reverse complement strand
CAAACAGCCGCCCCCCCGCCCCTCCCCCCGTGCACACGCACCGCACACTCACTTGTCTTGCACTCACGGGCTCTCGCACCTCGCACGCACACACACTCACACACACCCAGTCTCACGCTTGCACCCCCCCCACACACACACACCTCGCAACCAGTCTCACACTTATCTCACACACCCACCGTCTTGCATTCTCTCACACACATCCCCCACACACTCACCG
The DNA here is from genome assembly GCF_001723915.1 of Gavialis gangeticus. Taxonomy (NCBI): domain Eukaryota; kingdom Metazoa; phylum Chordata; order Crocodylia; family Gavialidae; genus Gavialis; species Gavialis gangeticus. The sequence continues at coordinate 14,736,155 of NW_017728993.1, read as the reverse complement.
TCTTTCACACACATGCACATGCACCTCACACCCAATCTTGCACTTATTTTCTCTCTCACACACACCCAGTCTCACTCCCCCACGGTCTTAATACTCGCACACATCCCCCACACCTCACACTCACCCTCACACAGACACACACTCACTGTCTCGCATACTCTCACACATCCCCCACACTCTCTCTTCCCCCCCCCCCCCCGAAAGTTCCCTGTGTGCCAACATGCGCGTTCAAAGTGAGGGGGGGGGGCTTGTCCCTGCCCGTGTACAGGGCCGTGTGCCTGCCTGCTACAATCTAGGTGGCTCCCTCCCAACAGCCGTGCGCCCCTGAAGACAAGGATCTTCCAAGGGGAAAAAAAATAAAGATCCAGCCCCGAGCGTTTGTGCGCCCCCCTCAACTTAAACCCGTCCCCCCTAGGGCGAGGGAGGCTGGGTGGGCAAGGTACTGCTGCAGGGGAAACTCCCACATTGGACAGGAGCGGGTGCGTGTGCCGGTCGTCAAAGCAGCAAGGGGGAAGGGAGGCTGGCACAAGCTACGTGGAATAATATATATATAGGGGGGTTTCCAGTCATCTTTTTGCTTGGTAGCAGGACTAACTCAGGTTCCTGGGAGCCATGGGTAATTAAGTTAGTTTGCTGCAGTTGTTGGTATGAACTTCCTCAAAGCTTTGGGCAGGAATCGCGGAGCTCAGCCAGCTGCCACTTACTAACCGGCCTTGTTTCAACAGCGTCTTCCCTACCCCTGACTTGTAAAATGGCTATTAGGATCTGGGCTGGTTGTGCCATTTGGGTGGGGATTCCCTGTGTGATTTAATAAATGAAATATAACTCCTCCCAAGAGAACATTTCTGGCCCCACCAGCCCGGTAGGGCATCTAAGTACAAGTCCAGCACTGTCACTTAATTTAACGTATGGCAGCACTAACGCAAGCGGTGACAATTTATTCTAAAAAACTCCCCAGTAATCAAAGTGGACATCCATGGGTCCCTACCAAAAGCAAGTTGCCTGGGAGGGTCCTTGGAGGAGTGAAAGGGTGGCATATGTTTAGGGGCCACATCTGGTCACATGCAGTAGGTGGGTTTATTTATGGTGCCAACAATTAATATATATATATATTTTTTTTAATTATTATTATTATTTTTTTTGAAGTGCATGTAGGAAACCCTATTTGCAGCCAGTGGACTGGAAAAGCCAATGACCAATGGTTCCCCAGCAAGCAAAACCCCACCACAGTAGTTTGGGGAGAGCCACCAGCACCAACCCAAGCAAGAGGGAGACCTGAAGAGAGGCAGCAGTATTATTCCTCCTTCCCAGTTCGGGTCAGAGGTAGGAGCTCTTTCTCCTGCTTTCGGCAGAGGACACACTCCTGCCAGCCTCCCCCAGCCATGGGGGCAGGAAGGAGACAGTGAGAGTGGACATTTTCCCCACCCATGGTAGGAATGTCAGTCAACAACAAGCAGCAAATGTGAAAAGCAGCAGTGGGAGGGAGGGAGAAGAGAGCCCAGTTTCTCAAACATCATCATCCTAAGTGTGATGTTTCCTCTTGAAACATTGACCCCCCCCCCCCCAGTTAAAACAAAGCTTTTACAAAGGAATCAACTTCAAAGACCACATAAACCTTGGAGGTAGTTCTTGGTACTCTATCTGCTATTCTCCCCGGCATCTGCTGGAATAAGAGCCGTCTCCCTGGCTGCCCAGCTTCTCCTACTGCTGGATGCTGCAGTGAAGTCAGAAGCCTGTCTGTGACATCAGGCTGTTGCCAAGGGAATTGGAGTGATGTGCCAAATTCAACACGATGACTTCACTGCAAACCCAAGCAGATCGACAGGCTGGGTTGGGAGGGAGCCAGCCCTGGTTTCAACACCAAGATCCTCCCCAAGCCTCGGAGAGGAGGTGTGAAAAATATGAATTTATGGTTGATGTCTGTTGCTTTGGGAAATCTGACCCCAGTCACCTGCAAATGCGCTTTCCACAAGAGAGCTAGATACAGCTTTATGTGCAGAGCGTCCCAGGCAGTGATGGGAAAGGGCTTCAGCACATCAATCACTTCACCCTGACCCTTCATTTCCCACTGTCCCAAGTGCCTCCAAGCTGCACAAGCCAGGACCTGCTCCTTTACGGCCTGTCAGCTATCACAGAGCCCTCAGCCACACCAGGGCTTGGCAAACCTCGTGCTTTCTTTTGCATCCCTTGAGCCGTCAATTTTGTTCAGACTGAGCCACCTAATAAAAACCCTGACCTCCTGGGGGGCTGGCTCCAGGCTTTCGAGGAGGCTTTCGTGCTGGTGAAACTTCAGGGCATGGCAGGAAAAGGATGTTAATCGGCTGGCAAGCAGTCAGACTGTGCATGTGTCCAAGAGAATGGTCGGCCAGGCAGCAGCCCCCTCCCTGAGATCATTGCATTCACCCTGTGTGAGGAAATGCATGACTTTAATGTCCATTTAGACAACAGACTAGAAAAGCCTACTCTGGAGACATGGGCTTAATGGGAAGGGTTTCCCTGGCTTGGCTTGCTACTATTTTAAATCATTCGGGGCCAGATCCCTGCTGCCTCTGGAAGCTCAACTTTCACCAGCGTCCAGTTGCTGAATTCTGAAATGGGAATTGCAGATCCCAGCAGGACGTTAGGACCTAAGGTTTATGATTTCACTTCTTGCTGCCTGGCTGCTTGGTATCTTTGCAGCACTTTGTTTTCTCCCTCCCCCTTTAGGTTCCATAGAAATAAGGCAGAGCAATGAAAAGTATTCCTTTGCAGTTCCACAGTGGGACTCAAAGCCCTATTCCGGGCCTGAATTCAATCTCACGCCACCTCTTTTTTTTTTTGGGGGGGGGAGGTCTCAGCACCTGACTCTTGATATAGTTGGAGAATCTGAGACAAAGGTAAGTTAAGTGGCTTGACCAAGGTCACGCAACAAGTCTGTTGCACAGCTGGAAACAAACCCCAGGAGACTGAATCCAAACACAGCCACAATCCTTGCTCTAAGCATCAGACACATTCTCTCCATGTCAAGCTTTCTCCAGCTATATTTTATAACCCTTAGCCTGTCTTCACCTTTCTGATGTCCATTTCTATGGAAACATAGGTCTAAATGGGGACTGGAAGCCAGCAACTGAAACTAACAAGAACTCCTGCTTTCAGCTACAGGCTTCTGGTTACAGTTTCCACGGGAACAGATGTTGGATCAGCACAAAAAGAAGAGCTCAAAAGAGACTGCTCTTCAGACTTCACCTCCACCTTGATTTTGATATTCCAACCTCACACTCACAGAGAGACAGAGCCAGCTGCCTTCAGCGCCCAGCAAGCTCCAAGCCAAGTAAAGGTTATTTTTAATAATACAATCAGTATTATAATAATTTGGGTTTTGCAGACATTAGCCCCGGTCCTGCAAATACTCATGTGCTTGAATAAACTTTGTGCTTAGAAGCAGTCTCATTGCATTTAAAAGGGTCGGGTTCAGCACGTGTTACAATGTTCTCCGGAAGCAAGTGATACCTAAAGGCCCCAATTCGGAAGACTTTTTACCCAGGGAGGTAGCTCTATGGGCTATAATGGGATTGTTTCTGTGGATAACTGTTTGCAGGATGAGGCTTACCCGTTTTTAGAGCCTTGTATGCCAAAATCCTCTTTATAAGGCAATCCAGTTAAACACCCTCTTTATAAGGCAAGCTTTAAACACCCCGGCACCCTTTTTTAAACTGAAACTTTGCCTTTAGCAAATTCAATTTAAACACCACTACTAGCAGCACTGTTAACATGAGGCCTCCACCTCTTGGTTGGTTTAAGTCATTCAGTAAAATCACACACCTCGGTGCTTGCTATTGCCTATGTATCAAATGATGGGTGCAATCTAGTTAATTTTACCTGACACCATAATATGTTGCTTCAATAAAGTACATTCTTCACTCTGCTATGGACTTGCTACATTCAGATCTGAGAACTAATCTAGTGTAATTTAGCACCTCAGGATCTTTATCCATAAGTGTGCAGGGTTGTTTTCAGGTAAACTTGACTTTCCTGAATGGAGTCATAGCTAACACAGCACAAAGACCCATCCCAGGCAACTGAGTGGTGGGGTCAGGTAAGACCTGTCCCTTGGGCTCAGCACTCAAAACGTCCTATCCTGGACTGCTGTATTGCATTCCTGTGCCCACACTAACAGCTGGCTACATGGCAGGACAGTTCTGGGTATAGGCTGGACTGCGAACCCCGGCTCTGCTATGGAACTGCTTATGAAAGGTATCGCATGACATGGTTGCCAGCTTTATAGCCAAGACTGTCCCTTGCTGTTCTGTGTCCCTAATGCACTGAAATGTTTTCCTTTGGCAGGGCTGGCCCATTTGGGTCGGGGGGGGGGGGGGGGG
>NW_017728993.1:14724668-14731521 GCF_001723915.1 Gavialis gangeticus | reverse complement strand
GGGGGGGGGGGGGCAGGAAAAAAAGAGACAGATGAGGTGATGTCTCTGCATTTAACTCATTTTGCTTACTGAAGTTCCTAAGGTACCCACAGATCTTCAAGCTATGGACAGGTGACCAAGACACCTTCCTCTTCCCTAAAAGGCAAGTGTTAGATCCATTGCAGTGTCACCTCCCTGTTCCTGGTTACCAATCCCTGTTTTTGGTTTAAGGTGGTGAGCATCTTCAATACTGTGAGTGGCTTCTAGAGAACGCCCATCAGTAGGGACAATAAATGAACCATGCACCCTGGGTTGTTATGGCCACAAAACTGTCCCAGTGTCACCAGCTGATCTGCTGGAGGCCTGCAGCTTGGAGATAATGAGCTTCATAAGAGGGACAGACTTCCATCTTCAGCTTCCTCTGTGCAAAAATGAAGTTGATTTCCTACCTATGGGGACGTTTTACCATCTTGTACCATCTACACTTTTCCCAGAGCCTGACGAAGGGACTTTGATCCCAAAAGCTTGCAGAAAAGGACAATTTTCTTGCCATTTTCCAGTTGGTCTAATAAAAGGTATCACTTTGGAACCAAGAGTTCTAGGTTATTGTATGTCTTCATAAGAAGGGAATTTAACCCTGCTGCCAGCTGCCTGCATGTCTAAGGCCATATCTAGGAAGGCTAAGCTACAGCCACTTTTCCTCCTCACTTCATCCGCATGGGAACTTGACATGCCTTGACTTAGGTACATTGACTTCACACCTCTAGTGGATTTGCCTTGGCTTTCCCTCTTGTCTCAGTCAGACAAACCATTAATGAGGAGTGTTGCTCTTATGCTCAAAACAAATACTCCTGCCCTCACCTGTCAATCTGCTGCCTCCTGCTGACATCAGCACCTTGTTAGAAACCTTTTTAAAGAAAATGCTATCAAAAAATTAGTGAAACACTGATAATAAAAAGGAGTCTCCAATTTCCTTATCTGTCTTTTACACGCCTTTGTTGTTGTGAGCCTTTCTGGTCCACTCAGCCACTGCTCTTCTACTGATGGACACAGATCATGTTTCCATGTCAAATCTTTTAGACTTAGTAACTGTACTGGGTGTTGTCATGACTAGACAGGCTGTGGAGAGGCAAGTCTGCAAGGACAGACTGGGCTGTCTTCAAATAGGATCATGTCTTCTCTCTCAGACTAGGGACAGACATTGCATCTATCCCATGATAACTTGTGCCCATGCTTGTCCCAGAACAAAAATATTCTGGGATTGACGTGTACACACATGGCCCTTCTACTCAGGGTTTAGCGAGCAGCTGAAACCAATGCCATTTTTATGGCATTTGAATCAATGGGATCACAGGATGACTGTACCGATGTACTTTGCAATAGCCTGGAATAAAATGTTACTTCCTCTTATCTGGGAATCTTTTTGAAGAATTTATCGTGGGACAGTCAACATGGGTGATTGTCTGTATAAATGCACTTTGTCCCAGGATAATATGGTTTATCCCAGGATAAATGTGACATCTGTTAGCAGCACTGGAGCTTGGAGGGGAAGGGCAGGGGGGGATGCTTCATCTGCTCTAGGTCTTGCATGAAGTTTGGCACAGTTCTGGTCTGCCACCCACGTATCCAGGCCACTAGAGCAGAGTGTGAGGTGATTTGGGTCGCAGTACCATCAGAATAGACACAAGTCACCTCCGTGTTACAACAGTGTTAGATCTTGACACACCATGTTGATCTAAGGTTTCCAGCCAAGTCCTAGCTAAGGCCCAGATACAGAGGGGATGGACCTGGCTAAGATCTTGGTACCCCAGGGCGACCAGGAAATGGCAGAGATAAAAGTTCTTCAGTGGTGGCCTCTCTGTCTGCCTTTTGTTGTTGAAAATGTCAGGCCACAGATCTTATCTGATTCTAGACTGCTTCTGGATATGCAGATGGAGCCAACAGCGCTCCATTTCAGCTATGCTTGGCTCAAAGATTGTGACCACTGCTGGCAAATGAAGACCTCATTGTGAGTAGCCACACCTTTGTCACTGCCATACACCAGTACTCATTTCATAATCTGTCCCTGAAAATTACTCAGAAACATCCCCTAAGGCTGAATATACTGCAGACTTGCCAGCCCTCTCACCATGGAAATCATTGCCTCGCTCCATCTCTGGAGTGGCCCATTAGTAATACACCGGACATGGCAAACTTGCAAAAAACATTCACACCTCAGACATGAAACTCCTTTCTCTATGGATACAAAAAGGGATTATGCCAGAACCGTCAGCATAATGTTACAAGCAGATCGCAAAAAGTCTACGCTGTTCCCAGTGCCTCAGGTGAATATTTCTTAAACCAATTCTGTGCAAGAAAATCCATTGTACTGGCTTCTACATCTAGATCTCAGTCAATTGGTACATGTGGAAAATGCAGTTAGAGTGCCAATTCCAGTATTTATTCCTATGCTGCAAAAATTTAATTACTACATTTAAGACTACTGTTTTACTCGTTTGCCCAGATCTGGTTCAGAACAAAACCAGACAGTTGCATGCATCTTGAAAGGCAACTTCCCATTCCATTCAGAAGTTCAAAGGAAACTTGGGGAAATCCATTGAGTTACTACCCTTGCAAATCCCAGCATCAGGAGAACATGTTCGCCCTGTTTGCCAGCACCAAACTACCTCATCCAGCTGTACCCACTACTGCAATCCCTCTTCTTGATTTAAGGTGGTGTGAGCACCTTCAGTATTGCAAGTGGGTTCTAGCGAAGGACCCTCAGTGGAGACAATAAATGAGCCGTGTACCTTGGGTTGTTATAGCCACAGAACGGTCACTGTCACCAGCTGCTCTGCTGGAGCCCAGTGGCTCAGAGATAATGGGCTTCATCAGAATGGGGCATTTAACCCTCGCCCAGGTTTGTTGCTGGTTATATGAACCCAGCAGCTAGTCAGCCTTAAAAGGAAACAGGTCAGGGTTTATTAACACACTGATTTCAGCACCTGTCTGCAGGAGGCAGGGAAGCATTTTATTTTTAACTATTCTAGGGGTCTGGCCTGTGTTGCATCCACCGTCACCCCCTTGTCCCCCCCCCCCAAATCAACTCATGCTGTTGCTGGGTGCACCAGAGGGTGGTCATTTCAGAGCCAGGGTATTGGAGGGACATCAGAGGGACAACATTACGGTCTACTGTAGCCACTACCAAGCCATTCACTGACCAAGGGTGCTCCCTTTGGGCAAGGAGAAGAAGCTTCAGCTGAGAGAGAGGCCTAGCTTTGAGAACAATGCCCCCACTCCCCATGCTGAAAGAGCCAGACACTTAGCATGATGCCATACGAGGCAATACTGGAAACTCCCCTGTTTGTGTGCAGTCATATAGCACTAGTCTGGTACTGCAGCCTGGGTTCGACCCTTTCCAGGACTCAAGCATCAGCAGCTGACAAGCATTTTGGACCAAGCTGTAACTAAAGATTGGGAGGGGACTAATTTAATAACATTTGATCATAGATGTGAAGCCTAATTAGGTAACTCTGTCAAGTTTAAACACAAGCTTAAGCAGGAAATCAGTGACAAGGGCCAGCAAGCACATCTAGCAGTCGCTGAAGGACGGATCAAGTGTCTCACATATGGTCAAGCTCCAATGAGTCTATGAAAAATGCTACTGCCCAGCCACCCACCCCCTCCCATCCCAGGGTTTTCCCTGTTGGGAATTTTCTGCACTTCATTTTAAATAATTAAAGCAACAGGATCACTTAAAACTAATCGCTCCAAGCCTGTGATTCTCAACCAGGGTGTTGCAGCACCCCACAGTGCCCCACAGTCTTTTTTAAGGATGCAGGATGCTGTGCAATATTAGCACGGTGTGGTGTACAAACATCGACACATGACTCACCAGAGAGAAACCTAGAGATTTCAAATAGGAACCCAAAGTATCAAAAACATTTCTGACCTCTTCTGATCTTTCTGAGTTCTTTGTAAGGCAGGATTGCTCCATTATTTTTCCACATCCAAAAAACAAGCTAGAAACTGGCATTTTCAGAGGGGCTCCTTGAGTCAGTGAGGGGTGAGAGTTGAGAGCTACTGCTCTAATCCCTTTAGCAGCTCTTCTCTGAAGTCCTCCCTCTTGCTGGGTCTGGGCTCAGGTGTTGTTCCTCACCTCCCGCTCCACATCTATTTTTAAATTGCATGGCTTTCTCTTCTGTCCCTTATAACATAGCCCATCGAGGCTAGGAGACTATCAGCATCACAGCAAAAACATAAAAGCACTTACCAGCTAAAGGAGAGAAAAAGAAGGGCACAGCAAATCACAGCTGCCAATTGCCAAGTAGTTTCTTTAGGGCTGCAGGTGCTTGGCTCAGCCCAATTTAAAGGGCCAGGCACAGCATGGCATGCTGGGAAAAGGTTCCTATAGGCACAGGTGTAACTTGCAGACTAGGATGAGTTGGGTTGCTAACTGCTGGAAGTTGTAGAGGGAGATGACAGATCAGTGTTGGTAAGTCTTGAAATACTCTTTTCATTATGAATTTGCTTTCTACCACTGAGAAAAGGGGGTGTTGACTAGATGGACCTGTGGCCTGATCCAGTCTGGTGTCTCTCATGCTTTTGTGGCAACCTCTCATGACAGACTGCTGGAAAGGAATTACCTCTATGCGTTGCATGCCACTGCCACCACCACCGTGTTGTATATTATTAGCTATAGCCTACACACTGTCCCATGTCAAACGCATTATCTATAGGAACTTGGATTTCTTTAGGATCCTAAATACTATTAAGAGTCACAGGACTTTATCCTTTTTGGATCCAGAAAGTCCATTCTGAGAGTTGGGTATGTTGTTTTGCAGTTAAGGTGGCATCTTCTCTGACGAACACTAGGAGAGTCTCAGTGAGTTCCTTGAGTCCCTGAATCATCCCGGTCACCATCTGCTACCCCCTCACTCCTCTCTCTGTATGTCCTTTTCCTTTCCCCGCAAGAAGATGAGAATGGAGCACAAGATGCCAAATGTGACTTCAAACAGTGCCTTATAAAATGCTGAAATGATTTCTTCTGACTGGTATTCCATGCCTCTGATTACGCAGGCCAGAATGTAATTAGCTTGTTTGGACGGCTGCTAAACCACCTGCCACAGGTTTTAGAATTGCAGCTACTGGAGGCTGAGTCACTTTGTGCTTAATAGTGAATGACCTCCCAGGGTACATCTCTGCCTCACGTTGTGGCTTTATCTAGTGCTCCATTCCTTTGCTACAGCATCTGCTAGCCAGAGCCCTAGTATGTCAAGCTATTGTTATTTGCAATTTTTATTACAGTAGCAGCTAATAGTCCCAGCTGGGATCAGGCCTCCCTTGTTTGGAGAAACACATACTGTACTAAACTTTAAATCCTGCTCCTGAAGACTTCCCATCTAAACAGAAAACCTAAGAAGGACAACAGTAGTGCAACTTGACTAAGGTTGCAGAGCAAGTGAGAAGCAGAGCAAGGGGAATCGGGCCTTCAAATGGCCTGATTTATAACCTAGTGGGCTGTCCTTTAGGCCTTGCTGCATCTCAGAGCTATGCAAGTTTGCCTGAATACTGATTCTGTTCTGATTCAGAGCCATTCCCATGCACTCCTAGTCCATCTCCTCTACCCATTTCATGACTGATGCTAGGGAAAGCTTATCTATGTGGCAAAGTCCTTGGGAAGTGTAGTCAACCTTAGCCAGAGCACCGTAGCTGCTCCACAAGAATGCCCCATGTGGATGCCCTTATTCCCTACTGAGCATGCTTGGATTGACCAAAACTGCAAAAAGGTACTTCTGATGTGCTAAGAGCCTCTGTGTAAGAAGATTGTGTACAACAGCTTGTCCTCTCTAGTTCTTCTGGGCTTTTCACTCCTCTAGACAAGCCTAGAGGCAGATCTCCCCTGAATTTGCAGAATGGGGAGGCCTGGGATTTGAACTCCGGAATATCCTGCAAAAATCAGTGGGTGAAAGACAAGGAAGAGCCCACACAGCATGGCCAAACCCAAAGAAGGGAAGCAGGTAGCACATGCCATGCTGAGAATGCGACTGGACAGAGCATCTCTCTGTCATCCTTGCCTCTCTCTTATTAAAGCAAGTAACAGCTTTGCAGGATCCAGCCTCAATGGCTCCCAAATCAGCCTTCTGATGGGGCAGAGCTACTTAATACAGAAAGCTTCAGGCAGTAGATGCTGCACTCATTAAAAAACACTGCCTCAGATGCCGACCACCTGAACAGCCCCTTAAAGCCTCCACTCTCTACTCACTTTCCTTACCCACCCCTTTCTGCATCACTGTCAGCTGCTGAAAGGTTGGTGACTCAGCCTATACCTGCTTTTCCACTGCCTCTTCTCTCCCTTTTAAAGGGGAGGTTTTGCCTGAGAAAAAGTAGCCCCTGAACAAGAAGGGGGGGGGGGAGAAAAAAAAATCTTCAGCCAGCTGAGTCATGATTGCTTCTGCAAGGCCATTCAGCCTATGAAGTGAGCAAAATGGTAGGTGCGGCATGTGAGAAACAGGAGGGATTTGAATAGCTCTTCTGCCCTGGAGTTGGGAAGCAGTAAGTACTTGTTTGGTTTATATATAGACGTGCCTTACATAAGGCTCTGGCAGGGAACCACAGAGCTCTTTGTTTAAACAGGGGAGTCCTATCCCTTTCCTGCGAGCAGGCCTGTTAGCCTTGTGATGTCTGGTGCCCTGCTGTAGTGTATCCAGAGGACTCGCCTGTCCTCCAAGCAGCAGCAGTGACAGGGATGAGGGGACCTTTCCCCCTCTGCCAGCTGCCAGAAGTGATACCTCCATGTCAGTGGTCTCAAAGCAGGCCGTGTCCCATGTAGCACAAAGCTCCTCTGAGTCCTGTCGCATGTTTCCTGGTATAATAAAGAAGAACTGGGGGGGGG
>NW_017728993.1:14715835-14724527 GCF_001723915.1 Gavialis gangeticus | reverse complement strand
CCTGCAATGCCCCCACATCTGCTCATGTTTGCCTAAACACTTCTGTCATCCTTTCTGTTGTGAGAGTTGAGCACTGTCCAAACACCAAGGGACTGTGCCGTACAGCATCCCTTCGAGATAAGGGAAAATTATCCCTGTCTCAGGGCTGGGGGAAGGGGCTCAGCAGTTCGTCCGTGGTCACACTGGAAGATCTGTGGCACAGCCGTTACTGCAAGGCAAGCCTCTCCGTTTTGGGCTGAGTCCATGCTGCAATTGAGAGGGGTGACTAGCTTGGGTAGTAGTAGCATAGTAGGCATGGGGCATATGGGCTGTAAAACTTGACTGGGGCCCTGGGTAAATATTTGGCTGACCAGTCAGAGCTGGACTCAGTTTCTCTAGTGTTGTTGGTACAGGAACTAGCTAGTTTAAAGGTAGCTTGAGTCTATCTGGGCTGCAGGAGGGCTGTTGGATCTTGGATGTTTGCGAGGACATGCTGTTGACCCTATGCACGCACCTGAGAGCACCGCTGCTCTTGCTGCATTGACTTCCTGCCTGATATTATCCCTGAAGCTCTCTTATTTTAAGCACAGTTAGAACAATTCCTTGGGCTTCCCTCTCTTTGGGTTGAACTGCTGGTTTGATATTCCCTCGTGACACTGCACCAGCACTGCTAGGTGGGCAATCCCTATTGCCTGTCTACTTGTTTCTGTGGATCTTTGCACTTCTTGGTTTTGGCCAGGAAGGGAGGCACTAAGATCTCGTGTTGTCTTGAGCCTTTGCCCATGATGTTGTGTCCTTTGCCATCTGTTTCAGGAGCCTGTTAAGACCTGGTGCCTCACCCTCATCCCTGCCTAGACTGGGATCATAAGCCTGCTCTGCTCTGTTTTTAACAAGTAATTGTCTAGTGCACTCTCTGACCTGTGTAGACCTAGTATGAGCCTATGCCCTATGAGCTGGGTAGCAAGATGTCCTAGTTGATCCAGATTGGAAGTAGTGAGTGTGAAGTGCACGTGGACCTATTTGGGCTGCTGCAAACATGGCTCCCAGCACACTGCTGATGCAGGGATTCAGCAGTGCAATTTGAGACTCGTTATCCGACAAGCTTCTGGCACTCGCCTTTCCAGGTCAGATGTGGGGTGGCCAGCCTGTGGCACAAGTAGCCCAGGCAGCCTCTGTCTGTGGCATGCCGTAGATGGGGACAGGGAGCCTAAAGGAGAGCAGCAGATTGGACAGAGGAGGGGAACTGAAATAGTGCTCCAGGGAGGTTAACTTGTGAGATGTCTGCCAAAAAAGTTGGCTTCCTACTGTTCTAGACTTGTATAGTATGCAAGCTGCAGCTGACCCAGGACTATGGCCTTGACTTCCAGCGGACTCCAGGGAGCCAGGCATCTGCAATTGCTTTCAGCCCCATATGAAAGATGGGAGTTAAATTGGCTGCATAGGCTACAGTCTCTCAAAAACAAGTGAAATATTTCCTGAGACTAACCAGACGGATGGGAAGAAGGTGGCAAAGCTGTTGGTTTCCCAACTCTTAAGATTGACCTGTTGATATGGAAGGGAGTGGCTTTACATGAGCCTCTTAAGGGGCGTTGCCACAGGTAGGAAGGTGGTGGGGTCTGGGAAGAGCTGCTTTCTTATCTAAAGAAATGCTAATGCGTATAGTACCTGAGGTATTATAAGGATGGAGGAGGCAGCGTGTGACTGAGACCCTGGACCTTTCTACACTGGATGACTGGTGGGGTGCACAACCCCTTTTGTGTGGGTCAAGTGCTGCATGGTGCTGGACCTTCCTGGTGCTGCCGTAATGCTCACATCCGAGGCTGCAAACCTGAGAGTGGGCTCACCTGGGGGGGAAAGAGGTGCCAACAAGTGGGTACATCACACACTTCTTCAGCACTTGGAAGGCGGCAGGATCTACTTTCACAGGTGTGCTCTTAGTAGGGCCTCATGCAGGGCAGGCATGTTCTGCGGGGTCCTGCTTGTCATCTCTTTGCTTCTATTTTAACACATCGCTATGGACTCTAAGCCATGTTATCGATTAACTGGCAATCTCCCCTCTATCTCTGTCAGGGCAGTGTATTGGCACCCATTAGGTCTGGGCATTTTGCTGGTAAACTAGATTGATAAAGGCTTTAAAAAGGGGGTGGAAAAAACCTTGCTAGAACTCTAACAGCTGGAGTTAAAAACCTCCCTAGGTTCCTGGGTAGAGGGAGCCTGACTTTTAATCATATCCTAACTGTGATAAGGAAGTTCCTGTCTCTTCACACTTGCCTGCCTTTGTCTGGAAAATCACTTAATTTTTTTCTTCTGTAGTAGCTGTCTGTGTTGCTAAATTGTCCCAACTAGCCCTTAAATGATGCCCTCAGAACTGCCCCATTGATGTCTTATCCCTTCTTTAATGGGAAGATTTCTTTTCCCCCTGTGTTTCTTTCTTCAGTTTTTTTTTCTATCAGGTTTCTAAAGCTAGTCAGAAAACAACAAGACCTTTCTAAAGTAGCTATTTTCCCTCCCACCCCCTTCTTCTTTATTCCCCATCACTTCCTGAATCTGACCGAACAGGCTTTGACCCTGGGTTCTCCTCATCCTGCCAAATACCTGGCTAAAAAATTTGTCTAATTTCTTCAGACCCCAAGCTCTTGCTGCTTTAAAGCTCTGTAGAAAGGGATACATGCATGCAACATCTTGCTTCAGCCCAGCATATTTTACCAGAACATCGCTTGGAAAGTTCCCTGCAGCCCAAGTGCATCACTGAATTCTGCAAATATTTCTCCTTCCCCTTTTTTGGTTCTAGATTTCACCTTCCCGTTCCGCTTTACTTGCATCTTTTTTGTTTTTTGGTCTGGCTTAAATCCTGTGTGCTAGTTTCCTCCAACATCAGAGGTGATGGGATGGATTCAGAGCTCTATAGCTTCCCCAGAAGGAAGAAGCTTAGTCTAAGCCACAAAGGTCCATTGGCAGGAATTTCACACTTAAATCCCTTGTGGTGGTAGACCCCTCTATTTGCTCCACCTCACCAACTGGAGGAGGGTGCTGCTGCCTGGCAGCTGGCATGTGAGGATGGCCTCGCACCTTCAGAGGGCTGCCCCAGTCCATTCAGCGGCTGGTGCCCTCCAAGAATATGCTTCATACTCTGGCACCACAGCCGTAGTAGAGCCCATGCTGCAATCCCACCAGAACTACAGGGATTCAGTTGCTCCTTGAAGGCTTTGTTCACAGCTCCTGTGAAGCGCTGTATTGCGTAGGGCAGGAAGAGATGAACATAATAAACTTCTCACCAAATATCTGATGGTAGAGTGGTTGGTCTGAGATCTTGGTCAAATGCAACCTCTTTGACTGCTGGGAGTCTCTAGCTAATTCATCAAAGCCCAGATTTTTAAGGAACGCTTTTTGTGTTGCAAGTCAAATCAGCCAGAATCCATTCCAAATCCGTGAGTCATTCAAGAACCAAATGTGGCCCTACTACTGGCAAACATCCTCCACCTCCACCTGGGGCTTCAGATGCTTCCGAATCCTTTGGCGGGCATCCTACGTGCAGGCCCAAGCCTGGAAGCTTGGGGTTCGGATGCCCCCGAGTTTGGCTTGCCCTCGGCTGTATGGTTGCAGGAGCGAGCTGGGGAGGAGCCTTCTGCTTCCATAAAGCCGGCGTGTAGTCATAAAGCCCGCTGGAAGCTAGTCAGTGGGAAGTTAACTATGAGGCTTTCGTAGGGAGTCCTGTCCGCAAGCAGACAAGGGTGCAACCCTCCGCTACGCAGCGCCATTTTAATTGCATTAACCTGGTCAGGGTATTTCCCCCGCTACCATCGTGGTCATGGTATTTGCTTTGCCACATAAAAGCTAGCAGTTGGCTCCAAAGAATAACACGCCAGCACAGGGCAATCCTAGGAAACTTAGCCCTGGACTGCGAGACCCACCTGGCCTCGTGCTCCCTCACCAGATCTCTGTGTGACTGATTAAATGGATGGTGCTGGGGGAAAGGGACCTAGAAAAGAGTTGACTTTCATCTCCGAATTCATTCTGTTTTAGCTGTACCTGTAATTGGGATTGGTCTGATCTAGAGATTTTGGAAGCAATGGCGCTCTGTCCTGGTGGAGAAGCAACACGTGGGAGCAGTTTGCTGACCCATCAGCCTCACAGAAAAGGGGTGGACAGGCTTGTTATGGAGCTTCCTGACTGGGGCTGCTGGGACAACACAGCATCCTTTTTGCAGCAGGCTTGGAAACATGGGCTTTTATCCTTAGTGAGATGGATGAAGACAAAACCTTTTACATGGAGTTGTGGTGGAACATCTCCCTCAAGTCTGAGCTTTTTTTTTTTTTTAATGTTTCTCAGTCTCCATCTCCAACATATGTTTTTATTGTTATCAGTCTTCATCTCCGATCCAAAGTGACCAGATAGCCCCAGGGGGGAAAAAACTCAGTCTTCTGACAGATCTGCCAAAACTCCTCTGTATCCGTGTCTTGCCTTGGTTTGGACTTAACTTCTTGGGCTGCAATGTTGGGACCAGTTCTTCCTCCAGCCTTTGGAGCAGGGCTGTGGCAACCGGTATCTTTCACGAAATGCTTCCACCTTTCCCACTCTAAATAAAACCTCTCTCACTTGTCTCTTCTCCATCCCAGCACTTGATGTTGATGCTCTGCCTGCTCAAGAGTTGCTGACCCAGCACTCCCAGCATGGCGGTCTCCATTGTGCCTTTAACATCGAGTGCATTATAATCTCATAAAAAGTGACCTAACACAGAAATAGCACTGCAAAACCGCGGGGGGGCGAGGGGACCTGTGGCTTAGCAGAAATAAATTGCTGGAATTCACCCAGCAGCAGAACCAGACTGGACCCAGGCGTCCCAAGGCCTAGTCTCTATCCACTGACCACGTGCCTCCAGTCCAGAGCCGGGAAGTGGTGATGCTAAAGTCATGGGGGAACATGGGGGATAAACCTCCTAGCTATGGAGTCCAGTCTTCCTTGCCCCATGCAGGGCCTGCATTGAAGAGCCCCTTGTTTCAGTATAAACCTCTTCAGTGCATCTTTCATGATGTGGCTAAATGGGCTATCCATGGGTGTGCAGTCAGCCAGCCTTAGCTGTGTGCTTTGTGGGCTCTGCAAAGGTGACTGATATCATGCACTGGAGAAAAATTCAGTCCAGCCCAGCTCTCAGCAGAGCATCCACTGGTACCTCGTCTCAGCAAGGGCTTTTCCAGGCCAAACTTTACCTTTCCTTTCCCCACATGTAAATAGCTTTTCAGTAGCACTAAAAACATCACTGTCTCTCTCTCCCCCTGGCAAAAAAAAAAATTCCTAGCCATTTTTTTTGAAAGAAGCCTGAACAAAAATGAAAGTCCCCTTCAAACAGAAACCAAGCCCGTGAAACTATTAATGCGAAAGTGAAAGCACTGCAAAGTACAGGGTCCTTTTGGAAGCCAAGGGTTTGAACTGGAACAGGCTTGTATGGCAGGTTGGATTTGTACCTCGTAGACTGACTAGTATAGTACAAGCTTTCATTGGCTGAAGCTCACTGCATCAGATGCTGTGAAAGGATGTGACCTGTATAAGGTGGAGAGAGAAATTTGAATAACAAGAGGTGGGAGGGGGCGGTGCTGGGAGAGGCAAAGAAGCAAGCAGTAATCCAGAGGTGGGCAAAATACAGCCCGTGGGCTGGATCAGGCCAGCCAATTGATTTGTATCTGGCCTGTGGCTGCCCCTGGGGTGCTCTGCCTGCTCTCTCCTGCACCCACTGGCATCACTGCCCCATCCAATGCATACAGTTTCCTGGCGGGGCTGCCTTTAGCCCACTTGGCTGGCTGGGGTGAACTACAACTGCTTCTGCACCACACCTGGGTGAGCTCTGCTGCACGTGCCCCTGATCCAGCTCCCGGGACCTAGCACATGGGCAGTCCCCTACACCCCCTCCCCCCAACATGCACACACCTTCCATGCCCCCCTCACAATATACAAGAGTAAGACTTTATTTTGAGCAATTATGCAGTCGCTCCTATATATGTTACTCAGAAAAACATAAACCAGGACAAAACTATAAAATAGGTTATAGTAGATGTTTAATTTTTAGTATATGCTTTGTTTTTCAATCTATAACTTGTTAAAATAATATCTTCTGAAAGATTTTGTGAGGACCTCGACAGCTCACCACATTGGCCCTCCCACCAAAGTAGTTGCCCACCCCTGCAATAATCTTATAGGAACAAAGGAGTCATGAAAACTAATCCAGGTAATGGGATAAGAATCCATGGTCCCTGGTTAAACCATACTTAGCCCAATCTGTATTGGGTGGTTGACTTCTTGTTTCCTAGTTTCCCATTCAAATTGGTTTTTAAAGGTTTGCCACCCTCAGGCTGGCAGTGAAACGGCTAGGGAGGTTAAAGTGTTTTGTCACAGGCCTGTGTGTCTTTCTGCAGCTGACATCAGATTGGTGTGTGTTCACTTTGTCACATGAGGATCACCCGTTCTGTCCAGTGCAGGCAGACGGCAGAGGCACAATGTGAGCAGGCAATGATATATATCCGGGCATTGCCACTGTGGTCACTTGATGCACAAATGGTGTATTAGGAGTTCTGCAAAATGTGACTGTGCAATCCTGATCAAACTATAGATCGCATAACAACACTCTGCCCTCTATACAAACTTGATGGTGACATTGCAGAGATACATTCCCTTTCCTCAAGGGCATGAGACTGGTTTAACTAACCTTAAACTGGACTTGTAATTGTTGCTTCAAGTCAGCCATATGGAAGAAGAAGAAGAATGGCATATATGACCTTACGGGACTTTCAAGTGAATGAACCTTGGATTAAATACCACTGATTTCATAATGTGGTCTGAATCGATGCTGGGGCACAGAAGACGTGGGTCCGTCGCAGGGCCTTGTGTCTGGGTGAGACTGGGAGTGACGTAGTCTATTGCTTGATGCTGCCTGAGGTTGGGGAGCTGTCTGTAATATATGTGTACGTGCTGTACTTGTAGCAGTGACTACTGCTGAAATAACTGCCAGTGCAGAAAGTTTAGTTACAAAGGAATTGAGATTAAAAAAGAATGGGTGGCATTCCTTCCTTCTCTGTATTAAAGAATAAATAATATATTAGTGGTTGAGGTTACATGGGGGTACTGGAACGTTAGACCAGGTGCATGTGCACCCTCCATAGCCATTTCCATCCTGCAGTGGCTGCGTGCACATCAAGGCGTGACTGGTATGGTGAATAGAAACAAGATGGCTGTCTGAGTGACTTCCACGGCACCTCTTCAGCAGTCAAAGGAAGGTGCTAGGAAGTACCACAGTGAAGCACAGTGCAACTGCTCCACTTTTTCCTCCTTCTGCCCTGTGTGCACACATGTGTGCAAAACAGCAGCAGTGGGATGCACTATTAAACTCATTGTTTTGGGCGCGTTCATCATTGCGTGGGGATAAGGTGGTCTCATTGGACCCATGTCGGGGTGTTGCACAGGCAGCCCAGGCAGGTTGGGCTTCGTAGCCCTGTCCTGTGAGAGTACAGTCTAGGAAATGTGCTTCCCTGCAGCATGCCCGCCTTCTCCAGAGGGATGTGCTTGCAGTGAGACAAGTACCCTAATAGTATTTTATTTATAGGTACCTCTCTGGTACTCCAGGTACGTCAGCACCCCCCAAACATGAACGAATCCTCCTAACACCTTTGCACTGTACAAATCTCTCCAAACTTCTCACCCTGCACCAACCCTTCCACCCCGTTCTTGTGATTCTCCGTGTGCAAGGCTGAGCTCTGGTTTGACATTGCCCAGCACCATTTGTCTGCCACTCGCATGAAATGCAGCTTGCAAGAGGCAGATGTATACATTTCTTCCAAAGACCTACGAAAAGTACCTTGGTTTAAGCTGTTTAATTTCCACCCCCTCCCTCCTTTAATTGAAACAGTAGCTCTTTGTCACAGCGGTCAGATCAGCCGTGATTTATTGGTACGCAGGAAGCTAACCCAGCAGGGGACTCGGGGTGTCACTGCCTTACTGAGAGCATCTGAACGGGGGGGAGGGGAGAAACACTGTGGGCTGCTGCAAGTGCTATTCTCGAGAGCAGGGCAGAGCTGCCTTTCTCTAGAGATAAGGCCTTTGCTGGGGGATTTGTGGGAGCAAGTTCTTCACGTTGACTGCTTCGCTGCTCACACGGACGGTGCAGCAAACCTAGGCTTCTTACGTGCCATCTTCCCTACAATGCTTCATAGCCACCAGCATATTCCAGAGACCGTGTCTGAAGCAACATTTCTTTTGTTGCCTGCAGAAGCTTTGTCCAGTGTTGTTTGTTCCTAACACCATTTGCTCTCCAAATATTTCACATTTTGACCTGCAGCTCCAGTTCGGAGGGTGACCGGTTTTGAAGTGCATGACGGTGTGTTAGCGGCTGTGTACCCTACCGAAAGGATGAGGCACCAGGTTTTGGATCCAGAGCAATGTGCTGTCTCCATCAGGGGGTGTTCAGATTTGGGGTAGGCCAGCTTGACTGTAATCGATACTATGAGCCAGGCTAATGCTAGCTGTTTTGTGATTGCTCCCATGAACCTTCAGCTTGCTTTGTCTGTGTGCATTGCTTAGTTTTATTTATAGATGTGTAACAGGCTGGTAATGAGGCTGTCCGAAATCCCCCTGGCAGTGCATGATGATGCAGCTGGGAAAGGGTTAAGTGGGTTGCACTGAATCTGAGACTGTGGTGTTGTTTTGTTTTTTTTGGGGGGGGGGGGGG
>NW_017728993.1:14714099-14715669 GCF_001723915.1 Gavialis gangeticus | reverse complement strand
GGGGGGGGGGGGGAAGATCTAGGGTGTGTCTGTGTCCCAAGAGAGGAATACAAATTGTACAGATTTGCATACCAGATTTGAACTGATCTTTCCTCCAGTCCTTTTTAATGCCAGATTCTCAGAAAAGGGGTGACTTTTGGGGAGGGGAATAGGGGAGGGAGTTCACAGTCCATCTGGCACTTCTCTGGAGCAGGGAGCTGAGGGTGCAGCATGCCTAACAGTGGTATTTAGGTATGTTGAAAACCTTGGGCTCCTTGCACTCCTGTGCCCACGTTCCACGGGGATGCTAATGAATATGTTTACTGGCAGGAGTGTTTGTGCAGAGCGAATGCAATATTAATAACTCTGGAGACTTGCACCATAAACCCGATCTAAGAGTTATGCGCATCTAAACGGGAGGCAGAAATGCATCACGTGACTGTGTCCAATCAAAGCAGTTTAAACTCTGAATGTCAAGTAACTCCGGGTGGCTGAGCAGTGGGTACACAGAACCAGTGTTATTTTAACAGAACGGTTGTAAACCATCGGAAAGCTGCCTGCCACGCAGATGAGCTGTGTTAGCTGGACGTGGGGCAGAAGGTAGGGCAGAGTGGCAACTTCCTGACTTAACTAGTTCGGAGAGGATTAGTAGGCAGTGGCCTATGAAAACTTGTCTCTCTGAACCAGTCGATATCTAAGGGGCCATCCTACCTTGCCTTTTGCCTCTTCCAAAGTGTCTTCATTGTTGTTCATGGGATACTTGCTTCCAGAGCAAAGGTGAAGATTGCTTCTAGTTGACATGAAGACTATCGCCCACATTTTCAGAGGTGGCAGAGTGCCTCCATACACTTGAAGTAATCCAGCAGGTCTTACTTAAAACTGGGGTACTCCATTTGCAGCCAAGATTGTGGCAATCTTTTTAACGTAGCTTTAAAACTTGGCCAGGGGTTAGTGCAGTCACCTATCCTAATACTTGTGTCTAAGTAAAATTTGAACCAGGGCTTCCTGTTTTATCAGCTCTTCCTTAAAAGTCAAATGGTCTAACTGAGTGTAATAAGAATGACCAATATGAAAAGAAATAGCCTAAGGTTAGGTGTCTACTTCCCCCACACCGCCCCTTCCCACTCCATGCCACTTTTCACACTTTCCCTGGGTAAGTGGCCAGGCTTTCAAATGTGCAGACAGCTCCCAGTGACCTCAAGGACTCTGCTTTCCCACAGACTTGTCCATCTCTCCTTTTATCCAAAAGCTATTAAAACAATTACACAGTGTTCAAGCCAGGTTAACATCAAAGGTTGTTGTAACAACAGAAAGGGGAGGGGGTGGTGGAAGAAGGGAGACCAATACAAGCCAAGAAGTAACACAGTAAATGGTAGCATAGATGTACCATGATATTATCAACCTACCAGTTGTAGATAAAAGGTGCTAAGTGGTTTGCCTAGGGTCACTGAGTGGGTGAGACTCCAGAAAGGAATCCCGGTCTCTGAGTCTCCTTCTGTAATTCCTACATTATGCTTCTCAAAAAACATCTTTCGGACCTTTAAAAAAAAAAAAAAAATCCCCCCCCCCCCCCTTTTGTTTTTTAAAAACT
>NW_017728993.1:14711795-14713988 GCF_001723915.1 Gavialis gangeticus | reverse complement strand
CTCCCTCTTTAATTCCTCAATTTTGTTTCTCAAAAAAAAATTTTCGGCCCTTTAAAAAAAAAAAAAAAAAATCTTCCCCCCCCCCCCATTGTTGCTTTAGCAAAACTTAAAGCAACTTGATAGTTGATACATGAGTGAGGACTGAGGGTGCTCAATAGTCCTAGACATCAGACATTAATGTAGATCCTATTTGGACAAGGTGCTTTTCAAGGAGCCCTTCTTGGGAGCTGAGCCTTTTACAGAGGGTGTGGTGGGAGGGGAATTGGAGATGTTTAGCATTTACAGGTACCAGCCTCTCTAGTGCTCAGAGACTTAAACCACCAGGTGCTGACCAGATTTCACACCTATTGGTCCTGTGAGACTGTGGGAAATTGAGGAAACGGCCCAGCCTGCCTCTAGACAGTTAGTCACTAGCTCATCTGCCTGGACCCCAGAAAGGCTGACCAACCTGGAGAAACGCAACATTTTTTCCACCTGAAGCAGAAGAGGTTTGGTTTGGGTCACTCTTTTGGGGAAGTTCGCAGTCTGTTCCTGCTGAACAGGAAGCCACAGGCTCTTGTGGGCTAAGATCGAGCGTAGGAAGTATCTGAAGTCCCAGGCTTGAGAGTCTGGGATGGAGGACGCTTACCTGCAGTTTCTAGGGGCTTCTGAACCCCAAGACCTCTGGGCTTGAACCTGCATGTAGGATGCCTGCCAGGGGATTTGGGTGTATCTGAAGTGCCGGGGGGAGAGGCTGGCATGGAGGATGTTCACTGGTTGTAGCACCATACGTGGTGTTTAGGGCGACTGAGTTCTACCTGCTCAATCCACATGGTTTTTGGAGCAAATGAGTTCTGCTCAGTCGATATGATTTGGAGCTGATTTGGCTAATTTGAACTGGAACGCAAAATATATTATTAAAAAAACCCCCAAAACTGACTGCTTTGCTTGCCTTGGCTCTGTGACTTGTCTTTGCTGGTGCGGGAGCCCATGTTGGTCTCTCTCTTGTGTGGAATGTGCTTGGACAAGTTTCTGGCTGGGAAAGTATCTTCCAGGCCTCTGAAGTACGGGCCCTGCCTGTGTTCATAAACAGTTTGCAAACACCTCTTCAGCTGAGTAAGACCATATGAATCCCTTTGATTTCAAACACCTCCCTCACTGCTGCAGGGAGGTAGGAGAGACGGAGGAGTGAGCGCGAAGCTGGGAGCCAGGTTCCCCATTGCACTGCCCAATGATGAAATATTAATCTAACAGAGCAAAGGTACGAGCTTTGTGCTTGCCTGTGAGGGCAAATGAGGTGCGATAATGCCTTGAGTTGCTACAGCTTCTCTGGCTGGGAAGGATGCCAGATTGCATACAAGCAATTCAAGAACTGCTGCTCCCACTGGTGGGATGGAAAGGAGGGGAGATGAAGTGTAATCTGGATTTAAAACGTGGCCAGGAGGATGCTGGGGCTGATCCTCCGAGTCCTTCAGCTGTAGAAGTGGCACAGATCTCAGATGGCCACTGGTCAAGGTTAGATTCAGCTTTGTACTTCTCCTAAAAGGAAGCAGCTTGCCATGCATGCTCACGTGCAGGGACTGTCTTGCTATGCGTGTACAGGGCTTATTACAGGGATGCCTGGGGCCTTGGTAGGGATCTCTTTGTCTAAATTTCAACCATGCCCTATATTTAAAAATCCAGTAACCCTTTCTCTGCAGGTTATCCAGCAGTGAAAAGTTGAGCAGGATACCCCAGAAGAAAAGATCTACCAGCAGTTGTGGGTGGCCGCGTGGAGTAGAGGGAAGCAGACTGGTCTGAGTACATCAGCGCAGGCAAGGCAGAAAGCAGCCTGTACCAATAGCCCGAGGGCTGCGTTGTGCCAGAAGCTGTTCTTCATTGCAGAATTGGTCTTCTCCTGTCAGATGGGGAAGGAAGTATCCTTGCCTCTCAGCTGGGGAACAGAGGTGCGGATAGGAAGATGATACGAGTTGTCAAAGGTGGCATCAGCATCCCGTGTTGCAGCTGGGTTTGGTCTGCAACCTCGCCTTCTCTGGGAGAGCGCCCTTCCCTAATCGCCCGCAGGCCATTGTGGCAAAGCTGGGAGTTAGACTGCAGCAACTCCCAAGTTCCCTGCCTTCCTGGAGACCACGCTCCCTCTGTATAAAGCGCTGACTCTGGGCCCCCAGCCAGAAAGCAGCTCCTGTGCCTCTTCCGCTGGGACCTCGTTCCTCT
>NW_017728993.1:14693009-14706795 GCF_001723915.1 Gavialis gangeticus | reverse complement strand
ATCGCCCACAGGCCATTGTGGCAAAGCTGGGAGTTAGACTGCAGCAACTCCCAAGTTCCCTGCCTTCCTGGAGACCACGCTCCCTCTGTATAAAGCGCTGACTCTGGGCCCCCAGCCAGAAAGCAGCTCCTGTGCCTCTTCCGCTGGGACCTCGTTCCTCTTGGACTCTCCCCCCAGCCTGCCTGGGAGCGGTTCCAAAAGGACAGCGCTGCTGATGTCAGGACGAGATGGATGTTGGCTGGCCTTGCTCTGGGAGTTGTGGTTTTTGGAGGGTCCAGTGCTCGAAGCAGCTGGAACAGGATGTGCTGGAGAGCGTTTCTTCCTGGCAGGGCGGTGGGGGAGGTGTCTGGCCGAGGGCTTGCATTTTTCGGTGGGATGGCAAAAGAGGCCGAGCTGCTAGAAGGAGGCTTCTTGCTGCGTGAGCGGGGTTGGATTTGCCTGAGGTCATATGTGAGTCATTGCACTCAGGAGTCTCCTGATTATCATATCAGTAAAACTTGGTGTGTCTCTGTCTGATGTCTGATAACCATCTTGCTGGCGCTGGCAGGGAAGCCGTTGCCCAAGCCATCCCCAATTACTTGGAAGCTGAATGAACTGGCTGGAACAGGAGGCTGGGAGAGCGATTTGAATGGCATCTTTTTAAACCGCTTTTAAGGAAAGTGAGTTGTAGTCGTGGATGCTGCCTTGCTGAGCAGACACCAAGCTGAATGTGGCAGGCAAGGGGGATGCCACGTATGCAACCTGTGGTGCCCGGCACCAACCC
The DNA here is from genome assembly GCF_001723915.1 of Gavialis gangeticus. Lineage (NCBI taxonomy): Eukaryota > Metazoa > Chordata > Crocodylia > Gavialidae > Gavialis > Gavialis gangeticus. The sequence continues at coordinate 14,706,032 of NW_017728993.1, read as the reverse complement.
TACTCTTCGCATTATGTCTACATCTCAAGGTCCCAACTGAAATCAGGGTCTCATTGTACCAAGTCGAGTCCCTGCCCCAAAGAGCTGACAGTCTTCATAAAAAAGAAAAAAGACAGAGTGGAAGATGGTAGTTGTGGAGGGGAGGTGGACCTGGCCCCACCACAAGTAAGTACTAGGTTCAGGGCTGTCGGGGGCTCTACCCACTGGCCCTTGCTGCTTCCCAAGACCTGTATCTGACTCGTAGGGAGCCGAAACTTGTGGTAGCGGGTGTAAATCAAGCTGCAGGTCTGGCGTGGGGTCTTGGCCGTGGATTCTCGGTATCTACCTTCTACGCCGCACTTAAGTGTCCTGAAAGAGGGCTCTGTGGACCTGAACGACAGGACTCCCCTCTGCAGGTGGCGATTTGTAAGGGGGGGAGGATGGCATATTGCAGCTTGCATTAGGGCAGGGAAGACTGCCCTCTGAGATGCCTACCTGCTACTGCATGGCACTTCTCTCCACCTGGTACTCCTCACAGACTTAATCTATAGCACGTTGCACGCTGCTGCTTGTAACAGCGGGACGCAAGCCTGTGGCAATCTAACCCTGGAATGGCTTGGCTGGTTTTCCAGGCTCCCGGGGAGCGAGTTCTTGTAAGGCACTTGATCTGTCCGGGAGCCTCTTCAAAACATTTTTGTGAGCTCTGTAAGGCCATTTTGCAACTGCTTGAGGCTGCGGGTCTCTTCTGGACCACGAGCACGTTCCTTCGCTCTGCTGTGGGCTCTGAGGGTCTTTGCTAGCCAAAGGGCTTTGGTGAAAATGAGTGAGCCTATGCAGCAATGAGAGGGGATGGGGCAACCCTGGGGTGTCAGGCAGTGGAAAGCATGGCTGTGGCTTTGCCTAGCCAAGGGAAAAGGAAACCTGTTACCACAAATGTTGTTTTTGCTTAGCACAAGTGTCCCTGTCCTAGAGGGTTTGGTGGTACTTTAACCGCAACCAACGTGCTCTTAAACGCGATGCTTCCTTTAAAGAGAGTCGCCCTACACCTGTCCTGCCCTTCGCTGAGTCGGCAGCCGAATGAGCAGAGTCCCCTGCTTGTGCCGTCCTGGACTGCGTCACTAAGAGCATCTCCAGGGCTCCCCTTGGGTCAGGCTTGGCTGTTCTCAGGACCAGGCTGAGGTTTCTCTGCTTTTGCTACTGCATCCCTGAGCGTGTCCCTTGTATAGTTCCAGGAAGGAGGAAAATGTCACGTTATCCCCCTCCCGAAAAATCCTGCTCTTGGTCCCTCTCTCTTGGCCCCTGTTCTGGTAAGTCAGATTCTGAGGAGGGGAAAGCCACGTGTCCTTGGGGGCCCTCTGCCTGTGGTTGTGGAGGGAAATTTTGAACATTTTCCCTGCAAGTTTGCATTGCTCTTCCTAGAAACCAAGATGCCCCTTTTAAAGGGTAAAGCATTTGCCCAGTCATCTCTGAGTCACTTTTGCAGGTCAGCCCTGAAGAAATTGGCCGGGTGAGGCTTTCCCTTCCATCAATCTTGCTCTGAATAAGGGTGGAGGGGGTGGAGAGCTCTCATACCGCTGGGTCCTATCTATGTTAGCGTCTTCACCACAGTGCCCTGGTAGAGCTGTGTCCGTGGGGGAGAGGTTTGAAAATTCCCAGGGCAGATATGCAGGAAGATCAAAAGCTTACCAGGAAAACCAAGAGAAGGTGCAGTTGCATTCTGACTGTATAAAGATGACTCTGGTTGCTTCCTGTGTGAAACAGCATCTGCTCACAGCAATGACAAATAGCGCTTCTGCTCCTCTTAGCACTGCGTGCTTCGTCAAGCTATGGGAGAGCAAGCCAGGTGTCATTTGGGCTGGACTCTGCAGTTGAGGCTGAAATAGCAGTTATTGGAGGTGCCCAGGTTCTGCCCTCTCTTTTGCTCGTGCAACCTTTCTGCAAAATCTGTGGTGTTGTACAGTGTGGCGAGACCTGTCTTTGCCCTGCAGGCCCCCCTTCGTCGATGGGAGGGGGGGATCTTTCTGTGCTTCACGCTGACCAAACCTGGCAAATCGCTGACCTGACCAGCCTTTGTCCTATGGCATGTTTCTGTGTCCTGTGCTTCTAACCAGAAAAGGGTAATAACTTTGCATTTTGGGAATGAGTCCTCCCACCCTTTCTGCATCTGGGTACGTGAGCAGAAGCGCACTGCTGTACAGAGAGCAAATTCCTGCACTGGATGAACAGATTTAAAAACAAACAACTGGCCTTGCCCCTGAGACCTGCACTAGAACAAGACTAAATGCACTGGCTGTTCCTGTGGACGAAGGTTACTTGGGAATAAAAGCAAAGAGATGACCCCTGGTTTGGATTATATTATGCTAACCTTTTTTTTGCACCCTCCCCCCCAAGGATGATCCATCGCCATTACAATGATGCCCAGCTGTTTGCTGGAGGTACCGTACTAAGCCATGGTGGCTTTTGCAGTATTACTAGTCCCAAACCTTCAAAAAGCACGAGTCCGGTTCAAACCCATGACTGTTGTTGTCTGTCTCCAGATGTTTGAGCAATTCCCACCAACATAGCCAGAATCTCCCTTTTTTCTTAATCCACAGGAAAAAGCGCTGGAAGGATCTCAAGAGGTCACTTAATCCAACCGCCTGCACAAGGCAGGGTCATGCTGGACGAAACCATCCCACACAACTGTTTGTCCGACCTGGACTTACATTTGCAATGACGGCTGTTCCACAACCGGGCTAGGGAATCTCTTCTGAAATGTAATTACCTTCACAGTTCGATAGTTATTCCTAATATGTAATGTGAATTATGATGTGGGGGGGAAAAAAATTGGCACTGGGGGCTTTAAACAAAATGCAGTCTATCTCGAATTGTGATAACATCAGGAGAGTTGATACCATAACTGGCTGCTTATGTGAGGCAGGACATCTAGGAAGGAGAAATGAAATGCAAAATGGGAAATGATTGGCTGGGCTGCAGTACAGCAGGGAGTCTGAGGGTTACAGTGGATTATAGTGAGTCATTAATATAATATTGTAACAAAAAGCTGACTGCGTAGTGGGATATGCAAGTCACAAGAAGCGAGACGTGAAGAAAGGTAATATCAGTAACGTACATGCAGGTAGACTTCCGAATTCCTCTCTTGGGATTTGTTTCCACTGGGGTAAATAAAAAATAAAATAATACTTCCTTACAAAAGATGTCTGAACATGAGCTAGAAAATCTCTGGTCACAGACTTGGAAGAGGAAGACCGTAATTCCCAAACTGTGGCTCTATTTGGTCAATATATTTGATGCCAAAAGGTTTAAAGTGACACAACTATGGAGGTCCTCCCAGAACAGGTGGAGACCAGACCTGGCCGGGAGGGGTGCACTCATATCAGAAAAGGGGAAGCAGTGCTGCTAATCCTGTAACTGTGAAGTGCAACCTGATGATTTTAGGCAATAACCAATGTCTGCCTTGTGTACCTTGGTATTTCTGAAATGCCTGCTCCACCCAAGGATCTGAGAAGTGCTTGGCAAGTGCTGACATTTGCCACACCCCTGTGTTGCTGCAAGCTTTTCTCTGCCTAAACCAAAGGCATGGTCAAGTGACTTGCCCCAGGGTTTGCCACATTTGGAAGTGGAGCACCGGAGACTTGGTCCCTGCTTTCATATTTGGGTTTTCTCGCGCTGTCTGACTAGGCAGCGTCTCCGAAGGCTGCTTACAGACCCATGGCTAATGCTACCTGTTAACCCTTTTCGTGTTCCAAAAAATTGGAAAGGACTTTGACACACACCTGGTTGTTATTTGCTTTTTTTACTTTTTTTTTTAAAGCCTGCTTTTTGTCACTAACCTTTGATGTAAAGGGTCACAAGTCCAGACCCCTTTGTCTGGGATTTGCCTGTCCCTTCCCTCCCCCGCACAATCACAAGCCAGTCCACTTCTGATCAGGAATGTTGTTCTACTTGTTACCTCCTGAACATTTGGTATAAGAACCACTTTGGGTTTGGATTCATACATTTCCCCCCACCTTTTCCTGCACCCCAAATGCCTGCAGGAGGTGAAATGACTGAGCCATATTCTTTGTCTGAGCTAACTGCAGTAAGAGCAGAAATGGTGGAAAGTTAATTTATACTTCTAAAATAAGCTCACATATCCCCTTAACACTGGCCCAAAATCATTTCTAAGTCTGGCCCTGGTAGGGGATAGAGATCTATGTAATCTCCAACTTTTTGTGGCACTTCACATCTGGGTTTGGGATCTGAATGCAGTGGTTTGTGCCTGCCTCCCCTTGATCAATGGTGTGTGACTGGTCAGCAGAGCTGCTATGGGGGCAGTGTGCTCGTTCATGGCCGCAGCTCAGAGGAATGCACTCCTACTCCAGACCTCCTGTCTCTTGGGGTTGGATATGAAAGAGCTTGTAAAAATACTTCGCTGGAGAGGAAGTGACAGGGGTGGTGGCAGTGGTGGCGGGATTCTGGCAGCTTTGTGTGAATTACTAATATTTATTCCAGTAATCCTGAAGGACCAGCTAAGAATAGGGCCCCATGGCTGGAGGCACTCTGCAGAGTCATAGACACTCCCTGGTGCTTATAATCAAACTAGACAAGGGAGTTGGAGGGTGGAAGAAAAAGGTACAATGCACAATCAGTGAACTGTGCAATGGGAGTGAACACCGCTTTCCATGAGTGACCAGAGGCATATTCCACCTGGCCTGTAGACAGCTGGTTTTCCAAGGAGTCCCTTGGTGACATTGGACTCTTCAAGCGTGGCATATAAACAGATCCAAAATATTTGATGTTTGTCCCCAACTATCATCGGCACGATGACTGAATGCACTCTTTCTACCCAGGGAATGGGGATTATGGTAGATTTTTCTGTAGATTTCAAGGTATTGCAAAACACTGGTGGGTAACGGAGTTGGTTGGTTGATGGATTGGCTGTTGTTCAATCAGCCAAGCCACCAGTCCTGCAAATACTTACATTGCATGAGAACCTGCTCTTTTAAGCCATTTCATTTTGCAGGCCCAAACATTCACCTAAAGTTTGGTCCATCATCCGTGGTTTTGGGTGCTCATCTGGGGCATTAATCTGCCTATGAATGCTCATGTGGCTTTGAGCAAACACTCCCTTGGCCATGCGGTGATGCCAGAAGGTTTCAGTCTTGCTGGAGCTGGAATTTTACTACTGAGGAAAATAGTAAAACGGAGGGTGTAGGAATGATGCTGGATGGGGAGAACACAAAGTAGATCTTGCTATGTCAAGGGTAGTCAGCTAACAGCTCCTGCTTTTGTTGCTGTGGTCCTTTTTGGGTTGTTCCTGACAGTGTGAGATGCAGGGAAGCCAGGGTGTATGTCAAATGTGGGGGGGGAAAGGGGTGGGAACATGGTTTAATTTAGAAAAGAGGTTAGCTCTGCCTGTATGTGAACATAAGATCCACCGTACGAATGGTGTCTAACCATTTCATTTGAGGCACGTTATGATCTGCAGTTTACAGTAAAATTTATGAAAGGAAGTCTTTGGAGTGCAGAAAGTAATCTTGGATTCTCAGCGGAAATGAGGTCTTCACATCAGCCGTCAGAGAGTATTAGATGCAGGTTGTCACCCACATTTTCCTAGTTTTGGCAGGTTGGGCTCTATTCTACTTTAACCCTTGCACTTAGGCTACTATAGTACTGAAATCCCCTTGGATTTGCAGGAAGGAGGTTGGGTGGGGAGGAGAGATGGGGCAGAAGGCAGGGAACAGTTCTGACCCCAGAGCTAGAGTGATGCAAACTACAACCCTGATCCACTTGTTCTAGCTGTGAGCAAGGGGTAACAATATAATAGTCATACTATTCTCCTGATGGTCCCTGCAAGCTTGGCTGTGCCCACATTTGGATAGCAAAAGTTTGCATCTAGGCCATTATCTCCACTCTGGCCTCCTGGGAGGTAGAGCCATGAGGTCTCTTTAGGTTTTCCTTTCTTATCTGCCCAGGGTAACTTTAAATAATTGCCCCAGCTGACAGGTCAGTGACCCATTTCTGGCCATGTCGAATGGTATTCAGGATCTCCTTGGCCTCAGGACATCCCAAGAGGGCTCCATGCAGAGATTCTTTGAATACCCGGGACAGTATGGGGCTGCCATTAGGGATAAGCTACAGTGTTAAAATAGTCCTTTCACAAGGTCAGTGGTGGGTTTTCTCTCTCCTCCCCAAACTGTTCCTGCCAATTTCTTTTTAGCCCAATCTCAGGGCCCAAATGACATGACCTGAAGTAACTGGTGACTCTAAATATATCCCATGGGCTTTGTCAGTTCCAATTTCAATTAACATTTGGCAATCTGTCACTTCCTGGCCCAGGCCAGCAGAATGACTCTCTCTCCTGAGGAGCGTTCTCGTCCTTAGCACAAAGCGCACTCCTTGTTGGGCACCCCGCTGTCTGTTGCTTCTCCCCACACCTGTGGATGTGCACCTCCATCAGCAATTTCACTCGGCACCTCTTACAAATGGGCTTCTTCAGGTGCACCTTGGTCTTCAGCACTGCCTACCTACTCAAGTCAGTAGTTACTTGACTATTCCCCAGATAACTGAGGCCAGCCTAGATGTATCCTTCAATAATTAAGGTGCCTATAATAGTGAGATTGGGGAGCTGTGTTTTATGAATATGTCAATCCATCAGATTGGGTGCTGCAGTTTTCTTGACTGTGGTTTTCTTAAAAAAAAAACAACAAAAAACCAAACACTTAATTCTCTCTCATGTGCACAATTACAAATAAGTTAAGTAGTGGATCTCCTAGTTGCAGTTTTCTTGATAAGAGACAATGGGTTCATGGAGACTTCAGGCAGCCTCCTAGGCTTCACAAACCATAGCAGTAGTACTTCTAGATAGGGCTGTCTTTTGGTGCCTGAAGGCCAGAAATGGATGTGTGGGGAGACTGGTGGAAAGCTGCTGACCCCTGAAATGGGCTTGGATTCCTTTTTGAGACCACTGGACCCCAGCGGACCAGTATAAATGGATCTGGCTGAATCTCTGCCGCGTCCTCTCTAGGCTACGCTGGTCAGTTGCTTGGAGGAGACCCCCAGGTGATAACACACCCAGGCGCTGTTCTTCCACCCCTCGCTCAGTTGTTCTTTCCCTGGATGGCTTTTCCGGAGGGTAGTTCTCACACACCAGTGCTTGTGGCCAAGCTGGGTCCTTCAGCTTAGGAGTCGCTTGTCTTTTTTGGTGTAAAGTTAGAACGTGTCCCTGCTTCTCTGAAGGCAGTGATTCTCAACGAGGGGGATGGGGCACCCTGGGATGCTGCAATGAGATAAGTGAGGTGTTGGGAGATAAGCAGCTAAACTAAGGAGATAAGTGCAGGCTCAGGCTGGTCTCTGCCTAAATGATCCTCCATTTTCGCTGCCAGGCTCCTCTGCAAAGAAGCAAGCACTGCAATGTATAAATTACAGTAGGTTGTGCATTGTTTTTTTTTTAAAACTGCGTGCCACTCAACTCACAAAAGTTTTGTCGTGTTGCCTTGAATCCGGAGTGGGGTATCTCAAGTGCAAACAGGTTGAGAACCACTGCGGTAAGGAAACTGTCATGTGTATTGGGCTTGGGCAGCTCATCTGAGGTTTGTAGTGGTGACAGGTTTGGACTCTCAAGCTTCTTACGGGGATCCTGGCAACAAAAACAACAGAAAAGTTGCCATGCTGCCTGATTTGCTGTCCATAAGAGACTTCCACTGCCCGTCTGGATGAATACAGCTGTAAGGATGGTATGAGATTGAAGACCCTCCGACAATAGCCGGGCTGTTTAACCCTTCACACATTGGGCTACAGTAGAACTTGGATATTTTGACTGTCATTGCCCTGTCCTAACCAGTCATGTTCTCCTGTTGAGTTTAAAGGCACAGGACCCTTTGTTCTGGAGGCTTCAAACCTGAGACTACCCTTACCTGAATCTGGCAAGCATCCGACCCTTGAAGAGTGAAACGCCTACCTGCATGTATTACGATTCTTTAGCCTGTGTGAGCTCTCCCTGCTATGCAAACCCTCCATACTCTGTACACAATACACAACCTACCTGCTTCTGGGAAAACCCTCTAGCATGCAGGGCAGCTGTCAAGGTTAGTCAATTTATAGGCCTACCAAGTCTTTAATATTAAAACCTGTATATCTGTCATCTGCTCCATCACTGTGAGACAGTGATGATCTTTGCTAAGAGGGAGTAAGCGCTCCTGAGATTATTGTTGAGATTAATGTTACATAGAGCACCTGAGGACGGGAGCTTTCCAGCCATCAATGAGGCGTTGTTTCTGTCTTTAGTATGCAGCAAGACAATGTGATGGAAACACCTCCCTATGATTCTGGTCTGCCCAGAGGTGTCACGAGTTCTTTGAGCACCCAGGGGATGTGGGGTATGCCAGCCACTGTAGACTGGGGGTCTGGGGAGCACATGAGTGAGGAGAAGGAAATGCTTACTGCCTGGTTCACTCCACTTACGGTAAAGACTCCTTGGGGAGTGATTCTGGTGCCCCCACATAGTTGGCATCTGGTGCCCTGCTCACCCCATCCTAGTTACACCACTGAGTTTACCAGTTGGAGTGGTGTTTTTTGTTTTGTTTTTTCTGGCAGAAAAGGTGGGGAGAGAGCCTCAGAGCTTAGCCAGGTTATTCGAGAAGACCCGCTCTGATCATTAGACCTGGGTTGTGTTGAAGCTTCCTGGAGGGGCTGACATAGACTTGTTCTGTGTATCTCTTAACGCAGCATTTCTGCAGGTGGCATGCGCATCTTGCTCATCAGTGCCAAGCAGTAGAGCGGACTTGTTTTTGGATCAACTGGGCATCAATTTGTAGGGCTTTAACTTCTGTAAGGCACCCACTGAATCACTGCTCAGAGTATCTTTCTTCCTCCAGAACACCTAGGTCTGGCACCCAGTACATTTGTAAAATGATCCCATTTTACAGAAATGGCTGGTTCATTTCTGCTGTCTGGACTGCAAGTTCTGCAATGGAGAATCTTTGTTCTCCTGGATTTTTTTTTACTTCATGGAGGGCATGAAAGCTTAGATATTACTGCCCTGATCACTGCATTTTAGGTGTACTTACAGACTAGTTTTTATGCACTTTCAGTTTTGTATGAGAATTTTGTGTACGTGTTATTTCTTTGATCAGTAAAATGGTCATTCCTAGTAGATGCTGCCGCTCTGAGATGCCTTGTCTGATTGCAAACTCTGACACCCAACTTCGCTTTGCCCTTCTGGTGTGAGTCATTGCTATGACAGTAAACAAGATTGGGCTTGCAGGAAGGAAAATGTGGTACCAGTTGGTTAACTGGACCCATTTAATCTCTCTCCATAGAAATCAACGGCAAGAATCATTTTGGTGGGATCAGCAGCCCTCTGAAGAACTGAGATACACAAATTTCAAGTTGGCAACTAAGCATATTGGCTTGGAGAGGGTTAAAAGTTTCAGCCCCTGAGCTAGGTCTTCACAAAGATGGGCAGAGGAGCACTCAAAGCGAGATGTACCTGAATGACATAGTTTAGGGACATCTCAAATATCCTTTCTCCATTGCTGTTTCGTTTCTCCAGTGCTACCCACCATCTAACTATGCCCTGCTCCCTTTGTATTAGGGAGACCAGTGGACAAATGCTACTTCTCAATGGCATTCCTATCCATGTCCCTTGCTCAATTGAGCATTTAGTGGTTTCCCTAGCCACAATGTCATTGGGTTTTATGTTTAATCTCCCCCCATCCCCTTTAGGAGGGAGATGATGGCCATGGAAAGAGCTCTTCATGTGGGCTGGCTCAGGTGGGAAAGCTGACAATAGAAGCCCAATGCATTGTATCGGGTTAGCACACAGAGTTAAATGCTTTGGATGTCTACGTTTAACTCCCACTGCTGTTAAGTGGAATTGTGCGCATACCACCGAGACTTCCCCTCCCTGCCCCCCCCAAAAAAAATCTAACCACCCTGCAATTAAGAAGTCATTTGCATTCATCTTTTCAGTGGTGCTTTCACCTTTGGGAAGGTATATAGCACATTTGGGTTGGGGTTTTTTTGTCTTGGATTTATAATCTGATGTTTAAATTTCCATTTATTATTATTATTATTATTATTATTATTATTATTTTGCTTTTAATAGGAATTACTCAGCCCAGTTACCAGGAAGAAAATATATTCTTGGTTCTGTGAGATTTCTTCACATCAGTGGCAGTGGAGAACACACTCTGCATGGATTGCATTTAAATGAAGTCATTGCAAGGAACCATTCCAGACAGTGTCTGGAGAGGCTGAAACCTACCTGATTTCTAAATGTCTGGCATCTTTCATCCATGTAAGTGTGTTCTTTGTCTGTCTTGAATTTAGTGCCTCTGCAAGGTACTGGAATAGCAGGCCAGGTGACTACATTTCTTTATCCCCAGAACAAGCAGCAGCAGCAGGGGATTTTCACGTTATTCAAACATTGAAGCCTCAACTCCTATCTCAGGGCAACTGCTGTTGACTAAAGATGGGTCTGGTTCCACGATTGGTCACTTTAGGCTTCTCCGCTGAGCTTGGTTTTGTATTTGGAGATGGCTGTGATAAGGACACCGGATCCTTACTTGCAGACCATTGACCAGACTTGGGTTGGCAACAGCTCCTAGCTACTACTGCTCAGTCCACTGGATTTCACCAGGGGCTAAAGGCTCTGTATCTTGCTGTCGGTCCCTAGCGTGTTCCCGCCGTCCTACATTTGACCACAGCATGTCTTCATTTCACCTGTTTAGATGCTTGGAGACCTTCAGACCTGGGCCAGACCGTATCTTATTTGTAACGCCCATAGAGCCAATTGGAGGTGCTTTTCAGATGCTCCATCTACCCCAATCATCTACTTTGCAGTGGGTGCTGATACCGTTCCACTGTACGGTGGTGAATGACCAATGCATTGTATTAACATCGTGTTTAAGACTCCAAATAAAGATCTGGGCTGAAATGCTTAAACCCGTCTTAAGAGATTTGGATGGTGGCGTCTTATCATTTCAGCCCAGGTGATTTGCTTTTAACGAGGGATTCCCACCACCAGGAAGAGAAACTAAGAAAATGTCAAGAATAAATAGGCTTCAGAACGACACCTTGAAGTGTTCCAGCGAGCTGTTACCGGGAAGGAAACCTGAATGCAGCTTGTAAGTCTGGCTGCTAACACAATTCGGCAACAATGCTCTGTAAGTGTTGTGAAGGCATTACTTCAAATTAACAATTAGCCAACTCCCTCTTTCTTGCCTTGCAGATAGCAGTCCTTTCTGACCTGAGACTTGATTATTCTCTGATCATCTCTTCAGATCTCTTGCATAGCATCGCCTAGAGTATTTTGCCCACTATTTCCTGTTCTAAGGTCAGTATTTTCAAGCTGAAACCGGCGTGCCTCTTGCAGAAACACCCAGTCTTGCTGTAACAATTCTGAGAGCTGGAGGATTGTGATGGCTAATTACCCTCTCCAGGGACAGTTTGATTTTGGTGTGAGGAATGAGTTGGAACAGTAAAGCACAAAACGCAACATGTTTTGGATGCTGCTTCCCCTTTGAATCCTCCTTTTGTTGAGAAGCACTGTTTGTCCCTTTTTTTTGAAATAGAATTTAAAGAGAAAGGAGTCCAGGCCCAAGCCTCGGCTTCAGTTTCTGACCCGAGTTTTCAGGATGGCTGTGTCCGAGGCACCCAAACTACCCTACGCTGAAAACCTAGTTTTATTTCTTGGAGCATCTCCTAGGATTTGGAAGGAGATGATTAATTCCAGTCTGCCATGTGCACGGGGACCCTAGCTCACGTTCCCATTGGAGAAAGGGAGCCCAGACCTTTCTGGTTAAGGCTCTGACCCTGCTTTCCCCCACATTCCTGCTGGAGCGAACTGAATTGGCTGGAAGATGTGGCTGCACAGGGACTGGGCTCGTAAGGGGGAAACTGCTCCTCAACTGAATTTTATGAGTGAGTTTGAAGCCCTCGCTCTTTCAGTGGGGGGCCGAAGAGCCAGCACAACGCTGCGTGCTCCGCTCCTCTGGCTTCCTGTTTACCACGGCAGCTGCGTACAGGGCTTCGCAAATGTTGGTGCCTTTCAGACAAGCCACCAAATGATAATGTAACGATGAAGTATCGAACTCTCCTGACATTGCTGCTGCAACCAGTTTCTGGACCGGGGACCGAGTTAAAGTTCCTCTAAATGTTTCTCTTTCTTTCCCTTGGAAAACATATGGCCCTTGAAGTTCTGGTTGCTTGCAGAAAGAGAATAAGCTTTAGTGTACGAAGGGGTTTTTTGTGTTGTTTTTTTTTTTTTTTTTTTTATGAAGCACCAAGAGACCCAGCAAGAAAGTAGCAATCTGCTTGCAGATACTGTATGTGCATAATTAATAAATTCTTATTATTAATGTATGAACTGGAGAATTGGGGATGTCCCTATTATAAAAATAGTGAGTTGCACACTAAATCTACTGTCTGTTAATGCACAGACCTAGAGGCTTATGTTTAACAAAGGCTAAGTCCCACAAGGCTAAAGAAGGCATCATCCTGGTTGAGGAGAAGTTTTGAATATATTGGATTTCTTTTTCTTTTCTCTCCTCCCCCTCCGCGTGGGTTATTTATTACCCCTGGCTGCTGACTCCCCCAACCGTGCCCAAGGCTGAAACCAAAGGACGGCTTGGAAACTTCATTTCATCGAGTCTTTCTCTGGAAAACCGGCATCGGGCAGAACAACCCTCGCCCCCCCCAGGATGCACATGGCACGGAGGGGCTCCTCTCTCGTATCACTACGATGATGATGATGACGACGACCCCACATCTATGACTTTGCACGGAGGAAAACGTGCGGGAGCCTCAGTTGTGAATGTCTCTTCCTGCCCTTGGAGGTAGCAAAGTCATCGGTGCCCTGGTGCCGGGGCCAAGCCTGACAATATCAATAACGCGACTTGTTATATAATAACCCCTGATGCCAGCAAGGGCCACGCGTGCGTGTGTGACACGTGTGTGTGTGTGTGTGTGTTGTCTCCCCCTTGCTGAAATTCCTGGTTCGCGCCCCCCTCCCCAACCTGGCGTGCTGGAAAAGCCCGGCGGGCTGTGCGGGGGGGGGGG
>NW_017728993.1:14692126-14692553 GCF_001723915.1 Gavialis gangeticus | reverse complement strand
GGCGCTGCGGCAGCGCGCGCCGGCTGCACAGACGTGTGCAGAGAAACGTCTCAGCAATTCTGCGTGGGGCGGGGGAGCGGGGGCATCTTGAAACCGCCGGCTGCCGCGCGCGGATTGGCGGAGCGCTGCCTCGGCCTTCCAGCCGCGCGCGCTCCTCCCCGCTTTGTCCGTCCCGGAAGGAATTTCCTTCGCCGCTGGGTCCATTGTTGTTGTCGCCGCGGCGCTGCGTGTTCGGGTCCCCGCGGGTGCCCCGGCCTCGCCCCGGGGCAGAGGGGCGGGGTGTGTGTGGCCCCTCCCGGCCTCCATCCCGCGTTCGGCTCGCCCCGCGCAGTGTAGGAGGCCGAGGGTGGGGGGTGCGCGCGCACGTGCATCCTCCTCGAGGGTGAGCTGCGAAGTTCCGCCAAACTTCTCGCTTCTCGAAATGGAT
>NW_017728993.1:14679033-14687126 GCF_001723915.1 Gavialis gangeticus | reverse complement strand
TCCGCTCCCCCTCGCAGCCCTGACCCGCAACCGCAGGATCGTGGCAGCCGCGGCGGGGGGCGGGGGCCGGGGCTGCTCTAGCCGGCTGCACAAAACTGCAAATAAAAGATGGGAGGGGGGAGGGTCCCTGCCGCTCGCTGTACACGCTCGGAGGGCGGGGGAAACACGACTTTGCCCGAGTGGGGAAGGGATCCGGGGAGCCCCTGACATTTCGGCTCTGCAGTCCCGGCTGTCTCTTCCTCCCCAGGGCTTTTTTTGCCATGGCTGATTCCTCCCGAGGCTGACATTTGGCACTGGGGAGGGAGGAGAAAGGATGGAGAGAGCCGGAGGTGAAAAAACATCCTGCGAGCAGGAGCCTTCCCCAGGCGGGGGGGGGGCGAGCTGGGAAGCTCAGAGCAACACTGCCCCCTGCAGGCGTGCGCCGGCCACTGCAGCCCGGCAGGTCCCTTGCCCAAAGGGAGCCCTTCTCCCGGGCTTGGAGGGGCAGGTCGAGGGGGGCCTGCAGCGCGGGGCATAGCCGCATCCAGCTGCCAGCCCCGACTCCGGCCTCGTGTCCTGCATAGAGGCATTTTTTAATGCATGTGGTTTCGTGTTAATGGGGCTCTCCCAGCAATCCCTTTGTCCCTCCGCTGGGTTATATAAGCACCCGGGGACCGATGGGGAGGTGCATCCTGTGCTGAAGCATTTATTCTCTCTGGCACCGGGCTCTTGGTGTGCGGTGGTGGTTTGGGGCCAGGGAGAGGCTCTGAGTTTGTTTGAATTTACAAAGGGGGAGGGCTGTGACGAGGCGCCCGAGTTGCAGAAGCCCCCGGGTGGAGGGTGGGCAGTGACTCACCACTGCCGGGGAAGCGGTTTGCAATGTCCAGCACGACACCGGACCGCAGAAAACTGGGGGCGGGGGCAAGAGGCCGCCAGTGGGGCCGGCACCCCCGTGCGAGGGGCTGGGAGGGCAGGTGGGGAGGCTCTCCGGGACGCTCGCTGGAATGCAGATGCAGACGCGGAGTTTCCTCTTGGTTTTATTTTTAGTCTCCTCTCGTTTGTGCGAAACCAGCCCTTGGGCAGAGGCGATGCTGTTGCAGGAGCAGTGGCTTCGCAAACTCGCCCAGTGCTGGGCCTCTGTCCGGACCCGGCTAGGGATAAGAGGCGATTTTGGGCTCGCCCGCCTGCCCCTGCTCCAGGGTCGGCGAGACAGCCCTGGAGACTGAGCTCTTCTTGTGCTCTCCAAGGTGCGGCACAACGCAGGCACCCACCGTCCCCTGTGATTCTCTCTGTCGGGGTGGCTGCACTTTTTCCCAGAGGAAAGGCTCGTCTTCGCTGCTCAGGCCCTGGTCTTCTTACTGGGACTCCTGAGAAATGTGCCATGGTAGGGAGACTCATCCTGTGGGCAATGGGCTGTGGGCAACCTGCCCTGCCGTGACTGCAGCTCACATGGTCCTTCCTGTGGGGCTGTTTTCAGTGAGCTGGCTTAACCGCTGTTAACTGTGTAGCCACCGCAGCATGGAGCTCGCTGTGAGCAAAGCCCCCTGACCATCGACACAGCATCGCAGCAGCAGGCTCTGTTCATCTCCGCCCTGCTGTGGCCATGCTGTTAGCAGGAGCCGAGCAAGCTGGCTTAAAGCCAGCATGGCTTTAGACCAACTCGAAGACTGCAAAATCATTTCCTATATGCCATGAAACATCTATAGCACAGCCGCCTCCTGTCCCTATTAACATGAACTGCTCTGTGCCTGGAGAACTGCGGTGGAAAACCCTCTTAAGATAGTTAGGAAGACCTAGCTTTCCCTCGGGGCCCTTGTGGAGGTGGTCTCCCTTGCTTGGGACCTAGATGTTGCTGTGCATGTCGCGGAGATCATCTTTTTCATATTCCAAGTGAAGTCCCAGGTGGCGAAAGATGCTCCGTGAAAAGCCTGGCCTCATCACAGGACACGTCCTCTGCCAAAATGTCTCAGCTTGATTGTCAGCCAAGCTCTGATTTTTGGAGTGGGGACTAGTAGGAGTAGAGGATCTGTCCTCCCCACCCATCTGGTTTTTAAACAGTCTTGCCAGATGTCTCTGGGATGGCGGGGTGGGTATTATACTTTCGCCTTGGACGGGTTTTCTGTAGGGTTATCCCAGTAACTTGCCCAGTATAATGTGAAGGCTTCCAGCCTGATCCTGAGGGGAACTGGGACACCCACGTCTGGCTGTGAAAGGAGGCAGAGCCTTTTGGTGTGGCGTGGAAACAGGGCGCCCACCTTCAGAGAGCCTTCGTGTCACGCCCACAGCTGCCGGGGTGCCCGAGGTGTTGCTGTGACCTAGCTCATGAGGCAGAAAAGCCTTCTAGGTAACATTCAAACAAACCTATCGCATGGCCTCAGCATTTTCTCCCCCCACCACAAGAAGCAGCTTTTAGCTGGAGGAGGGTTTCTTTAGCTGGGTACAGATCTGCACAAAGTGTCATTTCCTCCGCTTGCGTTGGAGCCGTGGAAATCCGCATCTCTTCTTCCCTCGTTTGGACTCGCGCAACCTTTTGCACCAGCTCGTGCCATTCGGTCTCCTCTGTGTGTGAGAAGGGTCCTGCATGCATCTCTCTCCGGGGAGGCTGGAGCATGGAGAGGCCTGGAGCCAGCATGAGATGCTGACTTAAATTGGGAATTGCCCCCGGATTTCTTAGTGGTCTCTCAGGTCCCTGTGGCTAGAAGGCTGGACATCCTGATCGAAAGCCACGGGCCCCCAGTTCCTGAGCTAGAGGGGAGTTTCTACCAGGGTTGGCAGTGTAGGACTTATGACACGCAGGCAAGCGGTTGTGGTCACGCTCGGAAGGCAGTGCTATAACGAGTCATTCCCCCATCTTCCTTAAGAAGATGCCCCCCCCCCCCCATGACTTTTCTGTGCAAGCTCCTCTAAGAACCGCGTCCTGGGAAGACGCAGAAGTGACAGGAACAGCTTTGCAAACGCTCTTGCCGTTCCCGACGCTTGTTTTAACTTGGTGGCAATGTTTAACCACAGGAAGCTTTGCTGGAGTTTCCTTGCCTGGCCTGCCTGCACCCAGTGCAGCCCAGCTGCGGTGCTGGGGGCGAGGGAGGGGAAAACGTTGCCTGCTTGGGCTGTGTGACATCGGTCGTCAACCACAAATAAGAAGGTGGAACGATCTTCAATGCAGAAAGTTCTGTCTTGCCTCGAGTGCGCCTCCTTTCCCTCCGCAGAAGAAAGGAGCCTGGATATTTATTCAGTTTGGTAATGGAGAATGGCCAGCTCTTTCGATCCACGCTGCCCTGTGTTTTCATTCTAGGGCTGTAAACCAGGGTTTTGGTTTGTCACGGATGAAATGTCATTCGCTGATGTGTGTGTTCGAGCCAACCACGCTTTCCTCTGGTTTTTAATGTGTACGAACATATCCAAGCTCTGACTGCATGCTCAATGAATAGTTCCTCCCCACCACCCTTCCTCCTCACTGCTGACTCCCCTTTTCGCAGGGCATGGTTTCTGGATTAGTAAATTAAGTAAATACCAATGGAGGAGTTGAAAAATAGGTTACCTTGTAATTGAATTTTTTTTTCCCCTGCAGCTAAAGAAAAATTAGCCCTGCTGCTATCTTCTGCAGTCTGTGTTTTGAGAACTTATCAGTGTGTATAATAGCTTAAAGGGTAGCATGACAGTTATTTGGCCCAGACTTTTCAAGTTGTTCACTTTTTATTCCCCCCGCGCCTTTCTTCCTCTGAAATGTATGTAGTGCCAAAAAAAACCTCCAGGATTGACAGCCCCGTGGAGCCGGCTCCATCCTGAGAGCAGGCCTTGCCAACAGTAATGTGTGGTGACTTCAGCTCGCCGGCAAGGGGATCCTGACCCCACTGGAGCAGTACTTGAGTCTTTCCAGCCATGCTGAATAATGGATCTAATGGATCTTATTGTGTGTGCTGGGATTGCCCACAGTGGGGCTCATACAAGTGGGGGCCATTGTCAGCACGGGCCAGGTTCCCGTGCATGAGCCCTCTTGGCTCCTGCTACAGAGGGGATGGCAGGCGGGTCTGAGGTATGGGCTGCACGGCCCTGACTGAGGAGCCCTGGAGGCAGTGCGTTCAAGCTGCAGGGTGGATGTCAATGCAGGACTGATCCCTGCTTAAGATGGCCTGGTCTCTAAACTCTGTCTAGGCAAGGGCCATTTTTATTCCATAAGTGGCTGCTGCCCATCCAGGGGCTGTACACGCTTGCATCCCTTGTGAAGGTAATACTTCCCCCCACCCCATTCTCAGCCTTCCCTTTCCTAGAATACAAATTTTGCGGCCCGCAGGTGCACCGCTTGTGCTTTGACAGACCCGCCTTCAAAATCCCCCACTCCCTTGATCCTTTGAGTGCAATCCCAAGTGTTTGAAATCCTGAGCAAAATGGACAAAGGTGTCTATTTGAGGGTGCAGCACCCTGTGGTGACTGCTTTTTTCTTTCTCTTTTTTTGTGCTGCACAGGAAGGTGATGAGTTTTTTGTTGGGTTTTCTTGGCTGTCACTAGATGCAGACAGGTTGAGATGCCTGGTGTCCCACCCATTGACCATCTTTCCTGCCTCCAAGAATTTTTGGACTGTATCACTGAATTACCTGTAAAATAAATAAATAAATACCCACTATACTCATGCATTTTCCAGTGTCCAGCTTAAGTGTGTAAACACTGGTACCCAACCGGAAAGTGTGTATTCGTGCTTCCTTGTGGTTACCTGGGCAATTACCTGGCTATTGCAACTACTTGATTTGCATACAGAGTGGCTACATGCAGGTAAGTCAGGCGTGAAAGTGTATGTGTGCGCGTGCACGGTTACATATGCAACTTGGCCGGTCTTGTTATGGGGACGGGGAGTAGCTGTCTCTTAAAATGTAATGGTTGCTTCACGCTGCCTGTGCTCTATAGCAAAAAGCAGTGGATTGTTTCTTAACAGCTCAGTACCCAAGATTGCACGGATGGAAATGAATGCTTCTTGTCGGCAATGAAACAACGGCGTAACGTGCAACCCAGGGAAGAACGGGCCCATGTCTAATGCAGACCTGGCCGGCTGCTTGGCTGTGAAATCTTTCTGGGGCGCTCGGAGGCACTTGAAGGATGGATCAGCTGAAATAGGGGTGGTTAAGAGTGGGCAGGTAGTGAAGGGCCCTGGCAACAGAGGGATGGACCCTTGTGTTTAGGGTTCTCACCGCCATCAGACTGGGAGCTGCCCCAGAAGCAAGCTGCTGCAACAGAAAACACACCCTTTTGATTTATTTGGCGTGCATTTTTACATTCCGTAATGACGGTTTTCCACTGAAAATGCCCGCTTGAGCTATTCTGATTTTTTATGGTACATAGGTGAAGTTGAAAGCTTGCAGGTGATCAAACTATGGTATTTTTCTGGGACAGGTGGGTTGAAGACTGTTTTCTTTAGAGAACATTTTTTGCAGATTGTGAGGGATGCTCATAAGCTTAAGGGGGATCAGGGGGATCTCTGGTGTGCTTGGCTCTGTATTGAATGCCACGTGATTGTTATCTTTAAAAACTCATGGCGATTGGGAAAGGTCCTGGATAATTGGAAAAGGGCAACTATAGTGCCCATCTTCAAGAAAGAGAATGAGGAAGATCTGGGGAACTACAGACTGGTCAGCCTTACCTCAGTTCCTATAAAAATCATGGAGCAGGCTCTCAAGGAATCCGTTTTTAAGTACTTGGAGAAGGTGATTAGGAGCAGTCAGCATGGACTCACCAAGAGCAAGTCATGCCTCACCAACCTGATTCCCTCTGTGACGAGATGACTGGCTCTATGAATGTGGGGAGAGCAAAGGCCTGTTGCACCTTGACTTGAGCAAGTCTTTTGATGCTGTCTCCCACAATATTTTTGCAAGCAAGCTAAGGAAGTACAGGTTGGATGGATGGACCATAAGGTGGATAGAAAACTGGGTGGATCTTTGGGCTTAGAGAATAGTAGTCAATGCCTAGATGGCAGCTGGTGTCAAGTGGAGTGCCCCAGGGGTCAGTCCTGGGGCTGGTTTTGTTCAATGTCTTCATCAGCAAGTTTGCAGGTGGTGCCAAGCTCGGGGGAGCACTAGATACAGGTAGGCCTAGGATTCGGAGAGACCTCAACAATTGGAGCATTGGACCAAAAGAAATCTCATCAATAGGGACCTACTTAAGTTGTGGTTTCATGCATTTTGCAGAAACTGCGAAATCCGGGATAGTCCGCAAAATCAACACAAAAAAAACCCACAGTAAAAATAAAGTGTTGGCTCTCCAGCGGGGAAGGTCCTGGCAGGCAGAGTGGCACAAAGAGCAGCAGACAAGGTGGTAGCTGTCCCCTTGTTCCTTCTTCCCTGGTTGGGGCCTCTGCCAAACAGTGCCGGGGAGGGGGGGCACATGAAGGGCAGCCAGCAATCAAGGTGGTGGCTGCCTTCTTGTCCCTCCTCCCTGCCAGAGCCTCTCTGCCAATCAGTGCCAAGGGGTGGGGCCACTGTAATGTGACCGTGAAATTATAATTTGATGCGGTCAACATCCCACAAAAATTGGTAAGTCCCCCTACGATTTAGGTAGACCACTATTCATGAAGTTCAGTAAGGACAAGTTCAAAGCTCTGCACTTTGGACAGAGCAATCCCATGCACCAGGACAGGCTGGGGGTGACTGGTTGAGCAGCAGCTCTGCAGAAAAGGACCTGGGGGTGACTGTGGACAATAAGCTGAATGTGGGCCAGCAGTGTGCCCTTGTTGCCAAGAGGGCTAATGGCATCCTGGGCTGCATGGGTAGGTGTGTTGCCAGCAGATTGAGGGAAGTGATTATTCCCCTCTCTTCTGCACTGGTGAGGCCACATCTGGAGTCCTGTGTCCAGTTTTGGGCCCCCCACTACAGAAAGGATGAGGACAAATTGGGGAGAGTCCAGCAGAGAGCAGTGAGAATGGTTCGGGGGCTGGGGGACATGACTTCTGAGGAGAGGCTGAGGGAACTGGGCTTATTTAGTCTGAAGAAGAGAAGATTGAGGAGGGATTTAGTAGCAGCCTGCAACTACCTGCAGGGGGTTGCAAAGAGGATGGAGCTGGACTGTTCTCAGTGATGGCAGATGACAGAACAAGGAGCAATGGGCTCAAATTGCAGCAAGGGAAGTTTAGGTTAGATATTAGGAAAAACTTTCTCACTAGGAGGGTAATAAAGCCTGGAATACATTACCTAGAGAGGTGGTGGACTCTCCATCTTTGGAGATTTTTAAGACCCGGGTAGACAAAGCTTTGGCTGGGATGATCTAGTTGGGGCTGGTCCTGCTTTGAGCAGGGGGTTGGATTAGATGTGACCTCCTGAGGTCCCTTCCAACCCTCATTTTCTATGATTCAGTGATGGATTCAAAGGCAAGTATAATGGCAGAAGCCCTGCCACTTGAGGCATCTAAAACTAGACTTGGCAACACTGAGCTAAATGCCCATTTGGGAACCACCCTGAACTGAGAAATCAGTTGGATGACCAATAATGTCTCTTGGCATTCCACCTCCTCTATGAATTTCGAGGCTTGGGCGCAATGTTATAGCATCAGAACAGCAAGAGATCAGTCTGATAAGTATTGTTTGCATTGCAGTTGTACCTAGGAAGAGGGGTGTAACTAGCAGTTTTGGGACCTCGGGAAGAGATGTTGAGCACTGGAGCAAGAGAGGGAGTGCGTGTAGTGGGGACTGGTGGAGTAGCAGAGAACAAGTGTATGCAGTGCTGCTGCTGCCCTGCTCACTCCTCCCTAATCATTTAGGAGTGCCACTCTTGCACCAAACTCTCACTGAGTAAAGAGATGGTCCATACTGCAGAAATATGATGGGGCAATTGAGGTAATAATACTTCCTCCACACATGAGTGACTTCACCTAGGAAAGCAATGTGACTCAGTGGATTGGGCACTTGACTGGGAGCTCTGCTTTCTACTCCAAGTTCTGCGATAGGGATACCGTAAATTAAAGGGAAGTTACCCACAGTGTGGCTTGGTTTTCCCTGTCTGTAAAATAGCTTTTCCTGGCTGTTGTTTGAATGTAATTCATGGAGCCTGGAGGATGTTCAAAAAAGTGACTGTTGCAGGAATTCTTCCAGTCCCTGGAGAAAGAGGACAATGGCATGGCAAAGCAGCAAAGAGCAC
>NW_017728993.1:14667681-14674033 GCF_001723915.1 Gavialis gangeticus | reverse complement strand
GCACCTTGACTTGAGCAAGTCTTTTGATGCTGTCTCCCACAATATTTTTGCAAGCAAGCTAAGGAAGTACAGGTTGGATGGATGGACCATAAGGTGGATAGAAAACTGGGTGGATCTTTGGGCTTAGAGAATAGTAGTCAATGCCTAGATGGCAGCTGGTGTCAAGTGGAGTGCCCCAGGGGTCAGTCCTGGGGCTGGTTTTGTTCAATGTCTTCATCAGCAAGTTTGCAGGTGGTGCCAAGCTCGGGGGAGCACTAGATACAGGTAGGCCTAGGATTCGGAGAGACCTCAACAATTGGAGCATTGGACCAAAAGAAATCTCATCAATAGGGACCTACTTAAGTTGTGGTTTCATGCATTTTGCAGAAACTGCGAAATCCGGGATAGTCCGCAAAATCAACACAAAAAAAACCCACAGTAAAAATAAAGTGTTGGCTCTCCAGCGGGGAAGGTCCTGGCAGGCAGAGTGGCACAAAGAGCAGCAGACAAGGTGGTAGCTGTCCCCTTGTTCCTTCTTCCCTGGTTGGGGCCTCTGCCAAACAGTGCCGGGGAGGGGGGGCACATGAAGGGCAGCCAGCAATCAAGGTGGTGGCTGCCTTCTTGTCCCTCCTCCCTGCCAGAGCCTCTCTGCCAATCAGTGCCAAGGGGTGGGGCCACTGTAATGTGACCGTGAAATTATAATTTGATGCGGTCAACATCCCACAAAAATTGGTAAGTCCCCCTACGATTTAGGTAGACCACTATTCATGAAGTTCAGTAAGGACAAGTTCAAAGCTCTGCACTTTGGACAGAGCAATCCCATGCACCAGGACAGGCTGGGGGTGACTGGTTGAGCAGCAGCTCTGCAGAAAAGGACCTGGGGGTGACTGTGGACAATAAGCTGAATGTGGGCCAGCAGTGTGCCCTTGTTGCCAAGAGGGCTAATGGCATCCTGGGCTGCATGGGTAGGTGTGTTGCCAGCAGATTGAGGGAAGTGATTATTCCCCTCTCTTCTGCACTGGTGAGGCCACATCTGGAGTCCTGTGTCCAGTTTTGGGCCCCCCACTACAGAAAGGATGAGGACAAATTGGGGAGAGTCCAGCAGAGAGCAGTGAGAATGGTTCGGGGGCTGGGGGACATGACTTCTGAGGAGAGGCTGAGGGAACTGGGCTTATTTAGTCTGAAGAAGAGAAGATTGAGGAGGGATTTAGTAGCAGCCTGCAACTACCTGCAGGGGGTTGCAAAGAGGATGGAGCTGGACTGTTCTCAGTGATGGCAGATGACAGAACAAGGAGCAATGGGCTCAAATTGCAGCAAGGGAAGTTTAGGTTAGATATTAGGAAAAACTTTCTCACTAGGAGGGTAATAAAGCCTGGAATACATTACCTAGAGAGGTGGTGGACTCTCCATCTTTGGAGATTTTTAAGACCCGGGTAGACAAAGCTTTGGCTGGGATGATCTAGTTGGGGCTGGTCCTGCTTTGAGCAGGGGGTTGGATTAGATGTGACCTCCTGAGGTCCCTTCCAACCCTCATTTTCTATGATTCAGTGATGGATTCAAAGGCAAGTATAATGGCAGAAGCCCTGCCACTTGAGGCATCTAAAACTAGACTTGGCAACACTGAGCTAAATGCCCATTTGGGAACCACCCTGAACTGAGAAATCAGTTGGATGACCAATAATGTCTCTTGGCATTCCACCTCCTCTATGAATTTCGAGGCTTGGGCGCAATGTTATAGCATCAGAACAGCAAGAGATCAGTCTGATAAGTATTGTTTGCATTGCAGTTGTACCTAGGAAGAGGGGTGTAACTAGCAGTTTTGGGACCTCGGGAAGAGATGTTGAGCACTGGAGCAAGAGAGGGAGTGCGTGTAGTGGGGACTGGTGGAGTAGCAGAGAACAAGTGTATGCAGTGCTGCTGCTGCCCTGCTCACTCCTCCCTAATCATTTAGGAGTGCCACTCTTGCACCAAACTCTCACTGAGTAAAGAGATGGTCCATACTGCAGAAATATGATGGGGCAATTGAGGTAATAATACTTCCTCCACACATGAGTGACTTCACCTAGGAAAGCAATGTGACTCAGTGGATTGGGCACTTGACTGGGAGCTCTGCTTTCTACTCCAAGTTCTGCGATAGGGATACCGTAAATTAAAGGGAAGTTACCCACAGTGTGGCTTGGTTTTCCCTGTCTGTAAAATAGCTTTTCCTGGCTGTTGTTTGAATGTAATTCATGGAGCCTGGAGGATGTTCAAAAAAGTGACTGTTGCAGGAATTCTTCCAGTCCCTGGAGAAAGAGGACAATGGCATGGCAAAGCAGCAAAGAGCACCAGAGGGCTCAAGGACTGCTGCAAGGGGGGTTGGGGGACCTTGGGGATGCGGTCACAGAGAGAGGATATTGCTTGAAAGATGGGTTCTGCCCAAGTTCCTGGGGAAGCAGCCTTCTGGGACTGAGGCTGGCTGATGAGAAGAACTTCAAACTGAGAAAAGAGGGAGTAGGTTGAGAGAGGTGTGCAGACTCCACATGGGCGACTGGTGCTGCCTTAGGGGGGCCACATACCCCCCCATGTGACCAGTCCCGCTGACGGGGGGTGGTCTTCCCACAGCCTATCTCCCTGCCTGGGCTGATTGGCCAATCGCTGCCCATGAGCGATTGCTGCAGCAGCTTCTGGGAGTGGCTGCAGCCACTTTATGGAGCAGCTTTAGCGATCGACCAGCGCTCCCACCTGTCCCCCCGCCCATCGCCTAAGTGGTGCGGGTGGCCAGTCAGGGGGTGCACCGGTGCTCTCAGGGGGTGCACGTGCGTCACCATTGAGACTGCATGCTTGGCTTTTACTTGGTTTTCCTCCTCCTGTGTACTGAGGAAATGGCAATGGGGTAAATAAATTGGTGGATAGAAGAATGGGTAGCAAGGAGAAGGAAGGTACGAGCATTTCTGAGAACAGTAGCCGGGTGGGTGATCCAGGTAGTGACAGGACTCTGCCCGATGCAGGGGCAGGCAAAATGTGGCCCACAAGGCCCCTAAAAAATTTAGAAAAGCAATAGTTATCTGCCCCTGGCTGCCTGTCATGCAGCCCTCGATGGCTTGCCAAAACTCAGTAAGTGGCCCTCCGCCCGAAATAATTGACCGCCCCTGACCTAATCCCATTCGATGTGGAGTGTGGGCAGAAAGTGATAGCTGAGATACTGGTGTACAAATGTTAAGAGTTTGGGCAAAAAAATAGAAGAATTCAAACTATAGGTGCAGGAGGTGAAACTAGATATTACATAGATGAGCACAACATGGCAGAACAGCAATCATGGCTGGAAAGCACGTATTGGAGGCAAGTGGTGTTCGGGAATGATTAAAAATAGAGATAAAGATGGCTGATAGTGGGATGTGCCAGGAAGTGTCCGTCGGGCCCACATTCCTGAGTGATGAGAGTTCCTCTATAACAAATTCTTCGTTAGTGGTTCATGTGATTGTACACAGCAAGTCTTTTTTGCATTGGCTGTGATGCAGAACAGGCTAGTTGTAAAGATCAGACATGAACTCAATATTTTGTGGCTACAGGAAAAATCTGAATTGCCTGCAAATTCTGAAAGGAGAAGAACCAAGACCACAAACTTTTAGAAGTAGGTATCGACAAGTTAAGCACCTAATGAAGGCCTTGTGTTCACAGGCAGGAAAAAAGGTGTGTTGAAACTCAAAGCAAAAACTGAAAAAAGACCAGATGGTTTATCTTGAAACGAGTCAGCCCATCAGAGTTGAAGATGAAGCTCCCCGAGTCTTTCAGTCTTAAACTTTGACCTACAAGCTTGTCTGAAGATTTCATAGACATAAGGGCTGGAAGGGACCTCGCGAGATCATCCAGCCCCAGGGGCAGGAAGTCCGCTGGGGTCAGGTCACCCCAGCAAGATAAGCCTCCAAGCATTTCTTACAGGTATCCAGAGTAAGAAAACAGACTTCTGGGGGGGGGGTGCTGTTCCCGACTCTGAAAATATGGCAGACTGCCTTGTGGTCCCTTGCATTTTGCCTAAAGTGAGTTAGACTGTGGTTGCTTTTTTGGCAAAGGATGAGCCCAGTGATGCTACTCTGCTCTCATTTTCTGGTGGGTGTTTTGAACTTGAAGCAGCCAGGGTAACTCTTGAACTGATGGGTTCCCTGCAAGATGAGCACTTGCCATCTCCTGCAGATGTGGCCACTCAGGTACCTAAATATGAAGCGAGTTCCCAGATCTCAGTATCCAAATGTGAATCTTTCTGGCCTGTGTTTGTCCGTTTGCTGCAATTCAGGGAAATCAGCTTTAAGTAATGAAGTAGAGCCCTTCTAGCCAATGCAGATTTTCTCTGATTCTAACTTTTATGTGGTTTCTCTCAGCGTGGGTTGGTTTCTTCAGGCTGCGTGGCTGTTTGAGAGGTCTGAGGGGGCTACAGTTCATCCTGTGGTATTTATATTGTAACCCATGTCGAAGAGCCTTTGACTCTCTCTATTAGCCCCATAGAATTGGATCTGCTGCTTCTAAACGATTGAGATGGGACCGGACGCATGACCACTAGTGTCAGTGGCGGTGGACATCTGTTTTGTGCCCCCGTATGCATTACACAGGGGACTGCAGTGGTTAGATAACCAGCTAGCTTCGGCAGCTGCCTCAGTACTACAACGCCTTGTCACTAGGTTGCAGGGCAGTCATTAATAGCCTGTTTGCACTGAGCAAAGACCTACGCCACAATAACTGCAGCCACGCAATATGTGCCCCCGTGTATTTTTTTGCTGGCTTTCCTGGGGTGACTTCAGCAGGTTCTAGGCAGTTGCACCAATGTAGGGCTGTATGTTGTGTATCTGGTCCCTATTTATCCTGGTGTACAGACAGACTGCAGCAGGGTAAACACTGTGTGTGCCCTTAGCAGTTTAGCTTAAATAGAAACCAACACTTTTGGACTGTGCTCCAGCCCTGGGCTTGGCCCCTGTGGCTCAGGTTACGTATGCCGGTAGGTGGGGTGGTGTCTTTCATCAGTGGTCCTTGTGGCTCTTGGCGAAGCAGAGTATGGAGAACGGAGAGAGAAAGTCGACTTAATAGCTGAAAAATCTCAAATAACCTTCAGCTAAGATCCAAATGGCTGTACAACTATTTTCTCCTCTTCGAGTCATGTTCATTGGCTCAATATAAAAAAGTTCTTGTTCAACATACTCCAAAAAGCGATGAAACTGCTAATAGGTCAGAGTCTTTGCTCAAAAGTAATTAACAATTTTAATCACTACTGTCATGACATCATTAAACTTCGATTTCTTTGCACGAGAAACCCACTGACGAATGATACCATGAAAAACCCAGCACATCTGGGAAGTAATGATCATTTTTCACCACGAGCGCAAAATCCAATATCTTGCTCTGCAGTTGCCGTGGCTCCATCTCCTTGCGATGGAGGTTAATTTATGCATAATTATCAGCTTTAGTCATAAGTGACTTGGGAGTGCTGGGGGATCTTAACCTCTACTGGTATCCTTTAAATACAGCTGTTCAGCTGCCTCTTCCCTCTGTGCAACAAGAGAGAAAGACAAGCTGTCTGCTATCATTAGCGTCCAGGCTCACGCCCATGGCCAGAGTGGTGATGCTTTACCAGGTGCTTCAGACAAGGATGCGACATCTTTTTGAGGTGCTTCTCAAAGGATAATACTCCAGGAGTATTTGTGCCTGGCAGAAGCCAAGGTGTTCTGGGCAGACCCTTTGTTTTGTTGAATGCTTTATTGTGGGGCTCTCAAACTCCCCCTGGGCCCCAAGGCTGATCTGGATCACAGGGGCTCATCTGGGGCTGGATCTGTGGGTCCAGCAGCAATTGCATTGGGGCTGGGGTGGGGTGGCAGCATGGGTCCAGGCGGTGCGGTGGTGCATGGTTGTGGTTGGGTAGCAGTGCAGGGAAGTTGGTTCCAGATCCTAGCTGCCCTGACTCTGAAGTCACACCTCCTGATGTCTAGTCTGAATCTGCCCTCTGCCAGCATGTGACCATTATTACTGGTCACTCCTGGCAGTGCTGGGGGGAACAGGGACTCCCCCAGTGCCTGCTGGTTCCTCCTGACTAGTCTGTAACAGGCTGCTAGATCCCCCTCAGCCTTCTCTTGTGGAGGCTGAACAGGTTCAGGGCCCGTAGCCTCTCCTTGTAGGACCAGCCCTGCTGCCCCCTGATCATGTGAGTGGCCTCCTCTGGACCCTCTCCATGTTGTCCACATCCCTCCTGAAGTGCGGCACCCAGAACTGGACGCAGTGCTCCAGCTGCGGCCTGACCAGTGCCGCATAGAGGGGGAGGATCACCTCCTTGGACCTGCTCGAGATGCATCTGTGGATGCATGACAAGGTGTGGTTGGCCTTCCTGACTGCCTCCCCACACTGCTGGCCC
>NW_017728993.1:14635426-14667582 GCF_001723915.1 Gavialis gangeticus | reverse complement strand
ATCCTTTTCCGCCTCTGCACTGACGAGAAGGGAGTTCCCCAGCCTGTAGGTTTGGTGCCGGTTGTTCTTCCCCAGGTGCATCACTTTGCACTAGTCAGTGTTGAATCCCGTCCTGTTCTCATCCGCCCACCCCTGTAACCTGTCCAGGTCCGATTGCAGCCTGTTCCTCCCTTCTAGTGTGCCCACATCCCCCCACATCTTAGTGTCATCAGCAAATTTGAACAGGTGCTTTTTACCTCCTCGTCCAAGTCAGCGATGAAGATGTTGAACAGTGCGGGCCTGAGGACCGAGCCCTGGGGGACCCCACTGCCCACATCCCTCCAGGTCGAAAATGACCCATCCACCACCACTCTGGGTGCGGCCTCCAGCCAGTTGGCGACACATCTGACTGCGTGGGTGTCGACACCACAGCCCCCCAGTTTCTTAATGAGAACAGGGTGAGAGACAGTGTTGAAGGCTGGCTCAAAAAAACTCTCTAAAATGGAGTACTTTGAGGGCTTCTCCAGCCTCATTGAACTGTGGCAATAAAAAGCTGATGCTGTCCACATCTGCCTTTCCTAACAGAGTGATTTGACAAAACCCGCTCAACAAGTGAAATGAGAAGCCACTTGTCAGTACTATTCTGGTGTCTAGCAAAGACATTAGCATTAAGGAACCCCCAAATCAGCTTGTTTTCTACCAGAAGTATCCCGTCTCCCTCTTTTCTTTCCTGAAGGGACATGACAGTTCCAGCATGTGTCATGGCCTGCTCTCTCATCTGGGGGCCTACAGAGCTGATGCCCCGTTCTGCTTCCTGTGATGTTATGACCTTGACCACGGTCAGAGCCCCAGAGGCTGGGCCAGATGTAAGAAACCAACAGGCACTTTGTTAAAAAGGCAAACCACGCAGATTTCATCCTTGCAGATCCTAGAGGAATAGTAAAGAGCTTGTGCAAAAACTCTTTCTTTACGGGTCATGTTTCCTGTCCCCTTCCCCACCTATTCTGCGGAAAGATCCTTTGGTGCATGAGATCCTTCCCACTCGAGACAACGTTCCTGATTTGCAGTTAGGGTCGTTGATCAGAGACCATAATGCCTTTGGAAAGTGCCTCTCTTCTTTGCTCTGCTGCCATGGATTAGGCACATGTCTTCCCATTGACAATGCAATGGAGTTACTGTTTTCTAGCTTGGGATGCCCACGGTCAAAGCATGTTCTCATTACATCAGGTAAATGTGGAATAAAATCCTGTGTTGGAATGGTACACCATCAGGTGAAGTCTGGAAAGTAAATGGCTTTATTCTACATTTATCTGGCTTGGGACCAAGGATGATATGGCCCATTTATGCCCCAGTGACTTCAACAACTTACAGATCATACAAGGGGATTTTTTACCGTCTTGTGTCCCAACCCTCCACATGTGGCAATTCGGTCTGGAGTGCTCTGCGGAGTCCTGTTTGCTTTAATGTTTAGGAGCGTTCGGAGGAAGGAGAAGACAGCATTACTATATGTGATTTATTTGAACATCATATTAGAGACTCCCTCTGGAAGAACATTATTGTCCTGGTCTAATAGAAAAAACTTTAACCTTGTTGAGGGTTAGCTGATCGGGTTTAGTATAAAATTTGCAATTCTTTGTTCCTTGTCTTTCAGGGCAAAGGAGGAAAAATCAATATTTTTTGATCTTCTAACGCATCCCCTTTAATGCATTAGAGTTAATTTTTCATACCAAGATGTGATTAACTTGTCCTGATACTTTCAAAAGGGGAATTTTTTTACACTTTTCTCATGTCATCCTGAGCAGCAAATAGGCTTATTTCCTGATGAGCTGCTTCTCCTAGTGGCATGTTTCATGCTCTTGCCTTTAATTCTGTAGACCTGCTGTATTAAAACAAAGCACAACTTCAGCTTGTACCCTGCACGAGATGCTTCTACCTTCCCCAGTCCCCCTTCCTGCCTGCTCCTCCTCCTCTACCTAACTTTACATTTCATTGGAATTAAGCTTTTCTGAGGGACTTATTTTCCCTTGTTAGGCTGTTTTTGTTTCTGAGCGACAAGTGATTATTTTCAAGAGGTTTGCTAAATGCAAAGGAAAATAATCTTTTTCCCTCTGTGTTGAAGGGAGCAGCACAATTAGAAACACTTTAGATGCTTGACCTATGCTGAAGTCTCCAAACAAAAGTTGCAAAGATAGGTTTGATGTTTTTCAGGCACAATTAGCATAATGCAGTAATTATGGTTTATAGCGGTTGTATTCCCCCAGCTATTACATTGACTAAATCCATTCATCTGGGGTGTTCTGGCATGCTAACTGAACATACACATGTCCCCCCAGCCTACTGAGTGAATACACACGCACACACACATACACGCACACTATATTCTTGTTTCCAATCTATCACCATATGCCTGTCTTTTACAGTTCTTTGGTGCATGATGCTCATAGAGTGGATAATTAGCTAAATGAATTAATTGACATTCATACTTGTAATTAGCAAATGGTTACAAGCAGCTATTCTCCTTGGGACAACTAAAATTTCTCAGGGACTAATGTTAAAATACTGTAAAATCATTAAGAGTAAATAATGAGGGCTGATTGTAATGCATGATTATGGAGCCTATTTTCTTTCCCCAGTCATAAAAGCTTCCACATTGTAAACAAGCCTGTGCAAAAGAAAAGCACGCTATAAAATGTTCTGGAAACGCCACCTCTCAGGAGATGCAGCGAGTCTGAAGGAGCTGCACTCCAGATACAATCGAAGCCAGATGGATGGCACGCAATAAATAGCATGTTGATAGCTGCTGCGAGCGCTTGTCTTCCTCTATTCTATGACAAAATAAGGGTAGTGCCAGCTCTTCCCAGCCGTCTTTTTTTCCCCCTCAATATTTACTATAGAGCTCCAACAAATAAGAAACATGAAACAAGGCTAATCTCTGGGTGGCTGAAACCCCGGCTGGTGTGACTGCATTGAGGCTTGTTCCAAAAATCATATGCCAGGGATCGGGGGGGCCTCCCTTGGTAGGGATCGACTTGCCTCCCAGGTATAACACACTGCATGAAGCTGATGCACTGTACAAGTGACAATTTGCCAGTTCCTCTCTGAGATGCTGCCCAAAGCCATGTTTGCAAGAAGGGGTTCTTGCAAAGATGTTGCCCAGCATCTACCACTCTCCTCTGATGCTCTTTGCCTACTAGGAGATGGACTCAGCACCTCTGGGGGCATTTGGGTTGAGGGAGGGTTCGTCCCAGAGAAGGAAAGGGTGTTTGCACAGACTCTCTGGCCACCTCTCAGAGCCTTGCTAGCAGAGATTGCCCAGTGCCTCCGGTATGCATTGCACCCCTGGCTCCTTGCTTTGTGCTTGCCATGTGGCCTCTCGGGCAAACTGGGTCTGCAAGGACCTGGGGCTGAGAAACCCTCCTGTAGGTGGGCTTGTGTGGCTGAAAACCCAGCCCAGCCTCCTGTACCTGTGCGAAATGGTGCAACTCAGGACTTCTATCAAATAGAGGAAAGAACCACTATGCAAAAACAAAGGGCTCAATCGTGGATGAAGGGTGGGGTGGATGGCTACCTCTCCTGGACTGCAACTAGAAATGGTTTGAAAAACAGCCCAGAAAGCAAGGAAAAGAGCAGCCTGTATTTTTTTTTCAACTTCTCCTAATCTGCTTGGTGGTATCGAGTGGGGCTGCCTCTTGTGGTGGGGGAGGTGAGAAATGGCTCTTGAGGCGTGATCTGAGTCCGTTCAGTCCTGTAGGCACCAAGGCTGCCCTGGCAGATGGACAGAGGGGCTGACCTGCTGGACTCCCTGCCTGCTCCTTGCCAAACTCTGCCTTGAACTTGTCTTCTTCCACACACTCATAAATGAGTGTTGCTTTGCCCTTGGTCTGCTGTGAGCATACAGTGTGCTTGGGAAGTACCAGAGCTGGGTCAGGGGTGAGGCTGAGGCAGTGCCGCATGAAAGGTTAGCTGCAAGGATTACCGGGATGAGCTGGGCATGGCCACCCCACCTCTGTGCCAGCCACTTAGGCAGTGGGCAGGTTGTGGAAATACCCCTGGGCATGGCACAGGGGCAGTGCAGGCCTGCCTGTTGTGTGCAGCACCACGTCAGAAGCTGTGCTTCGATTGTTCCTTGCTAGATAGCCCTAGTCTGCTGTAAGGTAACCCTGTTTACGCAGCCAAGGTTGCCACGACTGACTGTGACGCTTACTCATGTTGGTAGCACGTACATGACTAATGTTTTGGAGATCAATGAGGTGAGGCTGGCATGTGAGTAAGTGCTAATCCACATAAGAGATTCAGAATAATCCTCCGTGTGGCTTTAGACCTGGTTGGTGGGTGTCTGCAGAGGAGGTTTTTGAGAGCTGGTGGCTTCTTTGTGGTTTGAGAGTTCATAGGTGATGAGCGATCTAATGCATATTCCCTTCTCCCCCTTTGAGTCTCCCCTCTCCCCCTTTGAACTTGTCTGGAAATTCATATAAATAATGTCCTACCCTGCAAGCCAGTCTAGACTCTGACCCCCTGTAGGTCTGAAATGGAATAAAGGTCTGGCAAACAAATTGCATTTCTTTAATTGACCTCACCTCACCTGATTGCAGGCAGGGACTATCCCATTCTCCAGTCCGTTTCAAGGAGCGGAGCTCAGTTCTTCATTTCAGTATCTTTGGCTACAATTGGATTGGTAGACTGCGTCGTCGTGTGAAAGGCCTGCCCAAGTCTTATGGCCCTTGAGTTAGCTTGGTAAATGCTTGCTAGTCTCTGTAGCTGTTAGCCCACCTGCAGCCATTTGTCTCCCTATGCCAGTCATCCATTTTCAGGTTTTGGGGTGGTTGTTTTTTTTAAAGGCTCCTCAGAGGCATTGGGTGTTGGCTGCACTCAAGGCTGCGGATTTTGATGGCTGGGACTTAAACCCAAAGGCTCCTGGGTAGAGGTCTTGCCTCTCCACCCAGGGTGAGCCTGATGCCCATGTTTGGGGTCAGGAAGCAATCTTACCCCATGGTCAGGTTGGTGCAGGCTGTGGGTTGTTTGCCTTTCTCTGTGGTGGGGGGCCTGGTCCTTTACCCGAGGTCTCTCGAGAGTATTTTAACAACTTTTGCAGCAGGAGGACATTGGTTGTTATGGTGCCCCTGCTTTACCGGAGGCAGGTCAGGGTGTTATGTCTTGGGTGTTGTCATCTGACTGTGTAACTTTTTCTAAGAGGTTAGACAGTGGGTTTGGATGGCATGGTGTGGATAGGGATTATCCTGCCTCGGGCAGGGGGTTGGACTAGACGACCTCTCATGGTCCCTTCCAGCCCTGCTTCTCTAGGACTCTGATTTGCAGCCGCAGTCACCGGGGGGGGGGGCAGCCAGCCTTTGTCGCTAGTATGGAGCAAGGCTTGAACTGTACCTTTTGGACCCATAACTGCTCTTTCATTATGGGCTTGTTAGACCTTAAGCTTAATCTTAAGCAACAGTCTGTGCCTTGAGCTACCTCCACTCCTGAAGGAGTGCCATGTGAATACCACGTTATAGCCAAATATTGGTTTGGTTTGCATTATCTTAAGGAGGGGCTGCAGAAAGGGGACCACTCAGCATTGGCGACGCGTAGGGGGCGCACATGGGTGCACGTGCACCCCCTGCAAAAAGCGCCGCCAACACTGCCAGCAGCGCCTGTGGGCGGTTGTCATTCGCCACCCCTCCTCCCCTACCCCCCCGCCACTGACACCACCACCAGTGGCATCTACAGGCAGACCCCGACTGCTGGTAGGCGCTTGCCACCCCTCACCCCCAGCACTGCCGACACTGTCATGGCTGCCTGCGGGAGCTCCCCACTCACCGCCACCACGGCCCCGCCGCCGACACCGTCACCGCTGCTTGCGGGCAGTCGCCGTGCCCCTCCAGCCTCCGGGGGCACGTGTCGTTCATGCCATTCAGTGTGGTGCTTAGTTCTCTGAATTACATGAAGATGACCTGCTAAGATGGCAGGCACTATATACTGGGGCACCAAGTGGTTTCACCGAAGCGGTGCCCTTGCTGTCCACGCTGATGGGAGAGGGAGACGATCAGGCCTGATTCTCCATCCATTCTACCTTGTCTCATCACTGCTGGTATAATTTGGCAGTGGCTTCTTTGTGCCCGTTTGGCACAGGTGCGCTACAAGGTGTGCAGTGGAGAACGGGGCCTGCAATGAGACTGATCCAAATCACCTGCCGTCCTGGCCCTCCAGTAGAGCCAGGCCAGTGTTGCAAAGTGGCACTGATTAGAATCAGTGCATCGATCCCGGGTGATGGATGCTTCTTATTTTGTTTCAAACATGGATTTTATTGAGTGTGTCTCTAATGGATACAGACATGCGGCAGCCTCTGCAAATAATGGCTTGTTCGGTAGGAGATTTCTTGTTGGCCAATGAATCAATGATACAAGCAGTCAAGAAGGGAAAATGGTGCCTCCCCTGCTCCTTGCCCGTGTTTGAGTGAACCAACTATCCAGCGAGACCTGTTGCCTCCTGTGATCTTACCTATGTGCTGTTTGGCCAATAAAAGGGGAAAACAAGGGAAGGCCCCTCCCCGCAAGTGAATCTCTGCAAGCAGAGACAACGCCCTAGTTCATTCTTGTATCATAAGATCGTGACACTGGGACTAGCTCAGAGCAAGGTTAGATGCTGTCGTGGGATATTACCTGTGATGTTGGTAAAAGAACTGGTTGCTTTCTGCTAACGCTGAACGAGGCACTTTTGCATAGGCAGTATAACTAAAAACCATCTCTGCTCCTCTTCAGCCTGGGATCTGACTCTGCTCCATTCCTCCTTGGCTTAAAGAAACCGTGTACCTCTGCAGAGCATAGTCTAGAAAACAGTGTGGTAAAAGCTCTTGCAGGTGGTTTGGCACTTCCAGCGCCTGCACGGAGCAGCAGAGATGCAGCGGCAGTGAGACCTGGCGGGGCTCTAGATAGCGACATTTTGCACACCAGTTATTACCTTTTTGTTCCAGCTAGGAATAGGAAGCCTTGCCTGCTGAAACCAGATCAGAGCGTGTGATTTTTATCTGAAGAAGCTAAGCCAGGGCACCTTGATAGCTACCACAGTGCTATAACCGGGTTGCCCAAGATGTGTATAACCCCAGAAGGGTCAAGGTCTGATACAAAGCCCGTCCAAGTCAACTGGAGTCTTCTGGATCAGGTGCTCACAGGTTACAAAAGGTAAACAGCTTCCCAGTGTACTCCGTGCATTTAGCAGCACTTTAAATAGTTGCTTTTGCTATAGGCTTTATTCCCTTTAATCTTTCCTTTACAGACACCCAAAGAGTTAATTCTAAAAATAGCAGGTTTACCAAAAAATAAAATAAAATAATAACCCCCCCCACAAAGGTGGGAGCTGCTTGGCCTCTCTTTAAGAAGGGATAGCAGGGGAAATGGCAAACAACGAACAATCGCCGTGGAGAGTCTGCGGTTCTTGCTCCCATTTCTTTGTAGAATTTTGTTTCAGTTTCTAAAAAGCTACTGGAGCATTTTCTTTAAGCCCTGGTAAAACGTGTGCAGTCAGGCAGCACCCAACAGAAGTCCCCAGGGCTCCAGGGTAAACAGCCAAGGTTAAGGGAAACAAAAGGAAAGCAAACTCCAAACTGGCTGAAAAGTAACCACGCTGACGATGAAGACAAGTGAAACATCAGGGTTATTGCTCTGTTCAGCCTCCTTGGCCACAGGGAGAGAGCAGAGGCATGGATTTTTAGCTGGGCACACCTCTCTCCCAAAGGCTGGAAAGGAGCATTTAGATCATCTGGTCTTGTCCCTGGCATAACCCAAGCCACCAGCTCAGCCAGTCCATGCAAGAACATCATATTTAGCCCCAAATCCTGCAAGCCTGTCATAGGTAGTTTGTTATTACCGAGTTGTCCGAGTATTCACAGGAGGATACTCTGGCATGCGTGTAAGTGTGTGCATGGCCATAGCTTTAAAGACGTTCACTCTTGATTTAAAGATTCCAAGTGACGGCGATTCCACCCTGGGAAGCTGGTCCGATGCCTTTGCTGTTTTAAGAACATGCATCTTCATTCCCAATTTGACTTTGTCCACTGGATGTTGGAGACGAAACAGTCGAACTGAAGCAGCAGATGTGTATAAATACATAGATCATAATTATTTTGTTATGATTGCCCAGATTCCTTAAAGGATGAGTAATACACAGAGCCCATGATCCCATGCAGAGCATGTTTTGACTCTTGGGGAGACTCTATAATGTATTACAAGGAAAAGAGAGGGGATTGTTTGTAGGTCAGTTGATTCTCTCTGTCTTGCAAGGAAATGCTGACAATAGCATTTCCTTTACCACTTTGCTTTCTATAATAATCAATACTGCATTGGGTTCAACAGTGGCTTGACCAGATCCTTTGCGGGTATAAACTGGACTAGCCCCAGTGCCATCAATGAGGCAGTGCTGATTAAGATCTGAGGATCTGCCCCTTTGGGAGTGTCTGCACATTGGTGATAACCTGGTCTGGCCAGTAAGCCTGTACTATGGCATCTTTTTGCTTGCATGCTCCATACCTGGAAATGTCCCCATGAGCCACTCCAGGGCATCCCTCTGCAGCAGAGCTCAGGTAAACCAGAGACCAAGATCCCAAGAGCAAACATAGAGTTTCATAGTTTCATAGTTGGTCGGGTCGGAAGAGACCTGAGCAGATCATCGAGTCCGACCCCCTGCCATGGCAGGAAAGAGTACTGGGGTCAAATGACCCCGGCGAGGTGTTCATCCAGCCTCCTCTTAAAGACCCCCAGGGTAGGAGCCAGCACCACTTCTCTTGGAAGTTGGTTCCAGATCCTAGCTGCCCTGACCGCGAAGTAGCGCCTCCTGATGTCTAGTTTGAATCTACCCTCTGCCAGCTTGTGACCATTGTTTCTAGTTACTCCTGGCAGTGCTTGGGGGCACAGGGACTCCCCCAGTGCCTGCTGGTCCCCCCTGACTAGTTTGTAACAGGCCACTAGATCCCCCCTAGCCTTCTCTTGTGGAGGCTGAACAGGTTCAGGTCCCGTAGCCTCTCCTCATAGGGCCTGCCGTGCTGCCCCCTGATCATGCGAGTGGCCTCCTCTGGACCCTCTCCATGCTGTCCACATCCCTCCTGACATCCCTGATCCAAGTTTGAAGCCTGTGAGTGGGACCAGGTAAGGGTGGGGGTTGAGCTCTGTGGCATCCCACCTGAGAAACACTGCTGCCGCAGTGCTGGCACAAGAGTCCTGAAGCAAACAGATAAAATATTTCAAAGCAAATTACGTGCAAGGCGCTTGCTCAAATCTGCCCCCATGCAAGCTCCCCACCTAAGACGGAAGCATAAGCTGCTGTTGTCTGCTTGCCAGCCTTGAAGCAGGGCCATTGTTGCAAAAGCAGCTTCAAGAAGGGGTGAATAATGAACAACCTCACTGTATTTTTAAAGGACGGGGAGTTCACCAGAACCTGCTGGAGATGGAAGAAATAAACAGGGCTGAAAAATGAGCTGTATGGCAGATTTCCCATGCTGCGCATCGGTTGGTCTTGTACGCCTTAAACGGAGGGGGAAGAACACCCAGCAGAATTTGCAAATTAGCTGTTTTCTGGGAAAGATGAAGGTAAAATCAATGTCTGACATCCTGCTCAACCTTCTGTCTTACTGATCGTCCTCCTGTCACATGAAACGTGGCTGCATTAGATCTCTGAGCCTTCAGAGCTTTGGGTAGCATGTGGCACACTTCCCTTAATTTTCAACTGGGTTTTTTTTGTTCCTTTTTTTTTTTTGCACCCGGTGCCAGTTTCTCCTGAACGCTGAGCTAGAAGAAGGTCAAGAGGAAGACAAAAGGTTGTGATAACTCATGGTGCATGGCTAAGCTGGGCAGCAGAGATGTGCAGTCCAAGCACTGGCACAGAAATGGGAAGGGAAGTGGTGGCCGGCAAAGTAAAGATTCGTTTGGTGCCACCTTAAGAAAACTTAGTTGAGCATTTTTAAGGAAGTAAAGGGGTTTGCCGCTCCCTGTGCTCCTAAGGACAGTTCTGGCAGTCGATCTCTCTTTCCTCTCCGGGCCTTTCAGGCAGAATGGGAGAGAGCATGGGGGTGAAAAGTATAAGCAGGTGGTCTGCTATTTCTCCTTCACAGCAGGTCACTGCCTGAGCTTGTCCCTGCTGCTCTGGTCTCGCAGAGAACGCTGCTCTGGACAGTTCAGCAAGTGCACAGCTCCTTCCGGCTAAGGTGAGATTAGGCGGATGAAAACCTCAAAGCAGCTTGGCTGAGAAGCAAGGAACCCATGTAAAAAGTGGGGGGTGACGTGGAAAAGCAGCTGTTGGTCATGGAGGACATCTGGCTGGGGTGAGGCTGGCGCGGGAGGGCTGGCTGTGCAATGCATAAGTGTGCAGCGCTAAGCCCTTGCAGTTGGGAGCAGCTGCCCTTTGCATTGAACTTTAGACAGTCGTCGCTCTCTCTCTCTCTATTTTTTTGGATTGACTCTGTTTGTACAACTCTCCCCTGGGACAGAGGAAGGGAAGAGATTCCCTAAGCACAGAGGCATTTTCAGGTGGTTTTTAACTCTGCCGAAAAGGAATAACTTTAGAGCACAGGCAGCGTCTGCGGGAGGGATGTGGAAGGGGACCTGCGGGGTGCGTCTCGGTACCTTTCGGATCTGTGCAGATTGATAGATACTGTGCAAATCCGTAGCAGGCTGCAGGAGGAGGCGTTGCTGTTTGGTCATGTTCGTTTACCAGCGTCTGGCTGATTTGCGTGGGCACGAGATGCTGCTGCGAGACCCAGATGTTTGGCATTAGCTATTCAAGCAGGGTGTGTTGTGGCCTTGGTGAAGTGAATCAAATGAATACGTCAGTGGGTGGAAATCTGGCCTGAATCTTAATCTTTTCCTTAACTGAGAACTGGATTTCTCTCCTCCGCGTGATAGTCCCAGTGGGAGCTACTGGGTGCCGAATGCTATCAAAACCCGGGCCTTTCCTGTGATGCCACAGTGAGAGCTGGGTTTTTCTGAAAATTTGGTCCCCAGTTGTGGGAGCTGAGCACTGGAGGCTGCGGTCCTTACTTTCAGCCCGGCAGTTTCCTGGGGACTATGAATGACCAAACCCTCCTAGTACCCTTGGTGTCTGACAGCCTGGGAGTGTTTGCCATCAAAGGCTCTGCTGCCTTTTGACCTCCATAGAAAAGTTTTAATTGACTCCCATCTTAGGTACCATATATATTATAGAGGAAGTATGAGGAATGGGACAGAGACCGGCCGTGTCATGGTGTTGAGTAGGTATGGCCCACGTACCATAATTCTCCCAGGCTGTCTTGAAAATAACCCTTTGCAAAAAGGACCTGACTTTTGGGACAAGCGGGGTCTGGTGTGCCGCCTTTTATTCCAGGAGCAGTTTGAGTTCAGTTTTCATGAAAAATTGCCTAAAGCCCCTCAGACTAATGGAGGTGTCAAGCATTAGCTTCCTGCTGTATAGCAGTCGTGCAGAGGGGTAGTTTGAACTTTTGCTTTGCCTGGCCCAAGCAGTGGTTGTGTGTCAGTCGGGCTGATCAAAGAGTTCACCCCAATACTTAGGACACTTTGCGGGCAAAGCAGAGACAGTACACTTCATAATACCATTGGGACTTTTGTACAGAGCGCCTGAACCGCAATATGCTCAGTAGGGACTTCGGGCTTCTCAGCAGGATGTCATATAAGGCACACCCTTTGATCTTTCCATCTCAGCATTACTTTTATCATTCTGAAGCTTTACAAATTGCTGTAACATGCCTTGATGTGCTGACTTTCATGGTGGGGGGTGGCATCCTTTTTGTTGCATTGTTTTAGGAAGTTTACTGAGCAGGGCTGTATAGTCACAGTAGTCAGGTGGAAACAAATAAGTCACTTGACGTGCGCTGTTAGGAGAAAGTCACGCTTATATACACATGCACAAGGCTACAGCTCCTGAAAGACACTGTGTGCTGTTGACCCGATTTAAAGGTATTTGGTGGATTTGAAGTGGGTACCTGCAGGCTGTGTAGAAGGGACAGAGTGGGCTGGGACGTGATGCTGAGACTAGGGTAAATTGGTGGCTAGGGTTCCTGATTTTAAATCGGCCATTCATTTCACCATGTCACTCGAGTGTTCAGCCCAGCTATAATAAGGGACTGTACACGGTCCCGTGAAGAGCACATTCAAAATCCAGCCTGTCCAGAGCCAGATTGGATGCGTTGTTCCAGTCTCATGGCTTTTTTGCGTCTGTTTGGTTTGCGTCCTCCTGATTATGTAGTTTAGCTTGTCTCTTTTAGCAGCTCCTGTGCTGCAGATTGATTGGGTCAGCATGCGATGCCTCGGTGAGCTGATCCTGGTAAAGCCTCCAGACAAAGCTCTGTCATCAGCATGGCGTTAAACAACCACTGGAGTGTGGGGAAAGAAAAATGTGCTTGGGCGGGGGGAGGAGAGTCAGCAGAGAGCGAGCAAATCCAGCGCCTTTTTGAATTTTTCAGAACAAACCGTGCAGACATACGGGTCTGTTTGCTCTCTGCATGTGGCTGAAGCCACTGAAGATGCTGAAAATCCCCCAGATGTTCGGCGGGGCTAATGCACTCAGCAGAGAGGTCCTCGAGAAAGATGCAGAGGGAAGATGTGGGGCTGCCTGCTGGGAGTCCCCTGCCAGGGCACAGCCTTCTGTGGCACGCATGGGAGGGGGCTAAGGCTGGGGTGGAGGACCATTCAGAGGGTGATGGGTCTTGGCAGGGACCTGGGATGACTTGCTTTGTTCCCAGGTAGGATGTCCTAGTGGCTAGCTACGGAGCCCAGCACTTCGACATCGAGAGGGACCTGTTTTGCTCGGAGGACAGAAACCAGTAGATGTCAATCGCCTGCCGTCAACCGGTTAAGCGTGTTGTTATTCTCTTCTGCCTGTTTCCTTCTGGGATCTTTTGCGTGCTCTTGCATGCTCTTTTGTAGTCCAGGAATTACCTTTTTATTTTTTACAGATCTAAACAAATCCTATCCCTCTTTCATGGGAAGGCTTCCTCAGCTGATCGTGAACTGATTTAAAGCAGTGTGAACTGATGGCTGAGGTT
Organism: Gavialis gangeticus; assembly: GCF_001723915.1. NCBI lineage: Eukaryota > Metazoa > Chordata > Crocodylia > Gavialidae > Gavialis > Gavialis gangeticus. Next base: position 14,654,585 of record NW_017728993.1, on the reverse strand, counting down.
CATCTGGAGCCACGGGCAATGCTTGTCCCCCTCCGCCACGCCGAGATGTTCGAGAACGGGCATGAAAACCCACAGCCGCCAGCCGTGTGGTCCAAATCCAGGGAGTTTTTCATTTCTGCGGTAACCCTAGGCCAGCAGTTCCCAATCTGTTTGCATGCCATGACCCAGTTTCCAGCTGGCTGAGGCTGCTTGTAGCCACAAATCCAGATGGAGCCCATCTTTGGTCACTGAATCCTGTGGGGCCCACCACAAGTGTCATGTCCCCAGCTAGGGCTGTGACTCCGATTTTGGGAACCGATGTCTCAGACAAGCTATGACTCAGCTTTCCTGCCCTTCCTTGTGGCTAGACATAGGAATAACGATGTGACAGGAGAGAGATGCTCTCTGGCGTTCTTCTTCCTGTAGTCCGGTTGCCCAACATCGGTGACCTCATTTTACCCAAATGCATTACAGTAAATTGGGCAGTTCCTTGGATAATGTCTGCGGAGCTGAAATGCACTGGAAAGAGCATTCATCCCTTCGGTGCTTGGACCTCCTCCTATGGTTTATTGGGGTAATTCGTTCTTTGAAAAGCTCTTCTAAAATGTCGGTCCCTGTGCTTGGCTCTTGGGTCAAGGTGCCAGAGTGTGGTTGTACCACAGGAGCTGGTGATGCCACAGCTCTCTCAATCCCCAGCCTGTGTGTAGAGCATCTGTTGATCTTGGTAGCACCCTAGGGGTGGCCTAGAGGGAGGTGATGTGTTTGGCATGGGGAGAGGAAAGAAAGGAGAGAGACTTTTGTGGTCTCATGCCTTGGGGTGCATATGTTTCTACCTCGTTCTGCTGTTACACAACTTACAGCTGTTGCACAACTCCTGCGTTTAATCCAAATCTCATGTTGTGTTAGTGGCTTCATGACAGCATTGTACACTGCTTAATTTCTTTTTTATTGGCCAGCACTCTAATTTGTACAGGGACAAACACTTATTAGGAGTCCTGACTTCTATTTGATACGATTTATTTACAGTGACTAATGCCCATTCCTTAATACAGGGGTGGGCAAAAAGTGGCCCGGGGGCCAGATGTGGCCCGCCAGGCCATTCTATCCAGCCTGTAGGGTCCCTAAAAAATTTAGAAAATTAATATTAATTTGCCCTTGGCTGCCTGTCATGCGGCCCTCGATGGCTTGCAGAAACTCAGTAAGCGGCCCTCTGCCCAAAATAATTGCCCCCGCTTCCTTAAAAGGTAGCTCTACCCGTTAAGCAGAACACAACTTTGAAGGAATCAAGTAAGAAAACTCTTTGGGATGGGGTAGCCAGTGCACACGTGACGTGTTGATACAGCATCCAGCACTTGGGGAGCCCAGCCTGGTTGATTTGTGAGATACTTCCGCTATCTACTTGCCCAGCACCACCAAGAGATTATCAAACATGAGCTGTGACATGAGGTCTGAGAGTATGACGTCCCTGTGAATGTTACGATTGCTATTTGGCACGGAAGGAGTGTGGATACTAGAGAGACAGGTGCATGTAAAACCGTAAGGCCACATCAAGAGTAGCAGCTCTCAACCACTACAGGAGGCCAGTAAGCTATATTGGCTGAGCATGGGTACAAGTTTAGGCTGGTTACAGACATTCAAAAAGCCCGAGGTGGAATTTGAGTGATGTGACTTTCTGCAGGCAGCATAGTTTAGATTGGCAGTGAACAGCACACACATTTCTCTGGGGGGACAAGTCTTAGACTGGATTCTGCCATTTTTAAACCCGTTTGTGCGCCGAACTTCTGTTGTGTTACAAGCACAGCCCAGTTTTGTGCATCAAACTCCTGTTCTGTTACAGGTGTAGACCAATTTCCTATCACTTATCACACTTTTACCAGTATGCCCTAATGCTCAGCTACATGCTGCCCTGCTGGAGGAAAACCACGTCCTACAAGAGTCTCGAGCTAGACCTGCAAGAGCCCAGTTTTGGTCTTAGAACTGCTGGCTTCTGCTGGCAAAAACCACGTCACCCTACTTCCCGTTCTGGGTCTGTGATGTAGATGTGATGTGGTTTAAGACTGAGCCCTCGTTCTGTCCAGAGGAGCGGCCCCTTTAGGAAGGGAGAGACGTTTCGAAAGCTCTGAATGGCTGCGGGTCTCCTGACCTCGGGTGCTACGTCAGCTGGATGTGAAATGTTTTTCAGGTTTCCCATAGTGACACAGCCTTCAAACTTTTGCAATTTCATCTGCCTCATGGCAAGGCTTCCTGAACCCGTCCTGAGTGTGTCCTTTGTTCTTGCAAGAAAACTGGCTGTTCTGTTTCTCTTCCCTCTGAGGAGCCTCACGATGCGACGGGCAAAACGTCAGGGATAATTAGGTGAACGAGACTCGTGGAGCCACCACGATCCACTCCTCTTGCTGCCACTCTGCCCTTGCCACAGAGAATTATTTATGGGTTTCTCTTCCTCAAAAGTGGGCCCCTCATTGGCATGGGTGAATTTCTGGTGAAACACGATGCTTTGCTGTCCTGTCGAGACGGGAGCATCTCTCAAAGTAGGTCAAGTATTTTTTTTTTTTTTTAAACACATGCAGATTTGCTTGTTACCATGGATATTGCTTAATTATACACCAATAATCCCCCATGAGAACTTCATTGTCGCTGCTCATTTTTCTGTTTTTTAAATATTCCCAGGAACTGGTAGGGATGCTTCAAGGAAGCGGCACTAGGAATGACAGGCTGAGGCTGTGTGAAGGAAAATGTAGGTTAGGTACCAGGGAAAAGGTGCAGATTTGGTAAGACGGTGGGAGAGGTCCCCAGTGGTAGCACCACACCCACACCATAGCCTGTCATTTAAAACCACATTGCTCCAAGTACTGGTGCCAGTTCTCCTGGTATCTCATTGTTCTCCTGGTACCAGGGCTTGACCGATCCTGGACTAATAGGAAAGATGATTGTGAAGGTATTTAATGCTTCCAATTTCCATTTGTTTGGAGACTACAAGAACAGAGCTTGTAGCCTATGTCTTTGGGGGCAATTTTGCAATTTTCCTACTCTTCGACCAGGATCTATCAGGGTGTAGCACCCCGTATCTACCAACCACTTGTTCCCAGGCAGACCTGACTAAATACTGCATCTCTTCTCTTCGGTAGCCTGCGACCAGTTTGCTAATAAGCAGCCGCCTTCTTAGATCAAGCAGGTTTAGGAGTAAATTGAACAAAACTTTGGACAAATTGACTTGCTAACAATCTGTCCACATTCATGTTTTACCTTGTGTAATCTCAAGCTTCATTACAAACCAAGTTCGATGGGTTTCTGCATTGCATTGCAGGCAGAGAACTGACCCCATTCACACTCTCTTGGCCAGCCAGGGTACTTTTAGCCCTGAGCCTTGTCTCAGCTTCTTGGAGACTTTTTGCCTCATCTTTGCTAAAAAATCAAACAAAAACTACATCTTTTTTGTAGTAAAGACCAGGCTTGGGCATCTCTATTCTTCCCACTTCCTTTTCTCAGTGCCCCACCCTCTCCATGTGCGTCTGAGCCAAACACCACACAATAGCTTTTGTAACAGGGCTTTCGTGTGAAGCATTTCTCGTTTCTAGATAACTGGAAAAGGCCACCCTTCTTCTTGATAACAAGGCCCACATGGGGAGATGCTAAAGGGTAACTACAGAGTAGGGCATCTCCACATAGCCAATTTACCAGGAAAACGACCTCACAATGCTCCACTGTTTAGCAGTTGGATATTCAGTCTTAATTGCTTGTAATTCCAGGTTTTGTTTGGGAGTGGGGGTAGAGAAGAGCATGCCGAAATTGTCTGGCTTTCCAATATCCCACTTCAGAAACCACAGGATCTGGAGATGTCTGGAAATAGCCTTTCCTGCCACCTCCTCTTGATTTTTGGTGGTCTGTAGTAGTGCAACATCACCCCTGGTCTTCCCCCTATTGGTCTTTGCCAGAAGCATTTAAAAGCCTACCTCTCCCCCCTTCCTGAACTTCAGAGCAGCACCTCCTCCATTTTCTCTTGGCCTGCCTTTCTTGACCAAGCTGTACCCTTCTCGACTGGTATTGCCGCCCTGCGATGTGCCCCTCCAAGTGCCTTCCTGTGGAACGGCCGATTACTGCTTTCTGCTCCAGTGCTGCCATATTTCTTTCACAGCTCCTTCCATCCCAGGGGTCTGTAAACGAACCCTATTGTTGAAGTCCTCGTGTCCCTGGACGTTATGCATTCAACCCCTCTCCTGTAGCAGGCATCTGTTGCAGTCGGTGCTATCCCCAATCTTCTTTTGGCAGGGGCATGCAAATGATGTTCCTAGAAAGTCAAGACCAGGGGTTGGCAACCCCTGGCACGCGTGCCAGAGCATGGCATGTGAAGCCATTTTGCTTGGCATGCCACAGCCCCTGGGCAGGCCCCTGCCACTGGACACGGAGGCTGAGCTGCTCCGAGCAGGCGGTGGGGAGGCTGCAAGCCCTGCTGCGAGCATCTTGGGCTCAGTGGTGGGTGGCAGGGGAGCCCAGGCTGCTTGTAGCGGGCAGCCGCAAGGGGTCTGGAGCTCCGGCCTCGCTTCTGGTTGGCAGCGTGCCTCAAGGAGCATGGCGGGGAAGGGGCCAGGGCTGCATTGTTACAACAAGGATCGGGCCCCTTGTGGGGCCCCTGCCGCCTACCTCTGGCATGCCGACATCTTTAAAGTCAAGGTTAGTGGGTGGGTTGGCACTCTGCCCAAAAACATTACCAACCCCTGGTCAAGACCATGCATGAACTGTGTTCTTGGGCCAACATTCATCACTGAACGCCCTGAAATGTGCCACATCTTATTTCTCTGTTTCCAACCTGCAGGTACCCCTTTCCAAGCAGGGACTTGACGGAGGTCATTGCTTTGAACTGGGGTGCGTGGAAAATGGGAAGGAGTGGACAGCCTCGAAATATGTAGGGCAGTTTTTAGAAAACTTCCCACTCCTATACTGAACGCCCGCTATGGGGTAAGCTGGACGGTGGAGGGGCTGTGGCAGTGTGAGTGTTGCAAAGGTGGTGGCGTTTTCAGATTCAAAGGAGCCACTCCTGCCCGTTCAGCTCAGCCACCTTCTTGAACTGGACAGGAGCCTCCAGGATAACTCAGCATACAGCTGAACGCTCAGCAAAGAGAGAGGCTCTCTATTTTCCGGCCACATCCAACCCACCTGGCCTCCCGCTAACTCAGGGGGTGAAATGAATCTGTCACTGACCCCTTGCAGAGAGCTGCTGAGCCCAAGCCTTGCGGTGTAGAAAGCATGAATCTCAGTGACTTGTGCTATTTGACTACACCAGGGGTTAGCAGCTTTTTTGGGCAGGGTGCCAAAACCCCCTCGCAACTTCGACATGTACGATGTTGGTGTACCAGGGGTGGATGGTGGGGAAAGGCCTGGGGCTGCATTGCCACGCCATCCCCCCCGAGGCATGTGTACCGAGCAAAATGCCTTTGCATGTCATGCTCTGTCACACATCGGGGGTTGCCTAGCCCTGGTCTACACCCAGGGGCGAAGCAGTAGCAGGCTGGTGATCTTCTGGTGAACCAGCCGCAAGATGGGTGATAAAGTGCCCACCTGGGGTAGGAGACCATCCAGCTGACAATGTCCTCGAGCAGCGGTCCCCAGCCCTTGCTGGCCCAGACACTCCAGTCCTGAGCGAGTCCAGTGCCATGGGCAGCACATGGTTCTCCCTGTTAACTGGAAGAAAAAGGCATCTGTGGCCACAACTAACATTGGAAGGTCTCTTGGGTAAGCTGCTGACTACCAGCCAGTCCCTACTTGCACACAGTCCCTACCAGCCAGTCCCTACTTGCACACAGTCCCTACCAGCCAGTCCCTACTTGCACGCAGTCCCTACCAGCCAGTCCCTACTTGCACGCAGTCCCTATCAGCCAGTCCGTACATGCACACAGTTCCTATCAGCCAGTCCGTACATGCACGCAGTCCCTACCAGCCAGTCCCTACATGCACGCAGTCCCTATCAGCCAGTCCTTACTTGCACGCAGTTCCTACCAGCCAGTCCCTACATGCATGCAGTCCCTACTTGCACACAGTCCCTACCAGCCAGTCCCTACATGCACGCAGTCCCTACCAGCCAGTCCTTGCTTGCACGCAGTCCCTACCAGCCAGTCCCTACTTGCACGCAGTCCCTGCTTGCACGCAGTCCCTACCAGCCAGTCCCTACTTGCACGCAGTCCCTACCAGCCAGTCCCTACTTGCACGCAGTCCCTACCAGCCAGTCCCTACTTGCATGCAGTCAACCCAGTTTTCTAAGCTCTAGCATTGAGCAAGGGGTTTCTACCCTACCTCAGGGTTCGACTCAGGAGGATCAATGCAATCCCACCTCCCCTGCTAGAACCAGAGCGCCCCACTCTACCCCTCCAGGGCCAGTAGGTTGTCAAAGCAAACAGCTCACCATCTGACTTCTTTCTGAGGTCTGAGCTCACGTGATATTGTGTCTGCTTCCTGATTTGGACAACAGCCTTTTTCAAACAGGAAAATAATGAGCCAACATCTGCGGTGGATTTTCAGATGATTAATTGCTCAGGATTAAGCAGCTGGATTGGCAAATATCTCTGTGGATGTCCAACCTCCTGACTGATGGTCACAACTGATTTGATGCCTCACCCAGCTTCACTCTTATTTCTGAAAATATTCCTGAGTCTCTCTCTCCCTCTCTCTCCTCTCATGGTTTGATCTTCCTGGCACTGTGTAGGCACCCTAGCTACTCATTTTGCCTTCAGCAGCACAGGAAATGAATATGGCAGGAGGCAAGAAAAATATTCCACTTGAAGGTTTTTTTGTTTTTTTTTTAAATGCAAACTTTTTTTTTTTTTGGTAGAACTGGGTCACTCAAGGGGTGACAGTGTAAGAGCATCATCACCTAGGTAATGTATCTTGTTGCTATGGTGACCTAAAGGCTGCATCAGTCAACAGCTTTAAAAATTTGACAGTTGAGTGAGACTGAAGATTTTAATGAGGACAGACACTTACTTGCTTGGTTTCAGTAACCGAATAGTCTAAAAATACCCTTCCATCTTAATATTTCCGGGTCTCTAGAGTGTAAATTAATGCATATAACCTAGGCACTTCCCTTGCAAATTTTGACACCCTGGAATATTTTGTTGAAGCTGAATGCAACACCGCTGTTGAGATGGCAATGGTGCTGGACAGTTTTTCCTTTGGATATGGCTGTTCTCAGTGGCCAAGAGATCCTTGAGATCATAACTTATTTCCTTCCTTCATAGGGGAAACAGTCGATGTTCACTTTTCCCATCCTTTTTAGCCCGGGAATATCTGAGCAAATAGGAACTTGCCCAAAGATCCCCATTGGCTCCATGCCTAATGGATCGCTCCAAACCACTAGTATATTTGCAGCCACTAAAGGGAAGTACTTTGATATTGTGTGACTTCAGCTGTTGCCCGTCCTCTTTTCCATTGCCCCGTGGCACTATTTATATTTTACCGTAGCCTCAAGAGGCCGTTATTTAAAATCAGTGCTCTCGGGCGCTAGATGCGGATGCGAACAGCTCCCACCCGCCAAAGGCGACTGATCTAAATAGACCGTACAAAAAGCATAGGGGAAGAGGCGTTGCCTGACCTCCCGTTTTGCAAAAGGGGATCTGAGGCGCAGAGAAATGCAGTGGTTGCCCTGTGGTTGTGCACAGGAGCGCAGTGCGGATCTCCCCAGGCCCGGGCCCGTTCATGCCAGCACTCAAGCCCCGAGGTGAGGTTTTGGAGGGAGATGGGTATTTAATGCGAGTGGATATAACTTGCTTACTGATGTAGGTGCAAGTGAATGGGAGAGGAGCCACTGAACAGGAAAGCATTGCCTTTTCTGCTACAGCCCTCCCTCTTCTAGCTCCTTGGGTATTTGAGTAGCTGTCCTGTGTTTGACCTCTGCGCTTCCAGGGCCAACTGCTCCCGGGACCCGAGCTGCAGCGTACCAATACCTTCACGGATGCGTCACTCGCTGCCCCTCGGGCACCCCCTCTGGATTCAGTCCAGAGCCTTTGTCTAGGGTAAAACCAACTACAGCAGAAAACAGACCTCCCTTTCTAAAGAGCAGATTAACTCCTAACACTGGGCTCTTGTCTGCGTGCGTGTGTGCAAGATGCTGCGACTGAATTACGAGCCCCTAGCAGCAGAGTGCCTCAAACAGGCACGGAGCCGATGGGGCGCCGGGGGTTTAATAAGCCCGCTCAGGAGAGGAGCTTTGCAAGGCCCGGTGGGCGTAGCTGGGGCTTGCTTGTGGACGGCGCGCGAAGCACCCCGGCTTCGCCTGCGCGCACGGCGCAGCGACGCCAGCCTTGGGGATCGCTGTCAGGCCACGAGGTGAAACTTCTGCTTCTGCTTAGTGGTTTTTCAGCCAGTGCCAAAATCTGGCAGCCGCTGGCTTTGAGAGGAAGGAGCAGAGAAACAGCTCACAGCAGCTGTTCCTGGCAAGGGTGGCACTCCTTCCCCTTCCCCCAGATGTGCCAGTTTGCTAGTGCCCCCCCCCCTTTTTTTTTTGCATTGCTCCCAGCCCGTGGTGGCTGGCCGCCCCGGGGAGTTTCTGTGTTTGGGATTTGATAGGGGGTCCATACAAGCTGATGTCAGCTCTGCTCGGGGATGTGCACGCTGTCTTGTGTGTCCCGCTGCCCTCCTGGCCCTGGTGCCTCCGTCGGGAGTCTCTGGGTTGATGGGGCTCAGCGTCCCTGTCACGGCAAACTGCTTGAAACTGGAGTGAGGAGCCGCTTGTCTGGTTCCCCTCGGACCCTGTCGTCTTCCTTCGCTCCCTCCCACCTGCTTGGGTGCTTTCCAAAAGGTTAGACCCACTTTCTTCACGGAGTCTGCTCAGGAGACAGTAGAGCCACGGGTTGCGTTCACTTTTGAGCCCCCTCTTTTGTGGGAGCGCCTCTGAAATGGGGCTCCCAAAGAAGGCGGAGCTGTGTGGAAAGTGGGCTGAGACCTCCGGTAGGGTCCCAAACCCACTGGTCCCAGGAGGGGAAGCTCCAATGCAAAACTGAAACATCTGGGATGCCTGCGTCCCGTTGCGTCGGCGCTGCAGACTTGTGCTATAGCTGCTGTGCTCTTGCCCTGGGAGTTGCTGCTCCCCCCCGTACAGGCCTTGATAGTGATGCTTCTGGCATCACTGGTGTCGATGCTTTTTCCAGGGACTGAGCAGGCTGCCTCGGCCAGGCTGGAGACTGGCGAGTGAGCCGGTGGCAGTGCAGCTTGTTACCCAAGGCACATTGTAAAACGGTGACAATCCCTGCAGTGACACAGCTGTGCAGTGACTGTGCCGAGTGTGCATGGTGAATATTAAATTGGTCCCTCACGTGCCTGGGGCTGCTGGCCTGAAGCAGCACATGCTAGAAATTAGAGATGGAAAAGACCCTGTAGGTTAGTCCCTCCTCTCCTCTCCTCTCACCGACACACGGTTCTTCCCGGCAGTCTTTGTCCACCGGCCTTAAACGGTCCCCGTGCTGAGCCGTGCAAGGAGGCTGCCGCGGAGCCGGCCCGTGTGTCCTTGGTCAAAGACTTCTGCTGCTTCTGATGAGACCTGCTGGTCCCCAACTGGATTGGGACATGCTGGGAGCAAGGAAGTGCTGAAAGGCAGCGGGCGTATGCTATCTTTTAAGAATCAAACCTTTCTAAAGCACGATCCCTGTAGGAGAAACCAACCCCAGTTCTCTTTTATGTGGCTAAATACATGAGGGAGAGGGCAATTTAGTAAGACAGCTGAGGGATGTCAGGTTTCTGTCTTCATTGCATTCAAAATATACTTTATTTTTCAAACTCAATTTCCAGTACTTAGACATTTTTGCTGTAGCTCTGGATTCCTTGTTGCCTGAGGGTGGGGGGAGAAAATTAAGCCCACGCTACAGGCTGGGCCTTAATTATAGGGCTGGTCTAGTTAACTGCTTGTCACTTTTTCTTTCTCTTATTGTTCATATTGAATAGTCATTTATTAGTGTCATTAGCTTTCCCTTCCTCAAGGGCAAGTAAACAAAAGGCTGTCTCTTGAAAACCAATCCAAACCTTGGCTGAAGTTTAATTCTGAAATGGTGGGAAATGTGCGTGTATCTGGGTTTCTCCTCCGCTTTTTCCTTTGCTCAGAAGTGACTTCACCCCTACCCAAATTGCCTTGCCCGGCGGTTGCTTGCATAACTCGCCAACTACAATTTTCAGACCGTGAGGAGCGGTTTTGCGAGTGCCCTGTTGCACACCTACCGGGATCTGAGCTGGTGGGACATAAGCTCGACTGGGGTGGTTTGGACAGGGATGATCCTGCCTCTTGAGCAGTGGGTTGACTCCTGCAATGCCCTGCGGTCCCTTCCAGGCCTGCTTTACTCTGGGTCCACCAGGATCCAGTTTGCGCCCTTTCCCTTCCAGATGGTGCTGAGCACCTGCGCTCCCAGCGCCTGGCCCTTTTAAGGTGTTGGTTACCACGCTATAGATTTTCTAGCTGAACTCACGGTCTGTCGGCAATACGGTGACCCGCGTCTGCACTCCCGGCTCCCTTGGGACGCCCCAGCCCACAGACAGCTGGTGCTTTCCAGGGTGTGCCCTCCCAGCACAGCTGCCGTAGCGGAGTTGTGTGAGCTGGGATGCGTGTGCGAGGCATCCCTGGGGATGTCTGCTTGTAGAGCCTGTCCTAGGAGAGGGCTGGGAATGTAGACAAGCCCTGCATATCAGTCATTTATGAAAACGTTGGCCCGGACTCTGATGGGTGAATGCTGAACTCCATCGAGAGAAGAAGGCAAACCATATTTCCCTGCTCCCCCCAAACTGGCTGGGAGAGAATCTGCTTCAAAGAAGATTAAATCAAACTCAGAAATGAAGCATCAAATGCCCCTTCCCTCAAGCCTCCCAAATCCACCAGGATGGGGGCATTGGCCACACGGGTACGTTTAAAGCCGGAGATGCCATTTTGCAAAATGAGAGGTGGTTTGAATTTGAGCCACGCAACCAGCTGGTTTCCTTTCCTGTTTGTACAGCACTCAGCACAGTCTGGGTCAGGGTCAAGGTCTCTATCTGCTACTGCAGCACGCATACGTTATTTTTAAATCCATCCCTAAAAGAATGAAGGTTGATGAGAAAAGGAGACGAGGGCTAGATATGGCTCCTCCTGCCGCTCAAGCCAACCCATTTCTCTAATTTGTAGGCTTCTTGGGGCAGGAACAGTGCCACAGTTATTAGTAATCCTCTTAGCCATCTCAAGTATGCTGCAGATCTCGCCTTGCTTCCTTTGGGGAAGACTGAAAGGCCCGTTGTTATGTGCCCTTGAGGCTCAAGGTCAGACTTTTTTTTATTTCCCATGTGTGATGTGGCTTTTAGGTTTCTTGCCTGAATACTCCGAGAAGGGACGCTGGATACCTGGGTAGTGGAAATGCCTATTGCTGCCAGCTCTGCTTGGCTCAGGGCTCAGGCACCTTTGCAGGTCATATTTAGGACATGGGCTAGGTGGAGTCTCTTTTTCATTTTTCTCCCAAAGAAAACAGCGCAGCACTCCTAGTTTTTCCTGAAGTTGGGCACAGGCGAGGGCTGATCCCTCTGAAGGCGCCTTTCATGCTGGGTTATTTCCACTTCCTTAGGATGCTCAGCAGACCACAAACAGGCCTCTGAGTTTTTTTCTGCTGTGATTTGGATCGTGCTCTTCCTGGTAGACGCTGGCCCCAGGAGGTCATCTCTCCGAGCTGGCCTAATGCTGGCATCATTCAAGAGCTTGGATATCAGCTGAGGACTGGCGGGCTGGATTCCTCTAGTTCAAGGCTAGGCAATTACCGTCCTGCCTCCTGGGTCTCCTGTAGTTCGGAGGTGCTGGAGAGGATGAAAGCGTGTGAGCATAGACCGTGATGGACAACCAGTCTCTCTAAGAGCTGAGCAGACTGGTAAGCCCCAGTGGCACCAGAACAGCCTTTGGAGAGTCCCAGGTTTGATGCCCACCAAAAATAATGGGGCATTTCATGCGACTTTTCTTGCCTTTGAAGCAGTCCTATATTCTGTCCAATCGTATCCCCAGACAAGGATGAAATTCTTTGATTTTGTTAAAAAAAAAACAAACAAACTTCTGAAGGGCAAATATTTTGTGTTCTGGAGTGCACGAAATACCAAGCGCTTAAATGTTTCCCAGGGGAGACTTCCCCTCCCAGTCATCTTTACGAGGCCTTTGCCCCCTTTTGTTACACGGACGGGATGCGGTAAAACTAAGAATTCAGATTCTTCAGGCACGAAGAGCAAACCTTGCCAGTGAAATGCAGCTGAATGCAAATGAGTCCGGGAGTTTGGCCTTGTTCCTTGGTTACAGTTAGGAGAGAGCATTTCTGTTTTAAAGGAAACTATTCAGTAGATCGCTCCCCTCCCCACACCCTGAACTTCTGGAAACGGTCCAGGTATAATAAAGGTGTGGCGTGCACATACAGCAGTGCTGTTTCAAGAGTTTGAACCCGGTTGCTTGCTGTGGTGCAGCATTGCCAAAGATTAAGCCCTTTGTCGCATGAGGTAGCGGATTTGGGGGGCACCTGAGTTTGAGTCTTTTCTCTGGGGGGTGGGGAGGGGTGATACGAATATACGGGGGGGAAGCAGCAATCTGTCTGGCCCGTTCAAGAACAACACTGGCCATTTCTGACATATGACTATCAAGGTCTTACATGCCATTAGAATTTCTCATGTCCTGAAATTATCTATTTTATTCCCCCCAGCTCTGATTTTGGGTAACTTTTTCAGTCGATCTGTGCAGGGGGTCTTAAAGTTGCCATTCAGTGCCACATCTGCCATGGCCCAGTTTCACATCCACGGCATGGGAAGCTGGTTCTTGATCAGGATCATCTCCCAAAACCAGTTTGGGGTTAATCTGTACAGCAGACGGGGGTCCAGCAGTTCCCCTGCTATTGTTTTTTGGTTTAACTGGTATTTCTCTGATCTCTGTTTACTTTCCTTGTAATCTCCATGGCTTTAGGGAGATCGCTCAGCCAATGCTTCACTTATGATTCATACAGTGGTTTGCACATACCCTGCTTCATGTCTTTTACCACAGTTGCAGAGCAAGTTAAGACGCATGGCCTGAGGATTTCCAGATTCGCTGCAGAAAGGTTTGCGATTTGCAGCCAGGCCATGGCCAGAATGGAACGAAGATCCTCTCCCGAGTACTTCTGTGGCTGCAGAAGCTCGTTCTGGATTGCTGGCTAGGAGATCTTCAGCTTGGCTGAAGAAAAACAAATGAGCTGTAGGTGATATTTTAATGCAAATCGCCACATCCCCTTGGTTTGCTTCTTGTTGCAAACGTGAATGTTTTGGGGTGTAGTTCCACTCTTAGGGGGTGTTCGGGGTGCCTTTGGGACTGACAGTAACTCTAATATCCCGTGGGAGAACGATACAATCTTTTCCCTTGTGCAAGTAATGCTGTCCCAATGAGCAGGAAGACCCGTAGTCTTACCATACAACTCTCGTGTTCAGTCCTTTGTCATGATGCTATTGCTGTCGCTCTTCAGGTTGAACGACCAGCTGTTTTATAGTGGATTGTGTCGTGCTCTCAGTCCAATATCCGCTGGTCAGCGGGGCTCTTTCTATTGGCTTTCGTGGGATTTGCATCGGACGCGATCAGAAAAATAGAGCAGACGTGCCCTTGCATTAGTTTGCACAATATTATTTTTCTTGGGGGTTGAATTTTTGGGTTGGTCAAGAGCTGTTGTAAAGAGCAGCCTGAAGGGAGGTATTTGCAGTACCCAGTGAGTCTTACTGATCCTACAAAACCCAGAAACAGCACTGGGTACTCTGGAGCACCCGCTTATCGGCCGGTTGCTTTTTCACTCCTGCTGTTTGTACATACACAAAGTGACCCCCCCATATCAGTGGGAGCTCCTCCCAGTGAGCCACCCCCCCCCCCAACTGCAGGGCTTTCTGGTGGCTCCTGTGCCCCGGACGTCCGGCAGAGCAGGGGGAGGGCTGGAGGAGTCCTTTCCCTTGCACTACAGGGCAGTCCATTAAGGCGGCATCCTGGTGAAGCTGGTGCCAGGTTTGTGGGGGGGCAGGTACAGTAACTTCCCTGCACGTCCCCCTCTCTCCATTTGTCATCATGTGTACAAAAAAAGTTGGTGTTTTTTCTTGTTCTCTGCCAGTGGCCCACAATTTGATTTCCTAAAGATTAAAATGCTTTAGTTTAACTAAGTCTTTGGGCTCGGTGCTGGGGTCCCAGGTGCAAATGAGCAGCCTGTGTTAGAGAAGCAATCCAATTCTGTGCCCTAATGGTTGCTTCTGGCTTAAGATCAATGAAAAGATGTAATCGGCTCTCAGATTTCATTTTTGGCCACTCTCTTAGCCCTAATAAACCTGCCTTTTGGGGGAAAGAACACCACCATTTTGTACAAAGGGAGGATTTTTTTTACTATTTTCTGGCTTTGTGTTAATAGTGTTTGTAGCGATGCTAGGGATGTTTGGGCCTGTGGGGGATGTGTTTGTGGGTTGTGTCTAATCAATGTAGTTGTGAGTTGTAAAATAGGTGAAGTGAAGGGACTATAGCAGGGGCAGGCAATTATTTTGGGTGGAGAGCTGCTTGCTGAGTCTTGGCAAGCCATCGAGGGCCACATGACAGCCATCCAGGGGCAGATAAATATTAATTTTCTAAATTTTTAAGGTCCCGCAGGCCGGATAGAATGGGCTGGAGGGCTGCATCCTGCCTGCGAGCTGCATTTTGCCCGCCCCTGGACTATAGGAAAGGTGTTGAAATAAATAATAGATTTCTGACCCTGATAGTCAGAAATCTCATTGCAAGCCATGGTGCAGGTGATATGCCTTGAATGATGTGCTCTGGGATATTTTCAGTGACACGGTAAAGAGGGCGGAAATGTGCGTTTAAAAGCAAGCTATGCAGAATGTGCCCTATGGATGGGCTGGTGGGATAATAATAGCATATGGAAATCTAGACTTGGCGTAATGCCCTGCTGTGCTGTGCATGTGTTACTTATCCTATTTGGATACCCAGATGGGCAAACTCTTTTGATCAAAGGGTCTCAGAAGTCATGCCCTGGAGCCAGGCAAAGTGTGGGTTATTCTGTGCCTGTTTTCCCCCTTGTTTCACCGTGTCACTCCAGGGCTTAGCTGAAGCTTGACTATCCTTCTACTAATGGACCGTCTCACCTGGTGAGACCTGATACCCGTGGTGTGTCTGTGGGGTGGGCAGTGCACGTCACATCTGCCCGCTGTACTGCCCTTGTCCGCAGAGGTACAGCTGGTGCAAATTTGTCCACGGTGAAGGACTAATTCACTGGCCTGTCGTGCTAGCTACTGCTACCCCTCCCCAGAACAGTTTCTTTCACTTGAGATGCAGAGCTCTCGGACGATGGGTGCCATTCACGGGCCTCCTTTTTCCTTCTGTTGTTCTAGCCAAATTTGACTCCCGTTTTCCCTTGCCCGTGGACTGCAGAGAATATCAAGGCTTACCACACGAGTCACAACTCCAGGCCTCTTGCAGCCAAGGCTAAGACACCTCTTCTTTTTGCTCTCCTTGGCACAGCCAGAGCAGAAGCCCTACTATGGAAAGTGCATCTCTCTTTCCAGGCACAGAACTGGCAGAGGCTGTGAAGTAAGAGGGTGATGGAAAGCATCGGGAGGAGCTATGCACCTGACATGGGAGGACGCGGGGGATAGGACAATGTTAAAATGGGAGTAGATTAGCAACCGTCCTTGGTCACACAAACTTCTTTTTGGCTGGCAGACGTTGAGTTGAGGTGAAAGGCCAAGGCAGGAGGCTTTCGTCTCCTGGGAACTCAATGTTCGCTGCTGCGGTCACCGACTTGACACTTAAGCCTGCTGATACAGAGGACTTTAAAAGGCAACTCCTGAGAGCTGGGGTAAGGGTTTGCTCCTTCTGTATGCTTCGCCAGTGGGGATGCGCTCCCTCTGACACTTGGCTGCTCTTTCCCAGACCTGGTTTCTCATTCCCCCTCTGTCATTCTTCACTTGGCTCTCCCCAGTGTGCTCGTGTCCTGTTCCGTCATGCACTTTTTATAACCCATGTGTCGGAGGTGAGGACAAGCGACAGACCAGTCGCACGCATCCTTCCTAGTGGAGTATGAGTATGACACTGGGGCCTCGTCTAGCCAGCTTTGCTGTGGCCTGGTGCCTCCGTTCTCTCCGAAACCTCTTCAAACTCCTTACTCCTGGAAGGAGCTGCTGCTGCGTAGTCAGTTTGCTGCAATTCATTTGCATCTACGGCTGCATGTTATAAATCAGGAATGTGCTGGTTTTGTGTGTTTGGCAATACATCTTGCAGGTTAGCTTCTTTAATGGGAGAGCAGCTTCATTCTTTAAATAGAAAACCTGGTTGGACAGGCGTTCTCATCTGGCGCAGGGGAGATTACGGGAAAGTTTCCAGGTTCAGTGAAAGGTTAGCTAGGGTTTCAATAGCTGGGAGGAGTATCCAGCCTCTAAACGAACAGAGCAGATCCCACTGAATCCATGTTAGTCTGAAAGGGCTCTGAAGTATGAAATAATCTTGCAGGAGATTTGTAGGAAAGAGGGAATTCTGGCTGCGTGTATGAACGTGTATATATGTAGGCAAGGATTTCTTGGGGTGATATCTTAGATCACATAGCTGGTCCAATAAAAGATGTCACCCTAAGAAATCCCTGCCTCTCACATAATTCTTGAATCATCCTGTACAACATCACTCTTATAGATGTAACTACCGTATATATATAGGGGAAGGGGAAGATTTCATAGGCATTAGGGCTGGAAGGGACCCTGCAAGATGTCCAGATGCTATATAATTATAGAATGAAGGTAGTTATTTTGAAAATCCTTATGCATCAGATGCTTAGAAAGGCTTGAAAAACCACTCCTGGGCATAGCTTGCTTAAAGAATATCTTTTTGCTTAAGTCTAATGCTGAGCACGTCCAACCCCCTCAAAATACATCAGTAAATTAGCTAAAGCAGCAAACTGAATCCTACTTAAAGATCCTGGTCACCATATTGGAGCAAATGCAATTAGTGGGTGAACATAACAAGCATCAGTTCACTGATGAACTCACATGTTAGCACCCCAAATCTTTGGTGTTGGGTAGCTACAGCTCAGGACTGGACTCCGTGTCTGGGTGTGAATACGCATGCGTTCAAGCTTTCAAGCTCAGGTCCCAAACTGTGATACAGGAATAAGTAGCCTGATTTCTGTAGAGACACTGGGCAACTGCAACTTGCACTGATTTCAAGTGGAGCTGCAGGTGTTCAGTATCTCTGCAAATCAGGACACTTATTCCAGGGCCTAACTTGAGGCACCTGAGTTAGAATAGCCTGACCTAGATTCTTTGCAAAAAAGCTCTTGGGTTTGGAGATATCATGTGATTAGTCTGGGTTGAGAGTCCCTGTGCTTCCTGCTTTCAGAAGGGCTAGAAAGAAAACAAGAACAGCCTTTCTCATGCTTTTTTGTGCCACTCTTGCTGCTTGGCACTGGGTGGCCTGCAAAACTAGAGAGCGATGGATGTGAGCTGGGGAGGGGGGAGCGGGGAGTTTAGCTGGTGTCTCTCAAACGTCGAGTTTGGTTTTGAGCATCCTTTTTTAATCCAGCCAATTTTGCCTGTCCCCTGGTGTCATCAAAAAGCAATGGATAAATATTGCAGCCACTGAGTTGATCTCCCAGTCCGCTGGCAGTGGCATCCAGCTTCCTTTTTGCTGGGCTCTGCTGCTTTGGTGTCTGCTAATAAGCCTTTGCCTGGGCAGTAAACATCACGCTGTAATTTAATCACTGGGATTCCTCTCTCCTGGCACAGCAGATAAGTGCCACGTGATTGTAGATGGCTTATTTAAAATATCAGGATCGTGGGCGTTGTTGAACAGAAGCAGACCATTGGCTCAAATCCTGGCTCCTGCCTCTGGCTATAACCAATACCAACAGTACCGATTTCCCCATCGTGCACCTGGCCAGTCCAATGCTGGATTGGGGTACTGCAGATTAGGATACTTTAATTCTTGATCCTGATGGACAATCAGCCTAGCCGAATCTCCGAAGCCAGATACAGAAAACCAAAGACCCAACAGGGAGAGGCGCAGTGCAGAGACACGCTGCTCGCTTTCCAGCACAAGTCTTGGAGGATGATTGATTTGCCGGTTTGCAACTATGACAGAGACAGACAGCTTCTAAAAATAGCTCTCCCCTTGCATACTGCATACTGGGGATATTGGAAAACCATCAAGTGGGCTAGCAGGCTTCTGAAAAAACGCTTCTGCCAGGAGTTGAAAGGCTGAAGTCTTCATGCCCTAATGTGTGGCCGGTGCCTTGCTGAGAGTGGTTCCCGCGCGGGTCTCTTGGGCTAATGCATGACCTGGATTCCACTGCGCTGGGCGGTGGGGTGATTTTAATATGATTTACTTGACACATGCATTGTAGTCGCTGCTAACCTGAGGTTCGTACCATTTCTGGAACGTCGTGTAACAGTAGCTATGGAAACGCAGCTCTCCTGTTAGCAAAGCAAGAGCAAAATGCTCTTCTGAGAAGCTGAGCAGAATTTGGCTGCACTGAGCCGGGGACTGGGACATTTTCAACAGAGACAGCTTCATTTGGAGACTAAAACCATTTAAAATGCTGTTAGCTGACCAAAGGGAAGAGAAGTGGCTGCCATAAGGACCTAGCCATGAGTGTTATAAACAGGGATCCTCATTTTCTCTGATTCAAAAAAAAATCCCCAATTTTTGGATTCAAGAAAGTAACCCCAAATCCAGTTTTCCGTATGCAAATGAAATGCCACTAAAACACACACATGCACATGCACGCGCATGCACTTTTTAAGCTGAAAATTGGGGATTTTTTTTTTTTTTAAATCGGCTAAAACAAGGATCCCTGCTTATAAATAGGAGACACTGCCAGGTCACAGAGGGCGTGTCTACACATGTAGTTACTGTGCATTTAGTTTAGTACTTGCTTAATGAAGTACTAACTAAATGCACAGTAAGTACAGTTACTGTGCAGTTGCGTATTAGCATGCTTTTTGACCGGCATGCAAATGCGCAGTGTTAGGCTACAGGCAGTCATCAGACTTGCAACACAATTGGTTCCTGAAAACCGTGTCTTAAGTCGAAACATTGCAACTTGGAACCAATTTTCTCATAAGAAGGCCTTCGACACTGTCTATCCCCCTGTTCTCATTAAGAAACTGGGGGGCTGTGGTGTCGACACCCACGCAGTCAGATGTGTCGCCAACTGGCTGGAGGGCCGCACCCAGA
>NW_017728993.1:14619905-14630426 GCF_001723915.1 Gavialis gangeticus | reverse complement strand
GTCACAAGCTGGCAGAGGGGAGATTTAGGTTAGACATCAGGAGGTGCTATTTTACGGTCAGGGCGGCTAGGATCTGGAACCAACTTCCAAGAGAAGTGGTGCTGGCTCCTACCCTGGGGGTTTTTAAGAGGAGGCTGGATGAACACCTTGCCGGGGTCATTTGACCCCAGTACTCTTTCCTGCCATGGCACGGGGTCGGACTTGGTGATCTGCTCAGGTCCCTTCTGACCCAACCAACTATGAAACTATGAAACAATGTTATAAATGGGGGACTGGCTCCTGAACCAAGGCCCGATACCCTATTTTCACCAAAAATACCCCAGAATTTTGTACTCGATCAATTATAGATGAGTAATATAGCTATATTAATGCATTTATACTGTAAATAGCAATCATATTGATTTGGAAGGACTTCTTTGAGGTGACTTTGCTGGACTTATTGAAGGGCTCTTGGCTGGAGACTTCTCAGGAGTCCTGGCTGCAGGTTTTTCTGGAGTCCTGTCTGCTTTCTTAAAGAAAGTGTCCGAGGAAGTTTGGACAGACGTTCTCCAGGGAGATGGGCGACACAGCGAACTTGTTCCCTGGCATGGCATCGTGTCAGATCAAGTGTTGTAAAGTCAAAACTGACGACAGAAAGTTGAAATAGTATCAATTTATAAACACTGTAAGTGCCAAACGGTGTAACTTGAACCGGTGTAAGTCGAGGACTGCCTGTACTGCGTAGTAAGCGTCTCGTGTAGATGCGCCCAGAGAGGAAGGAAGATTAGGAACCAAGCCCAGATTAGAGTCCAGTGCTTGGTCAGGTGTTTATTGGGGTCAGGGGCATCCCTGGTTGTAACTCTGCTGTCTGAAAGGGGCCTGGTCAACTTTAAATCTAACCAGCTTCAAAAAATGTCTGACCCTGCTCCTAGCGTGTGCATGTGTCCACAGTCGCAGTTTCCTATCTCTCCCCTTTCTTTTTCACCAAACAAGAGAGGGCAGGAAGCCCCAGGAAGAACTGGCTAGATGCAAACTACTGTTACATGCATAAAATACACTCAAAATGAGGCTTTTTCTCTCCCCGCCCTTACTAGAAAACTTCAGTGTCACCTGTAACAGGTAAATCGCTTTTAGAGAAATGGTCCCTTTTTTTAAAGGTTAGTATCCTTTAATTGGAATTATACCCAGGAATAAATTTGGCTTCAGAAGTTAAAAGCCTTTCCGTTTGCATAAAGTCAGTGCATAGAGACAGACGGGGAAAACAGGAAAGACTTTTACCTGTGGATAATTGAGCCAGTAAAATACCGAATTCTGAAAAGTGGGCGAGTCAGAGAGAAGAGTAACGCACTAATATTTACCAAAGGTGCGGACTGCGCCATGCTTCAAAGAGTGGAGGGGGCTCGAGTACCGTACAGAGCAAGCGTAAATATGTTTAATTTTTGGGTTGTGGCTGTCGCTGTCTAAATTTGGTTGGAGACAAGGAAGAGGCAATGTAGTGTCCTTATTTAATCCCTGACGGGTCTATCAGACTGTCCTGCAACCTGCCTGAAATCTGGAAAGCACGCCCTGCTCTTGCGGCCTTTCAGGTAGAGTGGATCAAATATTCCCTATCAAAATATTTGTCCGTTGAATTACTTTTGGACAAAAAAAACAACTTTTTATTTTTTTGAGAAGTGTCTTTCTCCTGGAGGAAACCTCCTTATGCTGGAAACCAAAATACGTTGGTCAAGCCCAGGGAGCAGTTCCAAGTGGTGCTGCGGCGCCTCGGAGCAGAGGACGTGTGGGATTCTGCCACAGCGTTTGCAGGGGCCGTGGGGAGTGGGGACGTATCTCGCTGAGTCCACTCCCTGCCATTTCTCAGGGTCGTGGGATGTGGTGACACATTGGTCTTTCTGGACTCCCTGTAGCACGTGGCAGTTTAGTCGCACAAAGAATAAAATGCATTAGCTTAACCCCCGCTACTGGGCTTAGCATGGGTAAAGTCTGTCTCGCAGGGCGTTATGAGATTGGGTTGGAGGATCTAATGGTCCTTTAAGCCTGTGAAGCTGGTTGTGGGTGCTTTCCCCTTCCAGTGGCATTTGTGGACTGGACGCCGAGGTGGGACCACAGCTGCACCACTTGCTCTGCCCTTGGTGAGGAGAGGAGAGCGTCACTGGAGTCCCTTGCTGTGGGACGTCACGAAACGACTGCTGCCACGGGGCATCGGTGCCATTTTGAATCGAGGCATTTTGGTGTTTTGTTTTGTCAAAATTCCCTGTGGGAGAAATGAAACGGTGTTTCTGGGCTGCTCTCCTGATGGGTAGCGACAGCTGGGCTTGGATCAATGCTCCCCTGGGCATCGCCTATTCCCAAACTCTGAGGATGCTGGAGTCCAGACCAAGCGATGCCTTCTGGCTTCGACTCATCTCTAGGAGCCCTGAGGATCTGATGTGCGGGACTCGCCGGCGCCTGTCGGCTTGGACCCTGAGAGCTTTGGGGTTGAGAACAGTTTGATGCCTTTGAATGCTGGACTCGGTTCTGTGCTGGGCGCCGTCCCCTTTCCTCGCTCGCCCAGACCTGCCCCTAAGGTGCTGTGCTTAGCCATTGAAGTGGGGCTTTGCCCCAAACAGCCAGGGCACGAGGAGGATCCAGACTTGGGCATGAAGGTCTTTACAGGGGCTGGGTGGCTGCACTGTGGGCGACTCCTCTTCAGTGGGACATGGGTGTCGGATGCCCTGAGTCTCCCCAAATCCCCCCTTTCTTCCCCCGTCTACTCTAGCTCAGCAGAGAGCTGCTTTATTCCCCTGCTAGGGGAATTTTCTTCTGCCCCAAGACTTGAGCAGGGGCAGAGCGGTGTCAGGGGTGTCCCCTGCCCTGCCCTGCCCTGAGAAGAGGAAACGAGAGGCTGCACCTGGGCAGGGATTGTGTATGTTGTGGGAGGGGGAACAGCACATCCAAGCTGTTCAGCACCTGGTCCCTAGTGAGAGACTCATCCCTTCACTGTCCTGCCAGGCTGCTGTGCTGCATTGCGGTCCGGACAGAGCAGGACCCCAGCACATCATGGAGCATGGGACGGAGGTGCGCAACCCCACGGAGGTGCAGATGAGCCAGATGGTACTGCCCTGCCACACCAACCACTGTGGCCAGCTTGGTGTTGGGCAGCTGCTCAAGTGGATCGACACCGCAGCCTGCCTGTCTGGTAAGCCGGGCCAGGGGGAGAGGGCGAGGTGGGGTGTGAACATAGGCGACATGTAGGGAGGGCATGGTGGGGGGGCATGTGCCCCCCCTGAGAGTGCTGGTGCCCTGGTTGTGCCCCGCTGGTGCCCCCCTAGACTCAGGAGACACCAGTCGCCCATGGGCTTTGAACCATAGCACCAGGGCTGGGATCACTGTGGGCCTTGGCTGCTGCTTTCCTGGGCTCTGCAGCCGCTGGCAAAAGCATCTGGCAAAAGTGAGTACCCTGCATCCCAGGTTTCGTGATGCACCCTGATGCCCTGGGGTGGGTTGGTGCAGAGGTGGAGCAGATGCATGCTGGAGAGGGGCTATGTGTCTGCTCCCTTATTCTGGTTTTCCTGCACCCAGGGTTACCCTTTGCTCTGTGCAAACCAGCTCCGCTGCTGCTTAGGGGGTTGGTGCTGTGACAGCACCTCCCGTGAGGGGGCCTTGTGCCTGCTCAGCTGACTGCAAGGCATGTCTGCACCCTGAGATACTTCAGTACTGTCTGTCCAGTGCCATGGGGCAGCCCCGTGCTATCCTTCCCTTTGCCGTGTGGGTCCCTAAACTGCAAGATATTTCTCTGTCATTCTCCTCCTCCTTCCTGCCTATCTAATTCAAGTCAGCTCAGCCCTCTCTGCAATGAACCCAGGGTGTGACAGAGAAGGCACCGCTGAGAAGAGACATCCTTAACGATACTCATGAAAGGCTAGTCCTTGTTAATTCTTCAATGGATAAAACTCCTATAGCAGGGAGAGCTTCACCTGCGGAGGGAATCTGCAGACAGCGCTTGCAGAAACGAGCTGTCAGATTCATCCCTGCTATTAGAAAGCTCCAGTCCATCTCCGGGCTCATACGGAGGCTTGCCCTACAGCATGTCTTGCAGTACACGGTATAATCCAGCTCTAAACATTGCCGAGCTCTTGTGGAGGTCTCCGCGTAGGCGTTTCTGCTCTGTGTGGTTTTGATGGCATGTGGGGTAGCAGTTCCCAGGAAGAACTGATCTCGGCTCCCTCTTTGCTCCCATCACTTAAATTTTTATGGGTCCTTTGTAAGCAGCCTACTCCACAAGTGCACTCCATGTGTGGAGGAAACTGTTCCTTAATTATTTAGAGATGTTGTCTGACATGTCTCTGTTTTTGTTTCCCAACATCTTGCACGCTTTAACAAATCCTAGCGTCTCCCGGCACCTGAGAAGCAGGGA
Source organism: Gavialis gangeticus (assembly GCF_001723915.1). Lineage (NCBI taxonomy): Eukaryota > Metazoa > Chordata > Crocodylia > Gavialidae > Gavialis > Gavialis gangeticus. The sequence goes on along the minus strand of NW_017728993.1, from coordinate 14,626,051 downwards.
AGCGGCCATCCCTGTTTGCAAAGGGAGGTGAGGCACAGGAGAAAGGAAGCAGCTTGCCCATGGTTGTAGACACACAGGGTCAGTGGCAGCTGGAGAACTTGGGTCTGGCAACCATTTAAGCTATGCTACAAGATTGCAGGTTACTCTCTTTGGAAGAATCTCTCCATTGTCTACAAAATGAAGCCCCCTCCCCCAAATCCCCCCCTGTTATAGCAGGGTCAATGATCCCAGAAAGCAGCAGAGCCGAGAACTGGTGTTTACTACCCGAGGGGAGAGGTTTTGCATCCTCATAATAAAAAGTTCTTATAAAAAGCCAAATGAGATAGAGAAGGGACTGTGGTTGCAAGTGGCGGGGGGAGGGAGAGGCTATCTTAAAGGATGACCTTTTCTATACCAGATTTCAAAAGTTTTCCTGAGACAGCTGTGCCCTTTCAAGTGAATACCTAGCAAATGAATAGCACCTGGGTGTAATGATCAGGCTGGGACTAGGGTGGAATAGCTAATCAAAGACAGCCCAGCACTTAGCAGCAAGTGTTAGGGCTCTGGTGTAGCGCTGTAGCACACCGGGCAGGGGGACACTTTAATTTGCTGCATTGTCACTCTGTATTGGAGTGGAAGTCCTTGTGCTGCAGGTATTGATGGTTTGGGAGGTGGGTCTATGGAAAGGATCTGTCCTACAAAGTGCTCCCCATCATGGAAAAAATTGAATACTGCCTGCCATAGAAAACTAGTAGGATCCAAGTGAAGTCACTGCCACCTTATGCTGATGAGAGGTAGCTGTGGTAGGTCAGGCGGTTGCTATTTGTCTGCAGGGTCCAGCTGTCCTAGCACAGTGTTCACGCGGCCCTTGCAGCGGCTGTGTCAGCACTCTTCTTTCAATCCTCTTTTTCGGGCTTGGTCCGTTGTGTGCAACGCCGTTCCTAGCGAAAACCTGGCGCTGGGGGGTCTGCCCATAGTCACGCTTCATCAAATGAAGCATTCAGTCTACAAAGCGCTGCTTTGATTTTTAAATAGCTTTTTGGGTGATAAGCAGCATCGTGCAACGGGCTTTCCCATTTGTGAGATCACGCTTCGAAAAAACTGGAGCTCCCAGAACCTGTAATACTGGGAGATCTTCTTGCCACAGGAAACAGCTGTGCAATTTCCAACGTGCATAGCAAAGGCATCGCCAAAAAGGCCGTGACAGTGGTGCAGGGGGCAAACACACATTCTAGTGACAGATGAAAGTGTAGAGAAATGAGGACACCCTTCGAGGACACTTTTTAAATAGCTAACATAAATGGTATCACTCTTTCCCTGTACCAATGTTCATTTCTGACGGGGGAGGGAGGGGAACGTAACACCGATGTCTGCTCCTTTAATTTTGATCCTGTTCAAGTGAACTGGGTGCACATTATGTGACCGGAGAGATCAGACTGCTAGGCTGTGTGCTGGGTGATGTTAGACGCCCGCAGTCTTTGGCTGAGGAAAGAAGGAACAAGCATCTTCTCCGAGTAACCCGTGGTGCCCCTCCACACAGAGGGAGCAGTGTCCTGGCCGTGGTGAGTCAATAGGATCGAGCACTAAACAGAGCCCAGTGCAGAGACCCAGGCTACTCGTGCCCAGCCAGGACCTGCCGAGACACAAGCCGCCCAGTTGTCTGGTGCATTGCTGTAGGCACTGACGCGGTTTGTTTTTCCTTTCTAGCCGAGAGACACGCTGGCTGCCCCTGCGTCACAGCTTCCGTGGACGATATCTATTTTGAGCACATGATTAGGTAAATGCCTTACTTCCCTCTCTGGCTGTTTTGCTAGTTTGGGGGGGTGGGTGTGGGGGGGATCTTTTCTGCTTTGCACACAGCAAATATTAAAGACCTGGAGTCCGGGTGCTGCAAATTCATCCCTTCTGCTCTACAGAGATGAAACCTCATCCCAGTCCAGCGCACGAGAGCAAGGGAGGAGCAGGGCCACAGAGGCTCAAACCTGAACATGTGCAGAAGACCTTGTAACCCACCCAACAATTAGGGGCCACGTTCCTTCTGAGACCTGCCGATGGACAACTCTCTGTGGTTTATGTCCTAGTGCCACTTCCCTTATTTTCCTGCTTTTCCCTCATAATCCATCTCCTCCCTCTTTTTTTTTAATTTTTTCAAGGAATCCGTTCCAGTTCCTGGTCCAAAAAAATCAGTCTTATAAATGACACAGCTGTAGCGTTTCTTATTCACGGGTCTCCAACCTCTTTGCGGCTCTTAACTTTACCCAGCACCTTCCCTAGGGATGGGGAGTAAGCCTACCCAGGGATTATCGCTTCAGCCGCAACTGAGATGCAGCCACCTCTGGGAAGGAATACAACAGCTGTCTTGCGTACAGAAGTTTAATGTTATAGCTTACATGAAGTTGTGAAAAATGCCTTTTTTTTCTCAAATGCTTGCCTCCATAAGTCATGTTGAGTGGAATGGTGAACTTCCATTTTTTTTTCTTTCTCCTTTTGTAATCCTAATGGCCTGTGCCTAATGTATCCTACCGGGCAGAGCCGGTAGCCCTCTTATGCCGTTCTGTGCAGCGCTGAGCATGCAACACAGGGGCTGGTTAAGATGATGGTGGGAAGTCGGTGCTCCTTTTTCAGGGGTTCGCTAAACCACTTCCAATGAAGTTTCTGGATATTGGGTGTGAGCAATTGGAGGTGCTTCTTCCCTGTGAATGTTGGTAGCTCTGAGTTTTTAGTGCTCTCTGATTTAAAGGTTGGTTTTGGGGTGAGGTGGTTAAGCCAGCCTTGGCGATAAGTAGATTCTAGGTATAGAGAAGACTTTCCATATTGGATGCTTTCTCTGTGCCTGCCAAACCGAACTCACAGTGTCCTAGAGTTCACCATATAGCTTCTGTCTCCGTTCCAGAGCATGCTTCACAGCTATTATCACCATTGTTGTAAGAAAAGACAGCTGAATGCGGCATGGGCCTTTAGACACCCAGGTGCACAGAACTATTAAGTATTGCAGATGGTTAGTAGTTTGTTGAGGATACTTCTATAAACCAGGCTCAGTGCACGCCTGCTCCTGAAGGCACCAAGCACGTGCAGCAGCTTTATACGTTCTGGGCAGTCCAGCCTACTAGGGAAAACCTGGTGCTAATTAATGGTAATGAATGAATTAGCTGATGGAAAGGCTTGATAGGCAAAGTGGTGCAGGCAGCAGAGGTGACCTGAAACTTGACCTTGGTCTTGACTTAGTTGGAGGCTCAGTTTGTTTTAGCAATGAAGCTATTGCCTCTGTACCTCTGATCCCAGGCCGAGCCTCAACCAAGAATTCATAGGAGAGGTTATACTTATGTTTCCCACTCAAGTTGAACTAGAAAGTACAGCACCAGGAACTGTGGTCATCTGTTTTCATCAGCTGCTTAGGTCAATTATGTAGCCTTGAGATCTTTGGAAGAATACCCTCCACCTATGTAGGTGTCTAAAGACATCATTGAAATCTTTGGGCATCTCATTACAAGCCGGCAGTTGCTGAAACAGGTTATTCTGTGGCAAAATCTAATCAAGCAGCAATGAGCTATATCAAACCACTCCGCTATGCCCAAGAGATTCAGAAGGGAGTACCACTCCTGTCCTGATGAGACTTTAGACCAAAGGCTTTCCCAGTGTCACTATTGAATTGCTCCTACGGGCCTGTCTACATTAGGAAAGTCTCTGCTGCAGAAGCGAGGTTGGCAGAGCCCCCTGAACATGCAGGATACACCAGCATCAGGCCACCACTTCCCAGAACAGCACAGCTGACGAGTAGGAGGGCTGGGGTGGTCTGTAGCGTAACTTGGGGTAGGCAAGCAGGGACCAACGTAGTAGGTGCAACAGACTTGTTTGTGCCCCCACCCCACAAGTGTCCATGGCAGAAGCAGCTCCATAGTGAAGCTTTTGCAGCAGCTGGGTGCAGGGACACCACGTTGCTGCTGGAGGAGTGACAGCCAGAGCGGGCAGACCATGTCATGGACACACATGTGCACACGTCTGTCTCTTTTTCTTTTTCTTTTTCTTTTTCTTTTCTTTTTCCCTACGCTCCTAGCTGGGAAGCTGTGGGCCAGCGCTCTGCAGCGCGCACCTGGCCGGGGTTACAGAGGGAACATTAACACTTGCACACTTTTGCAGCTATGCCAGTAAGTAAAATGTAGACAAATGATGTCTAGACAGCTCAGGGAATAGGAGTGGCTGTGGGGCCGTGTCCCTCCCTGGGGACAGGGCTTTCTCTCTGTCCTAGGCAGACAGAGACAAAAGTTACTCCTTTGACAGCTGGTCGGTGGCCTGCGTGAAAAGAATTGGGGAGTGCAGTTCGTTACCTAGGTTATCCTTGTTCTGGTCACAGCAGAGAAACCAAGGATTAGCGAGATGAGAAACAAAGGCCCTGCTACTCCCAGAGACACGCGCTGCCTCTGCTCAGGCTGCTAGCTCTTAAGTAGATAAATGGGAGACATCTGTCTTGAGAGCTATCGTTTTGACACCTCTCACCGGTCCTATGCTCACATTAAGCCCTGAGCAAAAACACAAATTGAATCCGTGATTGTAACTAGCGGGATTTTAAAAAAATTGAGTTATTAAAGGCTTGCGAGAGATTTTGAAAGATGAGGGTTGGGGGTTTTTTTTGGAATCTTCTGCTAATCTTTTGCTAATTGTGTTAATGAACCTCTATTTATTTGATAGGCTAGAGGGATAAAAGGGCGGGTGATCAAGTTAAAATACTTTTATTGCAATGATTCTGTGTTTTCTCTGTGCTGCGCAGGCTCCGACATAATCGTTTTAAGGTCGGCTGTTTCTGTAGGTCCCTTTGCTGTGTAGATGGCTAGTAAATAGGACGCAGTAGGAAAGTGCAGCCCTGCTGGGATACGGTAGTTTGGGGCTTGTCGACTGGGGGATACTTGGGACATTTAAAGATGAACCAGGTATTGGGGTGGGGATTGTGGTCGTAAGTTAAAGCACATTCAGCTCGGGGGTGGAGGTTCGCACTAAGGAAAGAAGCGGGCCTGGATCGGTGCAATCTAGTTGTGCTCAGCAGGGTGAGCACAAGTGCATTCCTGTGGATGTTACACTGTTAGTGCAAGCACAAGCAACTTAATGTACAGTGAAAGCTTGTGGGGATTTACTGACTACCCATTCTTACCCTGGGGTAACTGGAAGGTAACCAACCCATGATAGTTGAGCCCTCAATGAAAGGGGATACGTTCCTGTGGGTTAAGATTTCATTTACTATGGGGCAAAAATATGAGGAGCACCTGCAAAGGCCAGCAGCTCTAGTTGGGAATGAATTTGGGGGCTGTCTTGTTGCCCAGAAGGATGATACTTCGATATCTAGGGTAGCAAGTGCGGGAACATGAGATTTGCTCCTTGCCTTGACGGGGTAGATTGGAAATGAGCCCTTTCTGGAAGAGCACTTCATTTTCTGGAGGCATTTGCAGTAGCGAGGGAAGGAGATGTTCCCTCACAGGGCCGCTGAAGTTAATCCTCGCTTGTTCCTCCATTCAGACGTGAGCAAGGTGGAAAAGCACAGGCTGGGACAGTGTCGCTGGGTTGCTGGGCAGATGTCTTCAATTCATGCTCTACCCATCCATGGAAAACCTTTTGAGATCTTTAATGACCTTAATGCTTGATGCAAACAAGGGTTGATCACAATTAAAACGTGCAACAGAAGCAAATCTGCTCAGGTAGAAACTTTTGACTGAAAACTACGCTCCCTAAAAAGGCCCAGCCAGTTGCCTTATTAGACGCTTCCTTCATCCTGTTTCTTTAAGCTGGGAAGAATGAGGTGCTGCTGCTTTTGGCAGGCCAATGGGAGACCATCAGTTCACCCACCCTATAGTTTCGGTTGCGATGGCGTGCTCTCTGACTTCATATTCCTTTCCTTAGTCTGTGTGTACGACCCCCCGAGTCAAGAGAGGTGAGCAGTTGCTTTCCAGGATGATGGGTCACAAGTGTCACGTGTATCTGTCTGATTCACCGATGTGATGTACTCATTTACAGTTGGGTCAACTGTGGCAGTACTTGACAAAATCCCACCCAAAGTTTGGCTCATGCCTCTGGAGCTATAGTATGATGCCTTAACTGCTCTGCCACTATGCTCCAGCAATAGATTTTTTTTCATAGCCCGATAAAGTAAGCAGTTGGACTGAACAGGAAAGCTTAACATT
>NW_017728993.1:14603168-14614905 GCF_001723915.1 Gavialis gangeticus | reverse complement strand
CTGGGAGGAAGCCAGAATTCCCCTTTTGCAAAGTAATGCTCGTGCTGCTGCCAGCTTGTCTTGGCCTGGGAGCTGGAAAATCTGACTTGCTTGCTGTGAGGCTTCCTCTACTAGGAAACTTGAATCTGAGATCCCTATTTTAAAAGACCAGGACAAGTGATATGATTCTGACTGGTCAGTGCAGACGAGGACAAGTCTTCCTCATGTGTGGCTTCATGTCATTAGTTATGACGTAAAGGCTATGCTTTATGCATGCCTATGGAGGACAGGGCTGGGCACAACTTGTCCTCTTCAACACTTGGCCAGGATTGTGTCTTCAAACTCACTGTGAAGAAGGGTGTTTAAGCAGGATTCCTTCTAGTGAAGACAAGACCCAGTTAAATTCCCCAGTGGTGAGGTTATGTTGAAAAGCTGAGAGAAAGCAGCTGGTTAAAGAGCTTAACACCTTCCTGTAAAGCTCTTCTCAGCCAGAGGTGTGTGTGTCTTTGTGTGTGCATGTGTGCACCTTCCTATAAAGCTCTTCTCAGCCAAAGAGGGGTGTGTGTGTGTGTGTATGTGTGTGTGTGTGTGTTTTCATGCGTGCACCTTCCTATAAAGCTCTTCTCAGCCAAAGAGGGGTGTGTGTGTGTGTGTATGTGTGTGTGTGTGTGTTTTCATGCGTGCACCTTCCTATAAAGCTCTTCTCAGCCAAAGAGGGGTGTGTGTGTGTGTGTATGTGTGTGTGTGTGTGTTTTCATGCGTGCACCTTCCTATAAAGCTCTTCTCAGCCAAAGAGGAGTGTGTGTGTGTGTGTGTGTGTGTTCATGCGTGCACCTTCCTATAAAGCTCTTCTCAGCCAAAGAGGGGTGTGTGTGTGTGTAATCCAGAGCTCAGTAACACTTATGACTTGTCTGACCTACTTAAAAACTCTGGTAGACAGAAAAGCTAAAACCACCTCCAGTCTTTTCTGCTGCATTTCCACTCTGGAGCAGTAGCATAGGGGATAGGGAGGGAATGATGATGCTCTGATTTTCAGTAGCTGATTTTGATGCAAGCAGAGTCCTCCGACAGCACTTGGAAGTCCTGGCAGAGAAATCCAGCCTACTGGGAATCCATCCCAAGCCAGGGAAGGAAGGACAGACCTGTGATCTCATATACAGTCACTGTATGCAATGCTGCTAGTCGCAGTGGCCTAGGCTCTGTCTGGGAACACTGCAGAGGAGATGCTGCCTCTGTCTGAGGGGTGAGGTCCGTTCTGGTCTAATACGCTGTGTAATCAAGTGGAATCTGCCATGGCATCCTCAGTGGAGAGGCTGAGGTCATCCTGCTGCCCATGGAGGTGGGAGTAAACCATTTGAAGCTCTCGCACAGTGGTAAAGACTGTCTAATTGTATGCGCGGTCCCTGCTTTTCGGGCATGGGGTCCACTTGACGCATGTAGGGAGCCTGTAGTTCCAGGCAAACGCTCCTTGGTTGGTGGTGGGACTTAAAGCCAGAGCCATGAGTGCTAGAGCAAGGCCCCTTCCTGCCTGAGCCCAAGCAGAGGCAGAGGTGGTGGAGAGGAAACAATTTGTGCCAAACCCTGCAGCCAGGTCTGAGTTAGGACCCTGATGATTTGTTTGCCAGCACTCGCATAGACCAGGCGTTCTCCGTTCTTAGAGCAGATCCGCAGGGTGGGACTAGGAGGGGACACAGTATTATGGGCTGAGTTGTTATATAGCTGTGCAGCTCCTGGCTTGTAGCACACTCTTCACGTAGTTGTGGATGAATCTACCTGCAGCAAGATGCTACTTCAAGAACCTCATCGACTTTGATTTTACTGATGCTTCAGACCCGGGGAGGCAGAATCGAGCTCTGTGGACATTTTTATTATACTGGTCCTACCTTCAGCAATTGCTACTGCAGGGCTGTTGGCATTACTGATTGCTGACCTGCCGATGGAAGCTATCAGACCCTTCTGGGTCAATAGTCTGACCCCTTGGAAAGCTGCATCTGTCCACAGCTGCAGCTGGTTCAGTGGGCTGGAGGGCCCCCCTGCAAGCATTGCTTAAGGACGTCCCGGGGAGAACTTGAATCTTAACTGGCCTGAGTCCTCCTAATCTTATATTTTAACTAGGCTCCCAGGGGAGAGCTTGCTTCAAAGTCCACAGAAACCAGAGGAGCCTTTGCATTATTTCCAGTGAGCCTTGGATCAGGGCCAGAGCTGGTTGGCTTCTTCGTGTGCATTTCATTTCCCTTCCCATACACCCATGAAGGGAGAGAGACCCACGTTTTAAAAGCTAGGAAAATGTGATTGTAAAACCGCAGAGCTCAGCAAAGGAAGTTGGGGGAAGGGGAGGGGGGAATGGCATCAGGTGCAGGACCTGAAATGACTCTTCTTTTATCTTTTAGCAAATAACTGACTCACTAGATTGCAAATAGACAAGACCCCTTGGTGTATGCCCTGGTGTGTAGGTGTGTAAGGGGCTTGTCTTTGGATCTATCTCAAGAAGAGAACTACAGGAGCTATTTCATGCACCCTTAACCAGCCTGCAGCTTTTACAGCAGAGGGCTATATCAGTCGATAAGAAGCAATAAGTGGAAAGATAAAGTTTTATTGGGTGTAATGGGGTTAGGTGCCTTCGGAGTCCCTGACCCTTCAGATCTGTACATGAAGCAATCAACAGCAAAAATCAGAATGCAAACTGCTTTGAGACCGTTGATTAAACACTGTACATCGAGTGTGGCACGTGGTCAACTGCATTCCTGGTTGTCCCACCTCCTCTTCCTGGGATCCTCCTGCCCGCACACCCTTTGAATGTACATTTAACTCCTGCACCTAACTATAAAGGTGGGCTTTGAGCCCCTGGAACCAAAACCCGTGTCTTGTGATCTTGTACAGCTCCCACAGGGGCCTTGATCCTGGCTGTAACCTGCAGGGGTGATAGTCACTCTACATGAGCCCAGTTACAAAGCAGAGAGAGGTGCAGTTCCTCCCAAGTGATCAAAGTAGTTCTGCACGTGTACAATGTATGGTCATGGAGCTCTCTCTCTGTATATATTTTTACCCAAACATTGCCTTTCTTTTGTATCAGACAGATGCATATAGTATCTCCTTGGCAACACCATGGGAAGGACAATTTCTGGTAGGAACAACTGCAAAAGTGAAAGCAGTAGACTTAGACTTGTTGCTAGCCCTAACCTAGTGACATTGTGAATAGTCGCATTAACCTGACTGACATGAGCACTCAATACCTACCAGCTTTTACATGCACCGAGGCAGTTCTCTTAATCTTTTAATGTTTCAGTAATCCTCAGATTAACTTGGCGTTGGCATAAAAGTTGTTTTCACTGGCGTCTAAGGGAGCTGGTGTTCCTAAGGGGATATGATTGACTGAGAGAGCCGTGCATGTAAACGGTAGGGTGAGCTGGCTGTTCACTGCGCTGGCTTGCTGAGAAAATGGATGACTGGAGATCCCTTCTCCCAGACCTAAGGACCCACTTTTGTGAACAGCTGATTGTTTCCAGTCTCCCCAAACCAGTAGAAATGGAGGCCTCTGTCCCTGACACAGTTGGTGCCCCTTACTTGGTGGTGGCAGCCCCCAGTTGAGAACCATTGAGGTAAGCTGAGCCAGTGCAACGCTGCTTCTCAACTGGGGCTGCCTCCAAATTCAGAAATGTTGTGGAGATGCTGTGACTCTGATAGGGTTGTGACCCCCTGCTTTAGGCACGAACAGGTCCCACCCAGGCGGGGTACAGTTTTACAGCCTCTCCTTGCTCACAAGCTTGATGCAGCGGTCACCCCTGGGAACTGCGCTGCCAGCCCGTGCAGTGGTACGGGCTGTGACGTGTACTTGTGCCACGACTGTAATGCAGCAGGGTCCGGCACCCACTGCTGTACTGCTTCAAGTCACACTTAAGATGACTGTAACTTAAAGTGGTGTTATGGGAGGAACATGTCCCTCTTTTCTCAGGTTTGCTTTTGGGTATAGCCAGTTTCCCCGCTATGGTCTAGCATTCTCCACGCTCTGTTCACACAGCAAGGAAGGTAAGAAAAATGACTGAGAAACAAGGACAGTGGGATTGTAAATCCCCAAAATACAAGTGGGGGCAGTCAAGGAAGGGGTTGGATCTGAACCCGCTTTGAAAAACTGGACTAGATTTCAAGCTGTGTGCCTAGTCTTGAGGGGTGGGGGATGTATGAAAATCAGTAGTTCGGGTTGTGTGCATCTCAGCTTTGGTAGCTGAAATAAGTGGAGCTGAATGAAGCAGTCTTAACTGTCATGCACCGGGGCATGGGAAACACTAAGGTTGTGTATTCAAACTTACCTGAGCACTTACTGGGGCATGAACTGACGGTGGCATTAACAAAAGATTTTTGCATTTAATTTTCTAGCATCTTTCTTTTTATTTCCTTCCAAAATAGGGAAGGAATATTCCCGTTTTCATCAAGCAGTTGGCAAAGGCTAGCCCGTTTTGATCAATGATGTTAGTTAACTGCACTTACTGATTTAACAGCCACTGATTTGTTAGCCTGAAAGGGTCGGTGTGCGCGCGCACGTGAGTGTGTGTGTGCATGCATAGCTGTCTGCGGATACTTAAACTCGACTTAAAACCTTGCTAGAGAAGCTATTGCATTTGTTATTGCCTTGGAGAAAGGGGCCACTTTGTCTAAAAGGACTGCTGGTTTCCAGCTTTTGTGGTCTCTTTCTCCAGCAAGTACAACTGGCATCCAAAGTATTCGAGAACAGGCCTTGTTAATAAATACACTCCTGCTGGGTAGACAGGAGAATTCCAGATGTGGAAGCTAAATTGGCTCTGTCTCGGTGAAATCTGACCTGTCTCCTCTCCCACCTTTCCTGACACAGCCTATGCCGTTCCTCCCTGGGACTCCTGTGACTGCATATTAAATGGCAGGATGTGGCTGTGTCCCCTGCCCGCTTGCATTAATCACAGCAGGTACCTTTCAGGCTGGGCAGAGAAGCCAGCTGTTATGTTCCTACCCAGAGTCACAGCCCAGGACCTGGATACCATTTAAATGTAAAATTACTCAAGCAGGAAATCTCATCTGTGAGCCCTCTCTGTTGTACTGGAAAAGGACATGAGGACTGGGCCCAGTTGCCTCTCTGTGCTGGGACCCACGGAAGAGCCTTTACCTTTCATAAATCCCTAGGATACCTATGGTTCCCTACCCCTCCTTGAACTGTCCTGGTGACCCTCATGCACAGTCCCAAGGAAGTAAGAGTAGCTGCTAATAGGACATCCGCTGTTGTTTTCTGGAAGCGAGCTATTTTGCCCTATAGACCTTAACTGCAGCACTATCGGGGACTGGTTGCCAGGGAGGTAGAACTGCTTTTTAGGTGAATGTGTGTTTTGTACATGTGGGCTGTTTTCCCTCTGATCCCACAGTAACACCTTTTCTGATTTTTTTTTTTAAAGTTTTATTTGTTTTTTGTTTTGTTTTTCAGCATTGGGCAAGTTGTGAACATCAAAGCAAAAGTAAACCGAGCCTTTAACTCTAGCATGGAGGTTTGTATGCCTTACCCCATTACCTGCATCCTCTGCTGCTTCTCTGTCCACACAGTGAACGCTTGTATTAGTGGTACTACCGACCCAACCCTCCTTCCTTTCCCATCCATCATTGTGGTAGTGACAATGGGGCCGAGTGATGTCTTGCTGCCCATTCGATTTCTACAGTCCAGTTTTCTGTGATCCAGGCGCTCTGGACACACCTCCATTGGCCTGGATCTACAGTGCCTGGGTTTGCAAAGTGGTGTCCCATCCAAGAGCTAGCTAAGTTCAAGGCTGCCTAGCATCCAAGGTCAGGTGCATTTAGCCCAATGTGGCTGCATATATACCTATTTAGAGGTCATTCTCTTGTTCTTTTATCTGTTTATTGTGATACTTTTAATGCTGTAAGAATCCCTGAAGAGCCATTTTTCTCCTGCTGCCCCAGATGTCTGCTGACTCCCCGTCTTAGACTTGTTTCCGTTGCTTTGCTTGGGGAGAAACAGTCTGATCTGGAGTATTTGGCTTGCTTTGCTCTCCAAGGAATTAGTTCTGTGATCCCATCACTAGAAAGTAGCAGGACTCTTCAAGCAATAGTTGCCCTCGCTGTTCCCCATCTCAAATGAGTTGCTGACCCTCAGTATGGGAATAGAGGTCCTGTGTCAGTGCATCCTCTTCATATCCTGCATTATTTGGGGAAGGAAGCTTGTGACACTTCCCAGGTTCATTTATTCCACCTCCTTTTATTCCATAGGAGCAGTTGAAGCCATTGTGAATTGACTGGTCCTGTGTAGTTCAGTGTCTCTTTTGGACTCCATTCCAGGTTGGGATCCAGGTCAGCTATGAAGATCTCTGCAGCGGCGAGCAGTGGAACGTGTGCAAAGCTTATGCTACCTTTGTTGCACAAAGCACATCGAACACTAAGGTAAGAGAAGACCCCCTCCGAAGCTAGAGCTGCTGTCACTTCTAGTTCTGGGTCATGGGGAAGAAATCAAGTTGCTGGCATTGTGTGGAACTGCTTCCAGGGTCTGCCTTGAGATCTCTTGCAAAGATTTCCATGGTTGTCATCAGGTGTTGGGTGACTCAGTGTTTTGATCTTGACTTTGAATATCCCTAATGTGGCACCTTGAATGGTACACACCTGGCGTGACACTTGCAACACTGCATTTGAATTGTTGGCTCTAACAGAATAAGTTTCTTGCTTGTACTTTTGCAGCATTTATCACAGTCCTTTGGCGTGGAGGTAAGAGGATCCACTAGGTTGTCTTCTATTGAGTGCGTATGTGTAATAACTGTAAGCCTGGGTCTGACTGGCCTTTAGGTGTTACCCTACTGCAAATGCAAAACAATAATACTGCAGGATTTGCTGGACATCTGTATAAACACTTTTTTTGACTAGCTGCCTCCCTAGCTGGGCCCTGTTTATAGTGAGGCCTAGATTCTCAAAGGGTTGTTAAGTCTCTCTATAAATATTAACAAACAAATGGCATTTCTGTGCTTTTCCTGAAGCACTCAGGATTCAAATATTCTTGTAATAACTACACTTACTTCCTGACCTCTGGTGGTTATTAAAACCCTGCAGTGCAGGTGCCTGGAGGAGAGCCGCGGTGTCCTAGCCAAATTGCTATTTGGGGAATGTTTTTTTAACCAAACTCCTCCAGCCAGTTGAAGCAACCTCCGCTTCCCGTCCCAGGTCAGTGTGTGGCAGTCAGCCAGCGGCCATGTAGCACACAGCTTTCCAGATTCACATCAGTAGCTGAAGGAGGGTTTCCTTTAAGAGGAGGATGCCTGAGACTCAGGAGATCCAGATGGTAATCCTGGTTTTGCTTCAAGTCTCTTGTCACCTGTAGGCGAGCCATTTCATGCCACCCTGGTGCCTCCTTGAAATCAGGTTGGGCTTTCCCTACCTCCTACATAGGTGTCTTGTGGCTTAGCAGATTACTATAGCTCCGACTGATACGGAGGCAATGTGGCCTAACAGAGCAGGGCACTGGCCATCGACTTGGATGCCCAGTTTGATGCCCAGCTTTGCCTCTAACTTGTTGAGTGACGGCTAGTCTCTATGCTTTTGTTTTCATCCTTTGCCTCCTCTATTTGACCATAAGATCTCCAGGCCAGGGGTTGTCTCTTGCTGTGTGTCTCTACAAAGCCTGGCACAACGGGGCCTTGGCCACAGTTGAGGTCCGTACATGCTACAGTAATACAAGTCATCATTCGTATTGGTAAAGAGCACCATGGTCCTCTGATGAAACAGGCTTTGGATACAAAGAACGTATTGATGCTGCGAATACTGTGCAGTTGGGCTCTTTTGGAAGACGGTGTCATGGAGGAGCTGCCCCTTATAGAAAGGTTTTCCAGTTCACCCAGGACATTGGGGCCCATGACTAGAAGTATCATCTAGACCAGGGTCCCAAACCTCTTGAACCAAGGCAGTGGACCACTGTGCACTCTTCCTGATGTGTGACATGGCAAACGGGGAAGCTCTGTGCAATCAGCTACGCATGCCCTGTGTTTTTCCGCTCTTCCTACAAAGCAGCTTCTGCTGGCCACTGCTGGAGACCAAACTCTGAGCTAGGTGGACCTTTGGTCTGGCTTGGCATGACCCAAGTTTGCCACCTGCAGTGGTGCATTCATGGTTTGGGAACCACTGAGATGCATGAGCTCTCTAGATCAGAGGTGTCCATCTTTTATCGCCACATACCCTGTGGGCCACACCAGCAGGGGCCACATGCTACACGGGCCATACCAGCATGACCCATGGGCCCACCAGGCTGCACCCTGCATGGTCCCTCCTTCTCCCACTGTACCAGGTACACACTGGCACCCTAGTCTTACCCTCAGGTCCCTGACTGCAAGCTTTGCAGGCACCATGGGCTGCACTGCATTGTACTGCACTGTCTGTTGTGTGGGGGCAGGAAGTAGGAGCTGGAGGGGGGCAGAAACCCTGGCTGCTACTGCAGCTGGAGCAGTGGGGAATCAGCAGCTGGGTGGGAATCCAGGGGCCACAGATTAACCCTTTACAGGCCACCAGTTGGCCAGCCCTGCTCTAGATAAAGCCTGGTAGTGATGTCTTGCATGCTCCTCAGGGTTCCCGTTGAAGTGTTTCCCTGGGAAACAGCCCAGGTAGGAGCAAAGCTGAATACAGACTCTGTCCTGTCCCTTTGTGCCTAGATTAAACTGAAGCCAGTGATTCCTCAGACAGAAGAGGAGAAGACCGAATACAGCATTGCAGCCGAGCGCCGCCGCATGAGGCTGGTCCACACTGATACCATCAAGGATCTTCTTAGTAGCAGCTCCTTCCAAGCTGGTAACTTATCCTGTGGGTCTGTCATCCCTCTGTCCCGTGGGAGTCTGTGCCGGGCATTGGCCCGATTGCCTTGAGCTGGGGACAGAGAACAGTCTGGGCACATCTGTCTGCAGCAAAGCAGTTTCACATCTGGCATTTGCTTATAAAACCCTGGAGTTTGGAGGTGGTCTTCCATGCATGGCAGACCACTTGTCTCTCACAGTATCTCTGTGAAGCGGGGCACTAAGTATTGTCCACAGGCAACGCATAAAGTGAACTTGCCATCGCTACGCAGCGACTCGCTGGTAGAGATGGGGCGAAAATGTGGCCCTTCCTAGCTGTCGGCTCTGTACACTGTTCTCCAGCCTTTGATCTCTGTCAAGTGTCTAACAAGTCTGGCCTGTACCCCAATCCTGTGACGTGCTAATTGTCTCAAATGTGCTTATTGAGGCATTGTTACGTTTTTGGCTTGGCTTATTACTTTCACCAGAAGGCTTATTGGTGCCGCCCCGTCCTGGCAGGCTCCTGGGAGGATGGTCTACAGCACAAGGTGGCACAGCAGGGCCTTGTTACAGGCTTTACCACTGACCCGGTTTTGGGCAACTTCTGCTGCCCTCTCTTCTTACCCAGTGGGGATAACACCTGTTTCACAGCTGTGTTCAAGGCCATTTGCTAACATTAGCAATGGGCTTGGAGTCTCTTGGGTGGGACATGCCATTAGGACCAAGTGGCGTTTGGTGGGGATGTTAGGCCAGGCTGCAGAGGCTAGTCAGGCCTGATCCCTGGGCCGAGGGTACGTGTGAACCGGTCCCTCGGAGCAATGGAGAACGTTCCCAAGGATAGTCTTGCCCTACCCATCGTGTGCTTGTGCTCTGCTCATGCCAAGCTCATAAATGAGGCAGTGAAGCTGCCCTGAAGGGCTGGTCCATCCCCCCCCCCCACTTGCACGCACGCACGCACGCGCACACACGCACGCTCACACACTCTGCTTTTGAGCCCCCTGTCTGTGTGCTTGAGATTTGCAACAGGGAGGAGGAGGAGATTTTCCTCATTGCCAGGTTTGGCCCAGGTAGAGTGGGTTGGCAGGACCTGCTTCTTCGTGGCCCTCTCAAGGGCTGTGTGAAAGGTGCATAGCCATGTTTTACTCCACGGGTTCAATGGGTACAAGGTCTCCAGGCCCCATGTTAAGGAAACATGGTGTTTTCTTTGAGTGGGGGAAAGGTTCATAGGTAGCCCTCACCTGACTGCATAGTAGCTGTTACACAGGTGAAACAGGGAGCTGTTCTGGATTCAGTGTGGCTGTGGGCTGGGAAATGCTCAGGCCTTGTGGGAGAAGAGGGGACATGAGGTTTTTGTAGATAATGGTCAAGCAATGACTTGCACCACTAAGCCTTTCATCGGCCTAGCAGGCCCCTTTTTTCATGCTGCTGTGATAAGCCAGTATGTTTCTTCTATCCCAGAGCATGAGACCGGAGACTGCAAGACTATGGTGCCTGCTGGACAGACCCGGGTGGAGAGTGTGGAGCTAGTGCTGCCCCCTCATGCCAATCATCAGGGAAACACCTTTGGTGGGCAGATCATGGCCTGGATGGAAAACGTCGCCACGATAGCAGCAAGGTGAGGTTTGGGCTCCTCCATTAAAGGGCGACTGTCGGCAGGATCTTTTGCCTGGGACGGGGGTCCAGCTGCATATGCTCTGTGTGCCTTTCATTCCTGTGGTAAGTGTTACTGCATAAGACATAGTACTATAGCAGGCCGCAGCCACCCCATACAGCAGTTTGGGAGGCCATTGCAGGGTGTCCTGCAACTGGAGTGATACAGGGAGTTTGAGGTGGGTGCAAAATAATGACCTGAACAGGATTTGGGCCCCAGGTTGCAAGGTGCTAATTCCTTTCTACTCGTCAAAAACCTTCATGTGCTGTTCCCTGACTTGAAGTGGCCTGGACCTCAGGTTTCAGTTTTATCCAAAGACAGAGCCTACAACTGGACAATAACTCGACAACTCATTTAGACGTGGGGTGCTATTAACTCTGAGAGAGGAGAGCCTCTACTTTGTCGCCAGTGGTCCTTTGTAGTGACCTCAACTTGTGGGTCCTGTATCTCCTGCTAGGTAGGTCCAACCCTTGCACTGTGAGGTGGGGCAGGCTCCACTTGCCTTCTCCAGGTTATTGGGTCTCCAGCCGCCCAAATCTTGAACAGGTTCGCTGGCCAAGGGTTGCCAAATTTAAATTTTGCCTGCTTCTGTTGGATATGAGAAGGAACTTTTTAATGATGAGGGTGATATAAGACATTGGTAGGAGAGATTATGGGATCTCCGTTGCTGGGAATTGTTAAAGGCAGGTTAGTCAAACATTGGTTTGGGATGGTATAGACAGGGATTATCATGCTCTGAGCAGGGGGTTGGACTAGATTTGACATCTCAAACCCTCCCACCCTTTTTCTATATTTCCACAAAGTCTTGTCATGATGCTGTCCTCATTTTGGAACCAGAGGCTGTAACCTGTTGCTATATGAGGTCCAAAACACATAGAATCATCGAATCATAGAAGTCGGGTCGGAAGGGACCTTGTAGATCTTCAAGTCCGACCCCCGCCTGGGCAGGAGAAAAACCAGGCTCAAATGACTCCAGCCAGGTAGACATCAAGCCTCCTCTTAAAGACCCCCAGGGTAGAAGCCAGCACCACTTCCCTTGGAAGTTGGTTCCAGATCCTAGCCGCCCTGACCGTGAAGTAGCGCCTCCTGATGTCGGAGAGTAGGTTTAAACTAGACAACTTGTGGCCATTATTCCTTGTTACCCTGGGGGGCGTTAGGGGAAACAAGGTCTCTCCCAAACCCTGCTGGTCCCCCCTAGTGAGTTTATAGACGGTCACCAGGTCCCCCCTCAGCCTTTTCTTGTGGAGGCTGAATAGGTTCAGGTCCCACAGTCTCTCACTGTAGGGTCTGCCCTGTTGTCCCCGGATCATGCGGGTGGCCCTCCTCTGGACCC
>NW_017728993.1:14602016-14602720 GCF_001723915.1 Gavialis gangeticus | reverse complement strand
TCTGCAATCCATCTGACTGTGTAGGCATCAGTGCCACAGACGCCCAATTTTTTAATGAGGATGGGGTGGGAGACGGTGTCAAAGGCCTTGCTGAAGTCCAGAAAGACTACATCCACAGCGACACCTGCATCCATGGCCTTTGTGACCTGATCATAAAAGGCAATCAGGTTGGTTTGACATCTGGGATCTCACAATGGTCAATAGGCCATGCTCTGTTAGAGGTCAGGTTGCATCGTTGGAACAGGTCATATATATGGCAGGGAGGGGCCATCACCAGGGAGGACTACACCTCGGTTGCTCGGGGCTGCGGGGGGGGGCGGTCAGGAAGGCCAAGGAGGAGATGGGACTGGGACTAGGGACCTGGATCAAGGACAACAAGAAGTCCTATTTTAAATATGTAGGGGGTAAAAAGAAGGTACCGGGTAACATGGGGCCTCTGCAGGACATGCTAGGAAATCCGGTGGTTACATCAGATTACAAAGCTAACCTTTTTAACAATTTCTTTGCCTCCAATTTTCTGAGCAGGGATCGGGTCACCGCCCCCACCGGGACCCCCATAGGACCCAGGGGAGGCGCAGCCAGGCTAG
The DNA here is from genome assembly GCF_001723915.1 of Gavialis gangeticus. NCBI lineage: Eukaryota > Metazoa > Chordata > Crocodylia > Gavialidae > Gavialis > Gavialis gangeticus. The sequence continues at coordinate 14,602,133 of NW_017728993.1, read as the reverse complement.
GGGTCAGAGAGGACCAAGTCAGGGAACGTCTGGAGGGACTGGATGTATTCAAATCAGCTGGTCCAGACGATCTCCACCCCCGAGTGCTGAGGGAATTGGCTGAGGTCATTGTGGGAC
>NW_017728993.1:14596334-14601321 GCF_001723915.1 Gavialis gangeticus | reverse complement strand
ACTAGTCAGAGGGGACCAGCAGGCACTGGGGGAGTCCCTGTTCCCCTGACCACTGCCAGGAGTGACCAGGAATAATGGTCACAAGCTGGCAGAGGGGAGATTCAGACTAGACATCAGGAGGCGCTACTTCACGGTCAGGGTGGCTAGGATCTGGAACCAACTTCCAAGAGAAGTGGTGCTGGCTCCTACCCTGGGGGTCTTTAAGAGGAGGCTGGATGAACACCTTGCTGGGGTCACTTGACCCCAGTGCTCTTTCCTGCCACAGCAGGGGGTTGGACTTGATGATCTGCTCAGGTCCCTTCCGACCCGACCAACTATGAAACTATGAAACTATATCCAGGAGGGATGGGAACACCTGGCTGCCCCAGATTGAGTTAGCTGGCTGTCGTTATACTTCCTTCTGTCAAGGCTGTTCAACGTATGGGAAGCATAATCCATGTGGGTTGGCTGTAGCAGTATGTCTCCCTTAAGGGACTCTTGCCATGTGCATTGAAAAGCACTTGTGGTGTGGTGCTGAGCAGCGTTTCTGTACTCTGCCCCAATCAGTGACCTTGTGCTTTCTCTTGATCAGGGGCAGATTTTCAGTGGGTGCTGTTGTGATCTTGGAAACATTTCTTTCTGAACCTTGGAGGAGGTCAGAGACTAACACCATTTGTCTTGGACCAGTCAGCATGTGTTTAGCGCATGGCACCATGGAGGCAGCAGTTATGGCTTGTGGATGGTCCCCTGTGTACTCTTTCTTGGGAAGGGAAGTAGTGAGGGAGTTAAGTGCTTTATCCCAGTTTTCTCTATCTATCCTTGCAGATGGGTTTTGAACTTCAGATGCTAACTCTGAATTTTCTAGCTTGCATTCACTGAAAAGTGAGTAGTTGCTATTCCGAATCAATGGGGGAGCATGAGCTGTGGTCCCGGAACAGCAATACTTGAAGGGTTTGAGTTCAGATTTTAAGCATACTTTTCTGCATCTACTTAATTATAAAATGTATTTAATGTATCCAAAGTTCCAGGCACATTCTGGTGGACTAGACAGTGCGATGATACCATCAGCCAGACAGTTACGTTCTCACTTCCGTGCCAAAATAAATGTGGGCCCAAGTCCACGTCTTCACTTGGGCTCCAACCAAGTGCTAATGCTGCAGTGCGGTACCCAGAGGAAGCTATGCTGTAAAGCTGTGTTGTGGGCAATATGTTTTAAACCGAGCTCCTTTCCCTCCCTGACTCTGATGAAGGGAGGATTAAGGCTTGTATGGCCTTGGAGAGGAATAGGATGGTCTGAGTGTGCCCTTCTCCTCTTGTCAGAGAATGGCTTGGAAAGACCTGTCTCGATGACCTACTGGGAGAACTGTGCCAGGTTTCCATCCCAGTTGCACACACCTTAGACTGGATGATAAAATGATGCTTTTCCATTGCATGAAACGATGATTAGCCATGATGTTGGGTGGGAGGGACAAGAGATTTAAGGCTTAACCAAGAGGGAGGCTTAGATGGACAAAAACGGAGGGGTAGATGGACCTCAACCGCAGTCTTTCTGAGCAGATAGGAGCAGAAAATTGGTTGAAATATCTAAGGCTTGCTGGGTACGGTGTAATGGGAAAAGCTGGCCCAGCGTTAAAAAATACTTTTGGTTCTGAGCTGTTGTCCTTCGGCGGAGACCACTCGACTGCATTTGCTGTTTCATCCACTACAGGCCGGCAGCTGTCCGTACGGTGTCATTAGGTCAATGTGTTTCTCCTTTTTGATACCTTTTGTAATCTGATCTTGTTCCCATCCTACAGCCGGCTGTGCCATGCCCACCCAACTCTGAAGGCCATAGAAATGTTCCATTTCAGGGGACCGTCTCAAGTCGGGGACCGCCTCCTGCTAAAAGCTATTGTTAATAATGTATTCAAAAACAGGTATGAACCTAGCTGGCTCTGATGTGGGCTTGGAATAGATTGTGGGGGGGGAAAAGTCAGAAGTTGGCTTTCGTTGTATTTGAAGATTAAACTGTTGGCTGATTGATTTTGCATGAGGGAAAAATGACTGAAAAGGGAGGTGGTGTTGATGTCATGTGCCCGTTCTGCTCAGTTTTGGTGCCTGAGCCTACATAAGGAGACTAGGTCTGAATAAAGAGACATGATGTTCCCCACTAAATTATTGAACAAATTACTGACAAATTACTGACTCAGAAATTGGCTTGATACAGGACTTAAGGCCAGCTTCCAAGGCTGAATTTCATGGGTTCAGGGCAGACCAAAGTCAACTGGATAAACCTGTGGAAACAAGAGGTCGAAAGACCTATTTGAACCATCTTGTGTGTCATGACCAGTGACTGTGCATCTTTGTTTTACTTCTGATATGGGTCTCATTTAAACATTAGAGGGAGGAAAAATAGATTTTACTGGGAGTGTTTTAAACCAGACGTTATAGGGTCTCTAGCTCCTCTGGGAAACCATGCGTGTATGAAGTCCTACTTTTCTATGATTCTGTGAACTCCTTTTAAAATCCCTGGGAGTCTGTGATGAAATTTGCTGGTATCTAATCTTTGTGAGCAGAAAAGGTCCCACATGCTGAAAAGCAACAGCAAAAACCAAGGGGAGAAAAATTCACAAATTCCACTATTTGTTTTTAACCAAAGTGTCAAATTTTGATGAAAATGTCATCAAGTTTCAACAAATTGAACTTCCCCTGCTCAACTTTTCTTTCTGTTCACATCTCTTTGACCAAGCTGCTCTAATCCTGGGAGGCCTTTTCCGGGCTCCTGGGCAGATAGTGGTAAATAAGTAATGTATGGAAGGCCGGATTCCTTTAGCTAAGTCAGGGGTGTTGGTCTAAGGACATGGGCAGATGAGGTTCTTTGGGTAAATCTGATATATTCAGTGGTTCTCAAATGTTTTTTAGACTTGAGGCACCCCTCGTTAGACTTGAGACTCCCTTGGAAAATCCCAGCTCTTAGTTTCACTCATCTTTTGACTACAGAAAAATAATAGAGTGATTCTTCTATGCCAAAGAACTTGGAAAGGCTGCAGCAATTCAGAATGTTTTTAATGCTTTGGATTCCTATGTGAAACCTCAAGCAGACGGGGTCCGTTGGGTAAATCCAATATCTTTTCATAGACCAACTAAAATAGTTGGGGAAAATTCTTCTTTGCAAGCTTTTGGGTACAAACACCCTTCTTCAGGTTGAGGAGATCACTGAGTTTTTATCCTGCACCCCTAACAGTGCTAATATTGTGTGGCAGCCCACAGCACCCTTGAAAGGATCTCAAGGCACCCCAGGGTGCTACGACACTCTGGTTGAGAATCGCAGACCTATGCAGCAGTGTTTCTTTGCAGCAGACACAGCATTTTATATGCTTCTGTTCTTGTTTTATATTCCCAGCATGGAGGTTGGGGTATGTGTAGAAGCCTACGGACAAGAAATGAAAGTGAGTCGAAGACATATCAACAGTGCCTTCATGACCTTTGTTGTCCTAGATGAAGAGGGTCAGCCCTGTACCCTTCCAATGGTTGTGCCAGAACCTGGGGTAAGACTGGAAAACATAGCTGAGGCAGCCCGGAAAATGGCCTGGCTGCATCTGAGTCCCTTGTGTGGTGGTGATGCATGGCTCCTGAGAAGCAGAGTGCAGCTGAGCCATGTTTTGTCCCAAGCTTTGAAAGGCTCTGATTTTATTGCCTTATCTGATTTTGTGCAAGACAAGTGCAGTTTATGATGATGGAAATCAAATTGTTCAATAGCGAGGGGATTAAATGGATTGCTCTGTATAAATAATAATAGTAATAATAGTAATAATAATAAAAATAAACCAGAGATTGAAACGTATTAGCCATGCAGGACTTAATAGAATATTGCTTACTCTTTTGATCTCATCTTTCTTGCCATTTACTGGAAAGAATGAAAATCTATTAGGCTGTTTAGTTTTCAGAGCCTCTTAAACCATATTTTACTTGCATGCCATTATGCTGAAGGACATGTCATATAAACAGGTTTAGAACAAGCAGGTGTATAGCTCAGGGTAAATCCCCAAAGAAGAGAGCAGCAAAGATATCCTCTGCCAATTTAATCTGGGGCCGCATAGGCTTCAGTCATCAGGTATGCTGTGTTCATTAGCTGTATAAATATCATTGTGACCAGGGAGTACAGCAGGACTCAAGACCTTCCACTTTTGATGCTTTGCCTTGTTTAATTTTGATGGGTGGAACCAGAAGCTTATTACAATATAGGTGGCACGTGGCAGACTTTTATTTTTGACTGGGTAAGAAGGCTTGAGTTCGGGTACAGCAAATACTTGCACACCTCGGGACAGGTGCACAAAGGTCATTGGGTGTCTAAAGATGCCCACCTGTGCCCAACCAGCCTGGTAAAAGTCCTGAGCTCGCATTGAAATCTGCTGGGCTTAAGAACCTAGGAGCCCGCTATACAACTGCAACTGCACCTCGAGTTTGGCCCCCTTGCACCTGACTCTGCTCTCATCAAAGTCGATGGGAGCTTCACTGTTGGCTTCAGAGCACAGAGTCATAGTCATGGGTCCTATGGCTCAAGGGGATAGGGGGACCTCAAGGGTCTGCTTTATTCCTAAACCATCCCAGACAAATACCAATCCAACCTCTTCTTGAAAACCTCCAATAAAGGAGACTCCACAACCTCCCTAGGCCGCTTGTTGCATTGTTCAATGGCCCTTTAATCTAAATCTGCCTTGTTGCCATTTAAACCCGTTGCCTTGTATCCTGACCTCTGCAGCAAAGGAAGAACAGTTGTTCACCCTCCCCTTTATGGCAGCCTTTCAAATATTTGGAAGCTGCTGTCATGTCACTACCTTAATCTCCTCTTCTTCAGTCAAGCCCTTATCTCTTCACTCCCACAGCTGACCTGTGCCTTTTCTTTCTCATTTCCAATGACTCCCCTTTCTTCATCAGCTGTAAACATCTGGCAAACATCACCAAATGGGGCACCAAATGGTTCACCCCAAATCCCTCTGTCACCCCTGTCCTTAGCCTGTCACATATG
>NW_017728993.1:14589355-14591334 GCF_001723915.1 Gavialis gangeticus | reverse complement strand
CTTATCTCTTCAATGGAGCTATTCATGTGTTTGGTGAGTGCAGGATTCTGGCCTTGGCTAGCTAACTCCATGTGTAGTCAAGTATGCAAAAGAGCATTCAGCTGTTAGCAAAGTACCAGAAACCATTTATTTACCAGCCCTCCAAGGCTTGTGTGACCCTACAGAGAAATGCTTTAAATTAAGTCATCAGTTCTTTGTTACCAGAAGCCCAAAGCAACACAGCACACGCTTGTATACTTCTTTCTAATAAGTGCTTAATATTCTCTCCTTTGTTTTGGAACCGGCGAACTCCCTACTCCTCTGCATTCGGTTTCTGGCAGAGTTCAAAGCTACATGGTTCTACTTTGTGCCATCTATCAACTGCATTCATGTCACCAAGGAACTGGCTTTCTTAATTGGCACTCTCTCACCCCCTGGCGGCTGGCTAGCTGGCAGGTCCTAAATGCTGTTGCAGCAATCGGCTCTAGATTGACGTGACTTCCATGCCTCTACCGCTGCTAGGGACAAGTTCACTAAAAGATGCTAATGACTAAGTAGTGGCGGTTGAATGGTGTAACCTGCTTCCAGTCCCTTTCAGGCCGCAGATGAATATTACGATGCCTATTGTCTAGTTTACTAAAGAAAATTTGAATGCAGGACAATTAACTCTTAATTTATAACGTGTTTGGAAAACTCATTGCATCTATTTTAAAGCGTTCTGTTAGGGCTCTAATTTCAGGAGGTTGACTGACTTTTTCAGTTGAAAAAATGGCTATGAATTCACTGGGATAATCGGAATTTTAATGCAAATGACAGCAGAACTGGAAACAGTCCCTGTAAATCAGCTGTATCTGCAGATCTGGAAAATCGGCAGAAATTAATACTCATTGTTTACAGTAACTGGCAAGCAGAGGCAGGGCCTAGCAGAGTCTGGCAAGGGGGCATGGAAGTCATGCAACACGGGGCTGTGGCCAGCATCCTTTATACTCGTATAGCTGTGCAGGGCTATTGGCCCTGCTCTGACCGTGAACCGTAGCATGCTGCTTCATCCCAGCCATGATGGACACAATTGGGCTGTGTCCATGCAGCAGCTTTTTTTTCATAACACAAATGTGTTGGTACCATCTGTGCTCCTGCAGTGTTGCTTAGCTGGGAAAACCTTGAACCTATCCTATTCTACCTTAACTGGGGATATAAACTTCAGATGTGTAACATAAGTGCCATGATATATGGAAGGCAAAGCACTCTGGGATGGGCTGCCGGAGAGCTGGGTGAAAGGACACAGCAGGGAGTTTGCATCTCTATTGCAAAAACAAATCCTTTTAAGAACACTGTTTCATGAACTGGTTTGAGGAGGGCAAGCCTTTTCCAAGCTGTCAGCAGAGCCAAGACGCTGTTTGTTGTTCCAGTTGCCCGCCATGCTTTACACTTCTATTGTGCGAGGGCAAAAGATTTCAGAGCTAATCTTGAGCAAACTTAAGTTGTAAGATGGATAAGGTCACATTTCCATTCATGCACCGTGCATGTCTCCTGCCATTGCCGTTCCATAGATAGTGGAGATCATGGGGCTATTAATTCATACTTTTCTTGGAAATGTTTTTCTTATTGAATGCTGTTGGTTATTCCAGCCTGCCCCACTCCTCCCACCACACCCACACCCATACACACCCACACCCATCCACACACACACACACACCTTAACCTAATAAACCTGTTCTTGTTTAACAGGATGGAGAAAGACGGTACAGAGAAGCTAGTGCTAGGAAGAAAATTAGACTGGACAGGTGAGTGGAAAAGAACAACCTCAAATTAAAAACAGCCCCACACGCTGGGCAATATGGTGATCTATAGAGAACATTATGGTCCAGCCCAAGTTCTGCTCTGAATGAACGTATGCAGACAACTCCATAGGAGCTGAAACCCACGGCTTTACATACTGGGGAAAGGGAGGAAGGAGGGCTGCACAATGTGGTTCTAATATACTCAAAAAAAAAAAAAAA
>NW_017728993.1:14571124-14589198 GCF_001723915.1 Gavialis gangeticus | reverse complement strand
CAAAAAAAAAAAAAAAAGAAAAAAAAGTCAGGGGTCAATCCTGAGCTAGCAGCCTGTCAAACTAGTGTACTTTAGGGACAGTGGTCCAGTGCCACACCTAGGAGTGATACGACTAGCTTCACCCCCGGCCACGTTTGACTCCCTGACCAGAATGACCAAGTGATCCACCTACAGCTAGGTCAACAAGGGATAAGTCCAGAGCAAGACCAACACTCTCGCCTCTAAATCTGTAGCCAGATGCTCTCACAAAGCACCCTTTAATGATAACAGCTATGTAACACCTCTTGCGCGTGGGTCTGGAACATAGGGGTGTGACATTGGGAAGGCTTCACTGTCCAGCCTCCTCCATGAGGTGGGTATGAGAAAATAGGTCAGCATTCAGGAAACTTCCTAAATGCCACAAGGCAGGCTGCCTTCCTTGGCCAGCTTATTGTCTGAAGCAGGGGCTCATGGAAAGGGGCCTGTGGAGAGCTCTAATTGGGACGTGGCCCTGTGATGATTTATTTTGCAAATAGAGTCTCTGTTTGTTTGGTTTTGGCTTCTGTCTTTGGGTCACATCAGAAACCTCTGCAGCCTCCTGTTAGGTCACTGGGAACAATCAGAGCATTCATATCTGTGTTACCCAGTTGTTTCTAATGTATTAGAGTATTTAGACTGGGACCAGGGTGAGGACGCAAGGCTAGGCTTCCCAAGACAACAATGCTGCATTAAAGCCATCTGGAGAAGGAGCAGTGTGAACATTCAGCCTTTGCTAGGGAAGGGAGAGCAACATCCAGTGCACAAGGGTGTGCTCACTGCATCACCCCAAGTACATGGTCCAGCGTACAAGGGTGTGATGTACACATTGCATCAGATGTAAAGCTGAATACATGGTGATGTCTAGATATCATGGTAAGTAATGCACCATCTCTTTAAGTAAGTAACTCAGAATAGTAACGGAAACGAGGAGTATGTTGAAGCACTGCTCATCTTGGAGATGCTGCATAGGCATTCACTTTTACCTCCCTCCTGTGAGCCAAGGAGGCTCATTTATTTATTATCCTCGCTCATCATCTTGAGGAAGCTGAGGCAAAGATAAGGGGCTTGCTCAGGAGCCTGGCCAGCCTGCATCCAGGTTAGGATTACTGCCCGTGACTTTCTTGGAGCAAAAAACAAAACAGTGAGATCTGGTAGGTAAAAGATGGCAGAAATAAATGTGTGGAGCCAGCGGGTCCATGTTGGGATGCTGCAGTGCTTACTCTTACTAACCTTGCCAAGGCTTGGCACTTGTTCCTGACTCTGTCATGCAACTTGGGCCAATCGTCCTTCTGTGCCTTAATTTCCCCATCAGTTAAAGAGGTGATTGTGGGACTTTCCTCCCCTTTTAAAGCTCTTCTAGAATTAAGGTTGGAAACTGTTGCTGCAGTTTGTGCCAAGATGTCTTTAAGGCAACATCTTTGGGCTGTTGTTCCTGAACAAGGCCTTGTAGTCAAAACTTGATAGCCGCTCTTTCTCTCTCCAGTCTCTAGCTAAGAGAAGAACATTTCCTTGCTGGAGGTCGGAGCGGCAGTAACCGATACTGTTCTCTTTGCTTTCCATAGGAAATACGTCATTTCCTGTAAACAGACCGAAGTCCCGCTGTCTGTGCCCTGGGACCAAAGCAACAAGGTAACATAAATGTCTGTGGTTGTTGGCTCTGTCCTCCCCAGTACGCCCCATGCAGTACAGTAAGGCCCGGGGGCTACCTGGAACTTATGTCAAGGCTTAGGTTTGTGCAAACTTGGGAAGGTGCAGTGGGGACTAACCAGCACCTAAAGATCCTTTCCAGCCAGTTTCAAAGGACCCTGTAACAGTGATGGAACTGAATAAGAAGTGTTATCAATGATAAACCGCTGTCTGTAGAAACTGGGCAGACACAAACTTTTATTGGTCAGTGCAACGTGCATCGTAACGATCGCTGTGAAGAGTTTAACTGGAAAGCTGAGTTCCTTTTTAACCTCTGACTTCCCTTTTAACTAACTCAGCGTTCAAGTAGCCGTAAGTCATACTGTCGTGTGGGCTGGGTTTGGTTGTAGGAAAAGCAGTTCAAAGTGGCTCCTGTTGTGTTTACTTGTGTTCTTCATGTAGGTGTATCTGAGCTACAACAACGTGTCTGCACTGAAGACTCTTGTAGCGAAAACCAACTGGGTACTTGCCACAGAGATAGACAAGGTATTGAAGCCAGCTTTGCCCCCTGCCCACAAGTCGGGGACTTTCTGCTGTTGTATGGAGAACGCCCCTTCCTTCTCTGCCCCAGGTGTTGGTTCAGTCATTCCTTCTTCCTTCCCAGTACTTCAAGCCTCTTGTATCCAAACATGCTTGACTGAGTGGGATTGTGCGTAAAAAGCTTGTGTTCATGGAACATGTGGTTAAGGACTAGCAAGTGCAAATGCGTTCGAACTTGCACCCCGTCCACACGTTCCTATGTGTGACAGCAGTGCAGATGTAAAGCATGTAGCTTTCAGGGATGCCCCTGGAAAGGTATCCAAAGATACCTGCTGTCGTTCCTGAAATAAAGCCAGCTCCTCCTTAGCTGCTAGTAAAAACTAACTGATCCGACCCTGATGCTCTGAACACCTAGACCACGGACGTCATCCTGGAAACTTCTCGCAGACTCCTGCTTGTGTTTTACTCCCATGACTCGATGTCACTAGTGCCAGCTCAATTAAAAGGCAGGTTTTGTGCACGGTCAGCCAGGAGGTCCCTTCCAGCTCTATTTTTCTATGATGTCCCGTGATAATTAGCTGGAAGTTCATGCTGATGTAATTAAAGCTCTGTGTGTGGGCGGGGGAAGGAGGGGAGGAAAGAGGGAGAGAGATCAAAACTGTTTGGCAATGTTGCGCTAAGGTGAAAATGATTAGTCGAACAGGACGCGCCTCTCATCTGGTCTCTGTGTATTCTCCAAGGTTAAGATGTACATGCTGGAGGAAGACAAATTCCTCTCCTTCCGGATAGAGATGACCGTGTCCATGGCTGCCTGGCAGGCCTTCTGGCTTCTCTCCGACTTGAGGCGGAGGTGTGAATGGGATGGTCACTATGCGTAAGTACTTAGAAGATTGTGGTCAGTGGACTCTGTTTATTTGGGGACGGGGACAGGAGGAGGAGTCTGACCAGACGGGACTCCCCAACTTCCTTCCTTTTGGTGTCCCTGCCTCAAAGTGGCTCTTCCAGCTGAGCAGGACTTGTCACTCCAGCCAGGCAGGATATACGTCCCTTTTGTCCGCAACGCACCCCCAAACCCGGATCCCGTAGTGTGGCTGCACGCACCCAGACATCAGAGCTGTTGGTGACACTGCTCCTCTGTGGCCTTGTGGAGCAGAAGCCAGGACTTAACTCATGTTTCTATTAGATGAGCTCAAGGAGAATCTCCTTTAGCTGCCGGCTTCTGCGTCCTCTAGACCAACGACTTGTGCAAGCCAGCTGAGGGCCCTGCTTGCCTGCTGGTGGCACTTCTGCTGGCTCGGGACCTTTATTTGAGAACCCAGCCTAGCAGTGGGCTGTCGACCTGCAGAGGTGGGTCTTCAAATAGTACGTGTTGCTTTCCCACGTGGGGTGATTATGATCATAGCTTCCTATCACCTAAGCTCCAAAACAGAAGGCTATACTCCATCTCCCAGCTCAGTCGCTGTGCCCACTGGGTCATGCTGTAGCTGTCTGCGTGCATGACTGGAATCAGCTCTTAGCTCCTCCGGGCCTTGGAGGTTGGTTAGGATTTATTTTACTGAGAAGAGGAATGGTGTCAAGGGCACCCACGTGCAGGCAGCTTGTCTTTATTTGGAGGTGCAGTGGTGGGTTTGTTTTTTTACCTTTTACCTGAACAGAAACTAGACAGGAGAAGGGCTCAGTTTTAAGCACTCTTTGAAGCATGGCACTCGCTCTCTCAGAACCACCCTCTAGTCCACCGTCACTGAATGCAGGACGTAACTCATCAAAGGAGCAGCCAGCAAAGTTGTCCTTCATCTTACGTTGCCTTGGGGCCATAACTTGCCTTCTGCTGGGTGTATGGTCACGTTGGCCCTGCTCTGGCCAAGCGGCCGCTGAAACCGGAAGCAGAGTCGCTGCATCTGCACAGCACTCCCAGTGAGCTAATTAGCACTGTGAGGGATGCTGCCATGTAGCCAGTTCCCATGCTAATGAGCTTGCGTTGGCACCACAAGGACATAGCTATGTTGCTGCTTATTTGGGAGGAAGCATGCCCAGAGCAGTGTGATGTGTCTGAGGGTGCTGCTGCCAGGTGCAGTAAGATAACCAATGAAGTAACTGGGCTTTTTTCACCGTTTTACAGCTGGTTTCCTGACCTGTAAGGTGCTTCAAAATGACTCCTTCTCAGGTCTCACTGGGAACCTATGAACTCCTTGGCTCTAATCTTAGCTACTGAACCACACTTCTTCCTTGCATCTTTCATTAAAACCTAAGTATCCCATTGAAAATGTGAACTTGATCTGACCCCATCCTCCAAATACGACAGGTGTTAAACCACACCAGACCGGAAGAGGCACTGCACAAGAGTGGTGTGGAGCCTACTCCATAATACTATTGCAATGCATAAAGTCAAAAGCTTTTACCCAGAATCTGGTCCAGAGCCCAGGGATTTTAGTTCATGCTCTTTGCTTGCCTCTTATGGGGCAAAATCCTCACCAAAGTCAACACACACTCAGCTTAATGAAGGGCTTCAGGATTTGACCAGAAAGAATAATTTGGGATGCTTAATATCTTTGTTAGGGAAATGATACTCTGTGCCATTCTCATAGCACATTGCAAAGGTCACTAAAGACACAGTGGGAATTAGGCGCTTGTGGGCCTCTTTGCATCTACAGGCACTTAAATGGGTTTAAAAATACTGCCCCATAGTCCTTGGGAGAGCTGACCTATTTATTTAAATCAGCCATGGTGGCTGCACTTCAGTGAAGAAAGCTTTTCTCCAGACCTCCCTGACCATCAAGAGCTTGGCTAGGTGTATTTTTATTTTGCCGGTTCTTCTCTGGCTTTGAACTAGCTCCAGTCCGAGACTGCCACGTGCCGCTGTATGATGAAACAGAGCCAGGTGTAATGTCAGAGCTCCTGGGGGAAGGTCCCCCCACAATTGTGGGAAAATAAAATGACCTTTATGGCTTCAGACAATCCTTTCTAGAATGCCCTTGTGGTCCTTTCCAGGAGTGCTGACCTGGTCCAGCAGGTTGACAACGATGACATGATCTACCATGTGCTCACTCAAACCAACAGCCTAGAAAACAAACCTCAAGACTTCATCATCTTGGCCTCGCGAAGACAGCCTTGTGACAAAGGGTAAGTGACTGGGCCCGGCTTCCTAAGATTGCACTTCAGACGTATCGGTGGTGCCTGCTTTATGAACTGGTCCCTGCCCATCAGTCCTCACGTACCGGCTGTCGGTGCACATAACGGGGATGACCGTGTTGGTGCTCGTTCTACCAGCATTATTATTTAGTATTCAGTGTTGAGGGTTCCTGCAAAGTGGGCACCTGATTTTAACTAGAGCGGGTTGAGACTGTTACAGCTGAGATCTCTTAACTGGACAAAGGCGATCTGCAGAAATCCAAAAGATCCCCAGAAACATACAGGCTGCTTCTGACAAGGATCCAAGCTTCTGCTCAACACAAGAGCAAGGGCCTGGTCTCTCCGCACCCCGGTATCCGCACAAAACACAGGGGACTGATGTCTGAGGCCCTGCTCTGCTAGATTCAGGCTGAAATCTCTCCTGTGCTTGGGGAGACTCCTGACCATGGGACTGGACAATCTCTGTGCACCCTTCCATATTGGCCAAGTGGTCCTGGCCTGAACAATGGGCCTGGTTAATTTGAAAGCCGATATAAAAACCCGTGTTTTTCTCACCTTTCCGATGCACTTGTAACCAGTTTGTAATTGGGTTTCCTTCCTTTCCAGTGACCCATATGTTGTCGCGTTCCGGTCAGTCACGCTGCCCACCCACCCGGCAAACCCCAAGTATACCCGAGGGGAGACGCTGTGCTCAGGCTTTTGCATTTGGCAAGAGACAGAGGAGCTGGCCAAGGTGAGACTTTGAGCCCTTTGATTACTCTCTGATCCCAGATAACGAGCGCAGTGAACTTTGCCTGAGCGCTAGACCCAGGAGCCTCCCACACGCTGGCCTTCGGTTTTAGTACAAGTGCTTGATTCAGCTTCCCACTGTGCTTCATAAGAGGGAAAAAAAAAAGGAGGGACTGGAGCTCGGGCATTTCACCCCCTTGCTTTGCGGTGACGGTGCTGGAAGCGGGAGAAATCTCTCGAATCCTTCCATTTCTCCCCTTCCCTTGTTTAAAAAGCAGGACCTGCTCGCGTCGCAATGATCCTCCCTTGGCAAATAGCAAAGTTCCCAGAGAACCCGGGTTCCCTGTCAGGCAGTCTGCAGCCTGCAACTGCAGCTGCACAGCTCCTGCCTGGTGCCAGACGCATCTGGCAGGTCCGTGCCAAGGCTGAGGCCCTTGGCAGCCCCCTGCAGCTCACGAGTGAAATCGACATCCTCGTCGATTTCACAGCTAGGCTAGCTGGGAAATTTGCATTCCAGTGCGATACAGACCAAAACCAAATTCCAAGACGGCAACGTTTTCTGCGAGCCAGGCAGCGTTAGCCACATTAAAGCTCCTTTTGTAAGTCACTGGCTGTCCCACCTTCTCCCCTGCTGGTTAACGGGTGCAGCGTCTTGGCCAACATGAACACAAACTGATCGTGAAAAGAGGAAATCGAGACGTTCAGGTAGCTCATGCCCAATATTCAAGCAGCTTTTCCCATCTTCCGCCCCCCAGCTGGCTTTGCTTTCAGTGTTCACACTCCCCAACACTAAAGAAGTGCCCTACCCCAGACTTTCGTGTGGATGACTAAACAGTGAAGGGACGTTTTATTCTTCAATGCTGCAGAGCAGCTTTGCCACAGCTGCTGTTTCATGCTGTTGACGGGGGCAAAGGGTGCCGTCCTTCTGCACCCAGAGGTATATAGCAACTTACAGCCGTTGGATCAGAGTAGGTGGTGTTTTTGTGGCCTGCCCATACTAGACCCTCTCTTTGAGTGGCTTCTGGTAAATAGTGGATGGAGGAAGGCAGTGTTGCTGTGCTGCTGGGGGATGCCAGGGATGCATCATGAGTCAGTAACCTCTGTGTGCTGTGGATTTCAGGTGGCCTATTACAACCAAGCTACTCCAGGATACCTAAACTACGTCACTGCTAACATCGCAGGACTGTCATCAAATTTCTATGCCACCTTTGAAGCCTGTGAGAGATTCCTGATGAAGAACAAAGATAATATCACAGTCGGGCTCCAGAATCTGTAACTGTCCACACTTCTTCCACAATGCCTTTGGGATTGTCGTATGCACATACTGAAGCTAATGATCTAGGTGAAATGCAGGTGGCAGGGGAAACTGGCCTTCTTCGAATGAGTGATTAGTTAGATACAGCTGGTGGCCCTGCTAGTAAAGAACGGTAGTTTTAAATCCACCTGGTGCAGTACAACTGAAATGAGCTCAGACTCCAACATGCTTGACGGTGGTAATCAGAAAAGAGAAGGGAGATGAACACTTATAAGAAGACCGGGGTCAACCTCTGTGTCAGTTGTAAGGTCTCCGGTGGGTCTGGCGTGTTCACCTGAGTGCAAAATTTGGCCCTCCAAGAAACTGAAGCAAACAAGAAGGTTGGCCAAAGGGGCCCCGTGTTGGCCAGTACTGTCATGCAGCCATTGGCCTTGCACTGAAAGAGGGAAGTGTAATCTATTGAACTAAAAGGGTTGTTTAAAATGCTGTAACCTCATGCACAGGAATAAACTTTTCTAGCAACATCTATCAAACTTGAAGCTTTGAATGAAAATAACCACTACCCAGAGGATTTCCACCCATTCTTGTAATCCATTGGGGGAGTGTGGCCATCTTTACTCCAGTATAGTAAATGAAGACAGGCATGTTGTGGGGTGGAGGTGGGGGTGGGTGGGATCCAGCCTGCTTTATGGCAACCTGGTACTCATGTTCAACACACTAGGCATTATGATGTAGGATACCTCATTTGTGTGCTGCAATCTCATGCCCTGTCTCCTCCCAGGATATAATGGGGACAGCAGTAAAACAACTCATTGCCTTTATGACCTCATCATAGCTCTTTTCCGTGGGTCTTCCTTGAATGGTGACCGCATGTTTTCCTTGATCAGCCTAAGGCTGAGGGAGATGAAACTATCAGTGGTGGAAAATTGATTCCTTTTGTCTCAGACTCTTCTTGCAGCAGCAGTGCAGTTTTTAAGGAAATGTTTCCTTACTTGTTAGTAACTAGGGAACAAAGGGCTGAATTTCCAGAGTGCCTCTGCTTTGAAAACCATTTTCCTGTGATGTCTAATAAGCTACTTGAGTTGAACAATAAATATTAGACTCTCCATCCAGATTTCTCCAGGCTATATTCTAGATCCCCTCAAGGCAACTCAAGACGTTTTGCCGCTGACCATGACTGTAGGTGGGCATGGAAGAAGTGACAATAAAAGCACATCATAAATACAGTGTGTGTGCGCGTGCATGTGTTTTTTAATGCGAATGTTTGGCCATGAATTACGCACAGCTCTTCTTGGGGAAGGGGATCCCCTTTGGCTCTACGCCCACATCTAGCTGAGGTTGGTCTCCTAACCACACAATGCCCGTGGAACTGGGGTGGAGGTAGGGAGGAGCAGGGTGGTTTGTGGTATATGAGCACATTTCCTGGAGGTGAACTGAAGCAAACAGATCTGAATGATCCTTCTCTAAGGAGAGGGGAACTGGGAAAATGGGGCAATGTGGAGAGTTGTGCCTTAGCCGCAAGTGTCCATTCACGAAACCCCAAAACCACTGCGTCCAGTGGAACGGCTCCACATCCCAACTGAGCAAACAATAATGATAATTAGTATTAATTTAGTAATAGAGGCCCTAGATGTCCTTGGCTGCTTCCACTATTTTCATATTGTGTTTAAAATAGACTGATGTGTGTTCCAGTCGATCTCCTGTGCAGAGATTCAGGCTCCAAAGAGATGGTCCTTGCCCTGCCCTAAAGAGTGTGCAATCCACTACAATGGAGAGAGGCAGTGGTAGGCAGGACCCTTGTTCACGTTGCTTGCTTAAAGGGCACGTACGCAGGCACATCACTGCAGTGTTAGCATGCGTGCCCTGTGGTAACATAGACCTGCCCTGCACACTGGGGAGCCGCGTTAGATCAGCTGCACAGCGGTTCTGGGCTCCCTGCCTCAAGAAGGGCTTTGCACCTACATCCTAGTTCATGATGACTGGAGGGTAGGCATTATCCACTCCCTTCTGTCGCCCTCCCCACCTTCTCTGTAATAGTCCTTGAACAAAATGGACAGAGCCCATTGTGCAAGTTTCTGCTCTGTTGTAAGCAAGGGCCCAAGCTTGAGCCCAGGGCTTCCCCCCACCTCTGGCAAGAGCCAACTCCCTGAGCCGCACCACCGTGCTCGCGCTCTTTCTCTCCTCTTCCCCCCGCCCCGGTATCTCCCCGTCTTGGCTTCCCAGAGCACCCGCTTCAAGGGGACAGCTGAAGATGGGGTTGCATAAAGTCTGACCTGGGTCTGGTGGTCAGGGCAGTGTGTTAGGCAGTCAGAGAGACCGAACAAAGTGCTACCCCATGCTCATTATGGGCACGCATGGTGTGATGACCACCATTATAGTTTTGCTGTTATTTTTCCCCAGGATAAATCTATACTGAATGTTTGCAAGTTATGCTTGTGGAAGGCTACATGCTGTTTGTCCACTCTTCTTGTTTTAATGCCAACATAAAGGCAGGTTACACTGTTACAAAGATGGTGTGGCTCCAACCTCAACAGACAGTTGACCAACCGTGGAGCTTGGGAAACACCTTTCCAAACCACTTACCAAACTTTCAGAGAAATTCTAAGTTGTTAGACATCTGCCACGAAAGCATTTCTGTGTTGCCTTGGTATAATAGACCCTTTTTTGCGCTTGAGTACTGATAGACCGAAGTCCTGGAAAGCCGTCCCAGTCGCTACCCTCTGAAGAGCTGTGTCGCACTGTGACGGTGTAGCTGGGCGATGCCTCCAGCAGCTTTGCAGTAGGTAGCCAGGACTTACCGAGCAGCACTGCCTCCAGCTGAAATGACACGCGTTGCCAGAGCCCCTTGCAGAGTGTGAGCATGTCTTTTATCAGTAGGTCAGTGTAGCCATCAGTCAGCACTTCCCTGGGCCAGCAAGGGGCTATGGTGACGTGAGGGAAAATGGTGTTGATGGCATGCAGGAAGTCTTCCCCGTGCATGTAGCCCGGTGTGTTGAAGCTTCTGTAGGACACGGCCAGGCTAACCCATACAGGGCTGCATAAGCGGTTCTTGGCATAGGCCGTACTAAGGAGCTCCAACGCGGGGTGAAGTGCACCTGGTTCTGTCACGTTCAGGAATATGCCCCACGGGTTTTGGCTCCTGTATATTGTCTCTAGACACTCTTCCAAGGGGCTGCCTGTTGATGCAACTGGTATGAGATTTCCACCAGTGCCATTTTGCACAGCGACGTCCAGTATGATCATGCCGCTCCTATCTAGAAAAGAAACCAAAGAGGAGATTTCTCTTTATGAACTTGAGCAGAAGCGGCCCTTGGATGCAGCAAACTTACCGGTAGGTGTAATTTAGGACTGAGAATTTGGGGCGTGTAATGTTTCCATTGTATCTGGCTTTGGGTAAAATTAATTTGACAGCTAATTCCCAATGGGCTTATTGTCTTGACTGTTTTAACCGAACGCACTGATCCAGCTGTGGGGTTAAATCTACCCGAGGATGCACTGGAGGAGACAAGAGCTGTCACTCTTCTTACACACCTCAGCTTCCTTCAGTCCCTGCGATGCCTTGCAGTCCTGGCTGGTAGACCAGTGCCATGCTGCTGGAGGCCTAGTTGCTGCTATACCTCCTGTAGACTATTGGCCCTTAGCTCAGGATCACTTGGTCATCTGAATCCCATTTCTAACCTAGGATTGTTGCTCATGATGGATCCTCAACTGCTTGAAACAGCTTGGGTTTGAATCATGCACCATTAGTGCTTCCTGCACCTTGCACAGGCTATTCTACAGTTGTTACTGCTGGGTCAGGTTCTCCTAGTAGTCGGCTTATAGGTCTTCTTTTGTGGTAATTCATCCCACTAAGCCCATTTATATCCCACCTTCTGCCCCCCCGTGCCACTGGTTTATCTATTGACGTTACCGGTGCGGAGTTCGCAACTCAGCATCTCACAGATCCCTCCTCCTTCCTATTCCTAACTTCTCATTTCCTTGCCTTTTTCCTGGCTCTGTCTGTAACCAGCTCATTCGCACATCTGCTGCGATCCTAGCCTCCCCGCCACAGTGCACTGCAACGCTTGGGGAGTGCCAGTTGTTCTCCCTCTTATAAAACCACGTTCCCTAGATTTTTTTTTTCAGATGGCGATGGGGGGAAATGTGTGACAGTCACCTGTAAGCATGGACCATGTCGATGTCTTGCTTTCATTGCGTTCCACCCCATACCACTCTATGGAAAGGCCGTCCCTGTTTGATGGGTGAAAATACTCGAGTAAATCACCCCCAGGGTAGTAGACTCTCTTCCTGGTCGACTTCACTGCGAGGTGAAGAAAAAGAAGCAAACACCATCAGTGCCTTGCAGTGCATTACTTGTGCCTTTGGCTCTCAGGCTCTGCCTATAGGAAGAAGCCAGCACCAATCTCTGAGTTACCATCACCGCTGCTTTACCGCAGGTGGTAAGTTAGGACTGTAACACAGCTGGGTCTGCGAGTTGTTAAATGGGCCGTGACCCTGCTCAGGGGAGGGAACGACCTAGAACTGCACATAGGATTAAATCGCCAGGACTCCTGCTCACAGACTGAACGTGGCCTCTGTAGCCAGCAATTTAGCTAGCTGTGTCCCGATCAAGCAGCACTTGTTACCGTTTAAACTGAACCTGGGATCATGGGCAGATGAAGAGTGGAAGCATTTTACAGCTGATCAGCTGTAAATTAAAAGCTCAACATCCAGTGCTGCCAGTCCCAGCTGTCATGCATACATGGCTGTGAGCAGAACTTGGGCTCAGTGCTTCCTAAGTGCGTGCTGACTGCTCCTGCTGTCACCGACTGGCGAAGGATGGGGGAGAGCAATGTCTCTCTGCTTGTTTGTGGTGCGATGGGGTGTTGCTGTAAGTTCTGCTACTTGACTTTTATTACTTCCGAAATTTAGGCCTTGTCTATGCTGGAAGGCAACCAGCGATCTAATGAACCAGACATCACAAGGGACGATGTTCGGAGCTATTGAGTGACAAGATTTTTAAGCTGCAGCTTAAAACTCTGGGAGGACCTGATTCTTTTTTTACCACCTGCTTATGTCTCATCTAGCGATCCTTTTCCCTAAGCATCTAGGGAGCACTGGGCACCACTGCTTCTCCAATTAAAGTGCGAGAGGTTACAAGATCCCGCCCCTGCAAATGTCGTGGCAAAATCAAGGCAGACCGTACTTGGCAAACCTGCCTGCTCCCAAATAATCTAAGTAGTTTTAAAATGCACCGTGATCAGATTATGAATGAGACCGAGACACAGTTGCCTGTGATCACAGGGGTCTGAACTCGGACTCGCGAGGTCTCTTTGAGTCCTATGTTCCTACACAGCCCCCCAGGCATGGGGAGGGGGGGACATTTTTCATGTCAGAGCAGCACAAGAGAGCATGAGCACTCCTTTATCCCTGTGTCACTCGTCAGCCCAGATGGCAGAGCAATGCATTTCTGGGCAATAGTTTCCGCCCCCCATTTCCAGGTCAGACCTCCCCCAACAGTAGCTGAGCAGAGGTAGCTAAGCACAGGATGAGATGATCTCTGTGGGTATGAGAGGAAAAGCCCACCTTGGTGGGTAGGGAGACCGGCTGGTCTAGGAAGCCTTTTCTCCCTTTGGATCCATGAGAAGGAGGTGTCATAGACTGTCACCCTCCGCGTATTGATTTTGACAGGCAAGGACTGTGTCCTTCCTAGTCACTCTGCTGATTTAAACCTGGCATTGAGCTGAGAGGGCTGCTGCGCAATTTCTGGTTATATATCTGGTTTAGGACAAGGGACAACTCACTGTATTTGCCCCCCCCGTGCGTATACCACAGGTGTCAAAGCACAGAGGAGTGGGCTCCAGTAATCTATGAAACTATGAAACTATGAATCTATGAAACTATGAAACTGTCTGCGTAGGCAGTGGCGTAGCCCTCCCCACCCATGAGACTGGAGCAGAGCCGGGAGTCGGTGTGGGTTTGTACGAAGGGCACAGGGTTGGGTGCCAGGAGACCACAGCTCTGTTCTCAGCTCTGCCACTGACCTGTTGAGTGACCTTGAGCAAGTCCTCTAATCGCTCAGTGCCCCACTTCCCCCACTCCCAGCCTTAGCCCTATTTATTTAGGGTGCAGGTTCACAGCCATGCAGTCTGCCTTTATATCAGTGTTACTGGGGAGGGGACACGATGTACAGCCCTACACTGCCATAAAGCACTCCCCCATGAGGTACAGTTACCCCTTGGAAATCAGGAGTGTGGGTTACGTGGGTGGTGGGAGTATGTGCCCGTAGCTCTAGTCAGCTCAAGGCAAACAGGCTGTTCCTGACTCCTCTCCTGCCTAGCCTGTAGTAGTGCCTATTGCAGGCAGCTGCCTTGGGATTGCTGGTCACTCACTTCCTCCAGCTACTAGTGTAAGTATTCTGTGTCTGCACCCTAAGCAAGCTGTGCGTGCATGCAAAGCCATTAGCGCACTAGGTTTAGAAACAGATGTTGTCAAATGAGGCAGATCAGCTGTGCTAGGACATGTCCTGGCACAGCTGATCCACTTCATGGAGGGAAATGCACACTGCCTGTTGTCCCACTCATTGGTCTTGTGGGACGTTGGGTGACGTGTTGTCCTGGGGCTTGAGGGGCCAGGTCCTGTGCACCCTGGGAATCCCTATGCAGGTCAAGCTCTGGTAGCACCTAGCTTTCTCCACTTATTGAGATGTGTCCCCAGGGTCTCCAAGGAAAGCCAGATAAGGATCAGGGGGCTTTAGGGGCCCAATCCTGTATGGGAATCCCTAGGGTGTGCAGGCTTGGGCCATTCAAACCCCAGAGCACATGCTTGAGGGCAGATGGAAAGCTTGGGAAGCCTGCGCTTTCCCACCACAAAGTAAACAGACATCTGCTGCTAAATACCAGCCCAAATTGATACTCTCTGAGTCAAGGCTGCTATTTGTGGTGTGACAAGGGGCATGGGTGTCTGTTTATTTAGCCTTTGTGCTGCCATACAAATTTGAATGGCAGCACCAAGGTGATGAAACATGATGTCTGTTTGCACCCTAGGCTCCCAAGCCGACATGGGGCTGCTGGGCAATACCATCATCCAAACATACAGGCCATTTCCTTGAACTGAGACAAGACGGGATCATAAATGTCATAGTAGATCTGCTCAGCATGGCTGTTATCCCGGATGAACAGGAGGTCCTCCACCATCACTGGGTCTCTCTTCCCCTGCCACAGGGTCAGGCTGTACCTATGGGGAAAATATGCAGCTGAGTTGACGGGGCTTCCTGCAGGCTCCTGGGCTGCCTCTATATGATTTGGAGGTGCAGCTGGCTTCTTAGCCACAATTTGTTTGTGGTCTTTCAAAGGGAAAAGCACCCTGGGGCTTGAGTGTTTGGCAGCTCTGGGAATCTGGAAAGCCAATATTGCCCAGGGCACTAGGCAGTTCTCTTTTAACTAGTCACACTGCCAGCCTTGTTCATGCTCAAGTGTCCGACTACAGCAAGATTCCTGCAGTGTGGGTATAATGCATGCTTAGAGGCCCCACCTTCTTGAGCTGTAGTGTAGATAAGGCTCTGCCGGCCATTACTGTTGTCTAGCTGGCCAAGTTAAACCTCTTGACAAATTGAAGACAAACTGGTGCTGCAAATTGCTTACCTCTCTGACTGGTTCAACAGCCAGCTGAAATGAGGCCAGGCCAGTCTTACCATGACGGCCCGGACAGGGAAAGTGACTCTCTGGGGCAGGTCCTTGATGAGGTCGTGCATCTTTTGAATCATTGCCCTGGTGTAGGTTTGATGTGGGAACAGCGGCGAATAGAGGGTCGTCCACCCTGGAGACAGCGTGCAGTTCGGGTACTTCTCCTGGATGAGCGAGAGGAACCTGGAGGAACCATGTTTACGGCAGGGTTTACTGCTAAGAAGTGACTCCAGGAAGCAAAACCCTGTTGTTAAACCCACAAATCTTTGAACTGTGTAACAGATGCCACTAGATGGGGATCTTGATGTATAAACGCACATGCACACAGGCGCTGCTACTGGCACACAAAAGCGAGTTTGCCTTTTCTCCCCCGAGAGGCCAGGTGAGGATGAGCTGCCACACGGATCTGCACCCCCCGCTCTCTCCTGGCTCTCCCTCGGCTCTGAGCTAACCCCCCGACAGACCCCAGGTCTACTGCGGCCCGGAGCCGGCCTGTTCGGATTCACAGCAGGCTGCAGTGACGGTGGGGGACATGGTCTGTCTGAGGCCTGAGTTCAGAGTAAAAAAGACGGATGTTTAAAATGGTATAAATACGGACAATACTTATAAAAGAAGCCTACCCTTCCCCTCAGTGTCCTGCACTTTCAGCCATGCAGCACATGCTGTGGCAACCTGGAAAAACCTGTATATCCGGCATAACGCGAGGAGGCTGGCACAGCTCCAGCTTGGCCGGCAGGCTGGGACAGGGCTTCCAGAGTTATTCATTAAACTGTGATACTATACAGAAAACTGCAAACGCTTCTTAAAACACAGCAAATTGCTTTAACTGCTGTATCGAAAGGAGATTGTTCCTGGAAATGCTGTAGGATTTTAGTGTGATTAACTTAGGACCCTGTTGATTTGAGCCTCATTGAAACTATAGATGTCTGTCTCTGTAAGAGGGAAAAGTCTCCAGAGCTGAGTCTAACTGTCCTCTCTGCCGCTTCTGCTTTACCGGGCCCTCTGGCGCTGTTTGTTCCTCCTAAGGAAAGGAAAGGTAAACTGCGGGGGGATAACACATTTCCAGAATGAATGCTGCAATTCCTGGCCATGTTGTGGATTTAAGTCTGGCCTCAAAACTCCCGTCAGCCACATAATGCACTCACTGGTGTGTAAGGGGCATCTGAAATCAATAGGGACCTCGGGTCATGGGAAAGAAGGCTCCTTTGAGCTTAAAAACTCTGTTTTCTGTCCAGAAGATTCATGTTGCCAACCTGGGTTGGTTACTAGTATTGTCCGTTGCTATACAGACAGCTGGGTTGATTAAACTCATGTCTCTACAGAGGCGCCCAGGGGGCGAGGAGACGTTTTGAAATTCCTCGAGCTTGTTCTCCCCCTCCCTGTATTTTCACACATACAACGCGCTGCTGAATATAATACACGGCTTATTTTGGAAAGGCAGAACGAAGGAAAAAAAGTAGTAAGTAACTGAGTAGCAGTAGCTAAGGAGCTGCCCGCGCTCGTTGTTCTGCTCTCCGTGCATCGTGCAGACTTTACTATAGTTTTTGCCTGGTGAGCGGCAGAACCTGCTCCTACTGTATTTCCAGGCATGTAACGAGCGCTCCAAATACCAACCGCTGGCTTTTGGGGGGAAACAAGGACTGCATTTTATCCAAGAAAATACAGCACCTACCAGCCTAAAGGCTCAGGGGTAAGCAGGCCCCTCGGTATTTCTGCGGAGCTGGTCCTGGGTGACTGGCAATGTTAAGGGGCGATGTTCTGGAGAGCTCTCTTATCGCCTTGTATATCAGCCCCTCAGCTGAATGCCCATCTCTGGTGTCCCGGTGGCTGTTGGAAAGGCTTTAGCACCAGGTTGTAATCGAGTGTTTCATCCCACGTCTATTGTGTCATTCTGGGAGATAAGGGCCAGGGCTGTGCGGCTGGGGACCGGGTGCCTGTGTGCACCTGAGGGTACCTGCGGGCTATGACTGTTACCTCTGCCTCTTCCCATAGTTATACGAGCCTAGCAAACCTATTGCAAGCTTAACCCCTGCTTTAATCAGGAACTTGCAGAGGTAACAGTGACGGCAAGAGGTGATGCCTGCTCCTGAGTGACCCCTCTCCCTTGGAAATGGCTGACTGGCATGGGGTTGATTGGAGGGCGCTTGACTGGGGGGTGATGGTTCAGATTCTCCAGGGCTCGAGAAGCACAAAGCAAGTGGTCAGGAGAGCTGGGCTTACTCACATGCTGGCATTAAGTGATATGCTTAGGGGCACGTTGGGGCCCTCCAGAATATCCGCGTTCAGCCACACGGGTCGGTTGATGTCCACCTCCTGAGATTTCTTCAGTAAAATCTCCAGAGCGGGGCCAACGGCTTTGATGCTTTTGAAATCCAGCTTGATCCCTGCCAGAGAGAGCGTTGTTCTCTGCAGTCCCGGTGCCACTTGACATGAGCGGCTGATCCACCCCCAGCACCTTTAGCGAGGGGCCCTATGTTCATCACTGCCCTGCCGCTGGCCACCCCAAGTGCTTCTTCATTATATAATCATACCTTCATAGCAAAGTAGGGCTGGAAGGAAGCTCGGGAAGTCTCCTCTGAGACGGGATCATAGACTCATAGAAAATGAGGGTTGGAAGGGACCTCAGGAGGTCACATCTAGTCCAGCCCCCTACTCAAAGCACAACGAGCCCCAACCAGATCATCCCACCCAAGGCTTTGTCTACCCAGGTCTTAAAAAACCTCCAAGGATGGAGAGTCCACCACCTCTCTGGGTAACTTGTTCCAGTGTTTTACTACCCTCCTAGTGAGAAAATTCTTCCCAATATCCAACCTCAACTTCTCTTGCTGCAACTGGAGCCCATTGCTCCTTCGTCATCTGCCACCACTGAGCACAGGCCAGCCCCATCCTCTTTTGAACCCCCTGCAGGTAGTTAAATCAGCAGTCTCCTCTTCTCTAGACTATATAAGCCCAGTTCCCTCATCCTCTCCTCATAAGTCATGTTCCCCAGCCCCCAAACCATTTTTGTCACCCTCCCCTGGACTCTTCAATTTTTCTATATCCTTTCTGTAGTTGGGGGGGGGGGGGGAAAAGGGACCAGGACCCCGGATGGGGCTTCCCCCGGGCGGAAAAAG
>NW_017728993.1:14569065-14571114 GCF_001723915.1 Gavialis gangeticus | reverse complement strand
AGGACTCCGGATGTGGCTTCACCAGTGCTGAATAGACGGGAAGAATCATTTCCCTTGATCTGCTGGCAACACACCTACCCACGCAGCCCAGGATGCCGTTAGCCTTTTTGGCAACATGGGCACACTGCTGGCGCATAGCCATTTTACTGTCCACTGTCACCCCCAGGTCCTTTTCTGCAGAGCTGCTGCCCAGCCAGTCGCCCTGGCGCATGGGATTGCTGCGTCCTAAGTGCAGGACTTTGCACTTGTCCTTGTTGAACCTCATGCGATTACTTTTGGCCCGATCCTCCAATTTGTCTAGGTCACTCTGAATCCTAGCCCAGCCCTCCAGCGTATCTCCTACTCCCCTGCCCCCCAACTTGGTGTCATCTGCAGACTTGCTGAGGGTGCGCCCCATCCCATCCTCCAGGTCATTGCTGAAGACGTTGAACAAAACCGGCCCCAGGACCGACCCCTGGGGCACTCCACTTGATACCAGCTGCCAACTAGACATTGAGCCACTGATTCCTACTGTCTGAGCCTGATGCTCCAGCCAGTTTCCTATCCACCTTACTGTCCATTCATCCAGCCCATACTTCCTTAGCTTGCCTGCAAGACTGTTGTGGGAGAGCGTATCAAACGCCTTGCTAAAATCAAGGTACACCACATCCACCTGTCTCCCCATATCAGTCCTATCTATCCTTTAGACAGGATCATCCCTATCTAAACCATGCCCCACGACATCCTTGTTTAATCTCTTTCTAAAACTGCACAATCAATTCTGTCACGTAACTGCAAGGCTCGAAGTCACCAAAAGTGCCCTAACCTGCCACAAGTAAAGCAGGGGGTTGAGGGCCGGCAATGTCCTACCATTGGAAGAGGCCGACAGGGTCATGAACAGAGCATTTAGGCATCCTTTGTTTCCATAAACAACTAAGGGCAAGGGTTTGCATCAGCTGATTGAAAAGCACACCTTCCCTTACCTTTGTGTGAAGAGTTCAGGACAGCATCCAGCCACTCCTGGAAAGAGTTATCACTGTAGATGGCAGGAGGATGTGCCATGATGGGCCTGGTTGTCTCATGAGGGGTCATGTTTCCTTCTATGTTGACATCCGCTTCCAGCACCATGACCTCACCTGTACAGGCAATGAAGCACAGGATGAGGCCTTGTCTGGGTGCGGCATGACGAGAGGGAGAGACTTGGTGCATAAATCACAGCCCCTACACCTCGGAGGCATTTCAGGAGGGGCTTGATCTTGCAAAGTGCTGAGCACCTGAGGTAGGATCCGGCACTGCGCTCATCTTTCAGCAGGTGCTAAAGCTGATAGGACTTAGAGAGGAGTGCCATACTTGCTACACCACCTCCCCCAGTGACAGCAGGTTTTGTCAGCAGGGCTGCGTCAGCTGGGGAGGGCGACCACAACCTCTGGCTGATATAGGTATGCTAGCAAAACATGGTAGCACAGACCAAGCCTTGCATACCTACGTGATGTCTCCAGCCTCCTCTAGCCCAAGTAGAAACAATTCCCATATATAATATTCAGGACCCCTCCAAGGCAGCAAACCGTGTTAGCACCCCTGCCTCTACATTAACAAGCAGCAGTCTGACTGACTGTCAGTACAACGGATGAGCGTGTCTGGGTGAGCACGGCAGGCCTGATCCAAAGCCCAGCAGGGTCCTGGGAGGCTTTATGTGAAGCCGTCTGTGGAGCTGGACTGAAGGCGCCAGGAAGGTGGTTCTTCTCGACTTGGTGTTAGACACCCGCTCCCAACGGGGCTTGTTACTCTGAGCCTCACTTCCAAGCGATAAGTGCTCCCTGAGTCCTCCCGGGTGATGGACACGGGACGGCAAAGTTTGCTGTTCTCCTTCTGGAAGGGCTCCAGACGCTCCCTGTGATAGATCTGATCTGAGAGATAAAATGGGCGATCTGCACGGCTTCGCACAAGGCCATCAAAAGCTGATTTTTTTGGACCGCCACGGAGCCCTCGGTCCTGTCCGTGTGCACATTATCGCCTCAAGACAGAACCGTTTTCAAACTGAATGTGGCACAAAACGTTCAATTTTTATAG
>NW_017728993.1:14545425-14564065 GCF_001723915.1 Gavialis gangeticus | reverse complement strand
GATTTTTTTTGCACCGCCACGGAGCCCTCGGTCCTGTCCGCGTGCACATTATCGCCTCAAGACAGAACCGTTTCAAACTGAATGTGGCACAAAACGTTCAATTTTTATAGAACAGCCTTATCTCGTGAAACTCTGAGCAATCCCTCCTTTTTATCACTGTGATGTGAACTATCCCTTTCTACTTATCATCAGAGATTGCTGCTGCTTGATTAAGTGTAGAGAATGATATATTCATCTGAACATTAAACTTTAACTGACCTCTTCTCTTCCTTAAGTATTAGACTTTTTACTACTAAGAAACCCACTGTCAGGCTGTTTTGTCTTATCTTATATCTGGGATAATCCACTAAGAGGTGTCTCGTAGGGTGGAAACCTCTCCCCAATCAGATGAATGTATAAATGAGGCAGCTTTACAAATGCTGAGTGGCCACTAATCCCATGGGATCACTCCAAAATCCAATATGCTCCAGGGCTGCCCGAGTTGCCCATATTGTGCTCTAAGAGCTAGCAAACCCGTGGGCTGGAAGCACAGCCCCATTCTCACCGACTTCAATCAAACCAGGACTTGACCTCATGGCTTACCAATATCACATCATTAGGAATATCAGACACACAATGCCTGCCATCTTGCCTGTGGCAACTATTTAATGCTTTAAAAAGGGGAAAACTCCCTGGTAGCTGAATGCAGGGCTGCTCAAGGAGGAAAAGAGTCCTTGCTGCCTCGTGCAGGGGTCAGCTCAGGACCTGTGGACTGAGGACTGGTTGCCCCGGCTATGCTCGCTTTCCTAGCTCTGGAGGCAATTGGGGTGGGAAAAGAAACCCATTACTCTTTAAGGCATCTTCCATCTCGCTCTTTTTGTTTGCAGCATGGTACCAGGTGACAAGCAACCCATCCTTTTGGGGAATACGCCCCAGCTGTAGCAGATACTCCAACAGGTCTCCAGCTGTGCTGAAGGCTGGTTCGGGCGCTGGGTCTACAACAAGGAGGAAGAAGCATTATAAATGACTTTGGGAAATCAATGTCATACTCAGCCAGGCAGAGGGCAGAGCAGATTTGCACCTTCTAGATGAACTAACTCAGAGTTGCATGTGCTTTCATAAGCAGCGGCTTTCTTCCTCAAACTACAGCAACCCAAGTCTGGACTTTTATGAGGGGTGAGCTAGGGACACGAAGGGAAATAATATTATAACCACCTGACTGTGCCCAAAGATTTATGTCCTGATAGAAGACCCTCACTAGTATTATGGGATGCACTTGTTTCAACTCCTGCAGAGCTGAAGAGGTTAACATCTGTTAACTAGGCAGCTTTTGGCAGATGGGTATGATGAATAGGCTGCCGGCTTCACCTGTGGGTGGTGAGGAGCCGTTGCAGGAATCGCCGTGCTTAGCATTTGGGATCAGATCTTGCAGCTCCTTGCACGGGGGCAGGATGCTGTGCCAGGACGAGCGTGCCAGGGGCTGGTGCCACCAGTTGCTTCGAGCAGTGCTGCTCAACCTTTTTCCCCAGTGGGCCAGATGGGCGGTGGGATCCCACTGGTGGTCCCGATCTGGTACTGGGACCCGTGTGGTGGTGCCATTTGGCCACATGGAGGAGGTGGGGGGTAGCCAAGGTGCAACCTAGCCCTGAGGGAGCAAAAGGGGGCATGGGTTGGCCCTAACCAGGCCCCGCAGGGGGAAAGGAGAGGGGCCTGGCCCCGATCCAGATGCAGCACAGGGGGTGTGACCTGGCTACAATCAGCGTGGGCTTTGGGAATATGGTGGGCGGGGTGGTGACTATTAATGGCCACCACTCCACCCGCTGCCAAATTTCCCACCCCATGGGCCTGACGCCACGGTTCACGGGCTGTATTTGCTCGGGATTGAGCACCCTGAGAAGACAGAGAGCCCGGCAGTCCCTTCAGACAGGCACCGGGTGCCTTTCTGAACCCCAGCGCAGACTCTCAGCCCCCCACCTGCAGCCACAAATAAGCCCTGTAAAAAAAAATGCGATTAAAAACAGCCGTGCTCTCTGGATCCTAACAAACCGCCTCAGTCCCAGACCCTCACGAACTCAAAGGAAACAAACCAAATGATCTTTCCTTCAAGCTAATGACTTGTCTACTGAGTCCACCTGCATGTGCTATGGCAGGGCCAGTATCCCGCCCTGCGCAACGCGTATTTACAGTCCCGCGGGGGGCTCTTCATTGTCACTTAAGCTGGGCCTCTGGGCGAGCTGGGATTGCAAACGCTCCCTGCTGCCAGACACCGCGCAGGCTGACCAGAGCCCGTTCCTCCAGGGGAGATGATGGGAGAGCTGCCCAAACTGGGCGAGCCACAAGCTTGCACCCCCAAACCTCATGCTGCAGTGTCTTCGCTTCTGCCTCCACCTGCCCTGCCGACACGCGCTTCCACGCCCGTGCACCCGCTGCCCAGGCGTTGGTTGCGCTCTGCCCCTTGGGCACAGCTGACTTCAATCCACCTTCTGTCTCATGCAGACGGCCGTGCATCTCTGCCACCGCCTGGGACCGCCGCTCCAGTTTGCCTCTGTACCTGAGCGCGGCGCCGTGCGGACGGTCAGACACACAGCTAGCGCCACGCAGGCAGCGACCACCGTGACGGCACAGACGCCAGCAACTGCAGCTCCTTTCCTTCCCGGGGAGGGGCACCTCTTCTTGCTGGGAGTCATCCCTGCCCTCTCAAGGCACTTCCTTGGGAGTGCCTGGGCTGTCCAAAAATGCAGCTTTGTCCAAGGGACGGCTGGCTGGCTACAGAGCGGGGCTGTTTAAATTGACGGCTCCAGTATCCTCAGCCTTCAGGAGCTATGTACAGCCACCCAACCAGTGCTCTTCAAGGACCTCTTTGACGAGCCCAGCCCTGCCTTGGGGGAACTTTGGCATGGAGAGGACTTTACACAACTTTCCTGGGTTGACCTAGCCCCGCCTTCAGTCAGTCAAAGCCCCAGTTTCCATTCACACGCTCTCTGCAGCGAAGCCGAGCGTCCCCCTCCCTCTGACGCCACGTGTGCAGCCTGCCGAGCCAGGCACCTGACAAGTGCTGGCTACAGTTACATGGTGAAGAGCACGCCTTCCTCCCTGGACGTGCTGGCAGGCATGGGCGCTGCGACCTGAGACCTGCTCTCGAAGCTCCAGCGGGGTTTGGAGAAACAAATACAAAGCCAAGCTGAGGCCAGCCCAGACCAACTCCCATTGCCAGGAGCTGTCAGTAATAGTAGCCTGAGCAGCTGCTGTCTAAAGCAGTGGTCTCCAAAGTGGGGCGCGCAAGACGAGCCATTGGGGTGCGGGAAGAAAATATTAGAACTTCTATTTAGCATAGTTATATAAATATACACACATCGGGGGTGCCTGCTCAAACATTTTTTACTGATGGGGTGCGCGAATATAAATATACATATATTGGGAGTGCGTGATCAAACATTTTTTACTGATAGGGGTGCGCGAATATAAATATACATATATTGGGAGTGCGTGATCAAACATTTTTTACTGATGGGGGGGGCGAATATAAATATACATATATTGGGAGTGCGTGATCAAACATTTTTTACTGATGGGGTGTGCGAATATAAATATACATACCTTGGGGGTGCGTACTCAAAATTTTTTTACTGATAGGGGTGCACGATCAAAAAAGTTTGGACACTGCTGGTCTAAAACACGCAGAAATCAGGAAATGCAAATGCTCAGGAGAACCTAAGTCATTCCGTGGTAGCCAATGGATCCGATTTTGCCTTCAGATACAGGGGTGCAAATCTCCAAGATATTGCCAGTAGCTTGGTTTTTGTATGAAGGGCAGGATTTTTATGGAAGTTGGGCCAAGGGATCCCACCCAAATCAGTTAGGGCTGACTGTGGACTTCCTGGCCTGCAGCATGTAACAAGGAGCATCCCCGGCCCTGCTCCATGCGGTGGGTTGAGGCAATCCTCTCATTGCCATCCCCGTTCAAAACCAAAGAGCCCCACGGTCGTGTCACCCTTGCAGCTCGACCCTCTGACTTTGACCTGGAGACTTCCAGCAGGCCTCCCCCCCGCATCCGACCACGTCAGAACAAGTGTACGTCTCCCGCACCACCTCCTTTTTTCTCCCTGCCTGTCCAAGTTACACCTACCCATGACAGTGCTCCAGTCACGTGAGGTATCCCATTCTCCCAAGGACTGTCGCAGCGACACAATGACCAAAACCTGACACACGGGAGCAAGGCCTATGTCTAAAACCCTCTAACACCACCTAGAAAGCCACATAATTCACCTTGGTCTTACTACACACAGACATGTACTCTATCAAATTCAGCTTCGCTAGCGGAGGTGATGACCCGAAGGAACGTATCCCCCCCTCTTTAAAGGCATCGCTGAAATAGGGGAGTGGGGATTTTGCACCCAGGGTAGAAACATGAGAATGATTTGTCACGTATCATAAACCGGCTACGGCAGCGCAGCCTGCTTCGTTGTCTGTTTCGAAGGCGATACGGCATTTGACACCGCAGCCTCAGACCAGCTGTCACCGCTCGGAGCTGCCGTTGCCATTTCTAGCACCTGATCTGCAAATATTTCTGCCTGGGAGTGACTTAATTGCAATGAGCTCTGTTCTCACGAATGCACCTACTCCTGTGTATAAAAGTGCTGGCAGGATCTGGGCCCACGTGTGCTGGATTGGTGGCAGTGCCGTCTGTGATAGTAGCCGCACCAAGACCGATAATGTGTTTCCTGCAGGTCCCAGAAGAGCGGGGAGACGGAGCAAACGCCACCTGCTCCTGACACACGTTCTGTGTGAGCAAGGGTGCTGCTTTTCTGGTTTGTGGGCACCCGCGAGGGGGCCGAAGACACCCCGTGGCCAGCTCCTGCCTACAATGGGCCGACCCGCATTCTCAAACCCGCGCGCGTGAATTTGCGGGCCGCATCTGAGGAAGCGAATCCCGCATGTGCACGAGAATCGCACCTCTGCAAGGCATGGGCTTAGGCCACCCTGGCTTGCTCACGCGCTGCAGGAATCTGCACACCTGGAGGGCACTTGCTTTGCGCAGTTTCCAAGCTCCAAAAGCTTTTCTAAGTCACGTGGGGCCAAGCTCCATAAATGACAAGATGCTACGTGGGGACGCCCAGCAGCCCGACCGTCTCTTGGCTGCTTCCACGTACCGATATGGCCTTTCCATAGTGGTTTCTCAATGCAATGAAGGACAAGACGCATCTCAAACCAGTTGGGCCCCTCCTCTGCTAAGCGAGCCCTTTGCACATGCTTTCGATGGCTGATTTTCCTGGTTTACAGCCTGACCGCCTTGTGCATGGGGATACAAGGCTTCCAGGGCAGGGAAGCCTTAAAACAAATCAGCTCCTCTGCCCCAGGCTGGCTGAAGGTCATGCTGCTGAGACATTTCGACGCTTGTAGACAAGGATTCCTGCTAAACATTTGGCAATCTTACTCTCAGCATTGCCTAAGGCGCTACAGATGTTCTCCGTGCCCTCGGAGCCGGTTCGATGGAGCAGGCTGACTTCACGGCGCGCTCACCACCGATGCCCCGCCGGAGGCCTTTGAACAGTTCAAACAGATGCCGAGCATAAAACTCCTCCGCTCCGCGGAGGCCTGGCTGCCTGGAAAACGGGAACGCGCTCGCTCTTTCTTCTTCAGAGGCCCCACAAATATCTCCGCAGATCATCAGTGCTGCCACATCCCCTTGTTTTCCACAGCTCCCGGCCAGGATGCTCGGCGAGCCGCAGAGCAGCGTGCCAACCATTTCTAAGGCGGCATCAAATTGGATCATAATTACAAGCCGCCCTCCTCCCAATTAGCAAGCCGTGGCTGCGACCACGTCGCTGACAGCACCGGGGCTGGAAATGGCCTTGGTGGGAGTGGGGCCGCGCAGTCTGTCTGGCTGTGGAAACGTTGACTATTTCCATGCTAATTAACAAAGCTTTCCTAAAGGCTCTTTTTGCAGGAAAGCATATCTGTGTCACACGCAGCGAAGCCGCCGAGCTGCAGCACGGATCCGAGGCACGTGGAAGAGTCAGATCCAGAGCTCGCTGCTGTCGCTTGCTTTGCGGGCCGAAAGCATGGCTCTGTCGTGCGAAGTGCGGGGCATAATGCAAAACAGCCCCCGCCCTGGAAGCTGGCAGTCTCCATAGACGAAGCACGTGGAGGGTAGGAAGGGAAAACACAGCCGCTTGCCCAAAGCCACACGGCAAAGCAGTAGCAGAGTTGAAATTAAAACCCGGGTCTCCCCGTAGCAGCCAGACATTGGACTATGCTGCCTTTCTTATCTGGCCAGCTTGGCTGCAGCCCAACCAGATGCACTGGTCTGACTCCATGGAGGGAAGCAAACAAGGTCCTCCGAGGGGGCCGGCCCTCTCTCCAAAGATAACGGGGCTCTGTATGGGCTCAGGGGTGTCAAGCGGGCTCTGGTCCCCCGCTGGCGTTAATGCAGAATCAAGACCATCAGTCACCAGACCAACCTGATATCAGAACAACTCCTGCAGCCTCGCATTTGCCCTGAAGTATTATCCCCAAAGAGGGCAGGACCACGACACCTGCAGCTGTATAACCTAACAACAAAGGGGCACAAGGCAGGCAGGGTTTTTTGCAGGAGCAGCTTCTTTTTAGGTCCTGCTGTAAAATGCAATGTAACATGGCATGACTGGACCGGCAGTTCTGGCAGTGGGAAGGGGAAAGTAAACTTGCATGAAAGAGAGAATTGCTTTCGCACGTCAGCTATATAGACTGTAACCTCTCTGAGGCAGGGACGGTCTGCGTTTTCTCATTTGTGCGGCACCCTATACAACAGGGGACACAATGGCTCCAATGCACATCACCACCACGCTACTCGGAGGACTTCATGTAGCAGGGGGGATACCAAAGCGCTCAATCATGTAACACATCAGATACCAGAAAAGCAGTAACTGTGCTGTCCTATGGACACTGCAGAAGGGATTGGTACTATACATGCACAGCCACAACATATAAATTGGATCGGGAGATTTTGAGAGGCCACCCCACTCCCCAGATGCGTGCAGAAAAGTCCTGTAATCACATTGGAGAGAATTTTGTCCTAAGCATAATTGCCTCGATGGGCAGGCTGGACAATGCAGGGTAGGGTTTAGACAGGGACGACCCCACCTTGAACAGGGGGCTGGACTACCTGTGATCTCCCGAGGTCCCTCCCAGCTCTGCTTCTCTGATTAATGCATCTGCTAACATTTGGAGGGCCCACAGCATAGCCAGCACTCGTGATGCAACTCCTTCATATTTGGATAGAAAAGGAACAAGGATAGTTCCTGCAGGGCCGAGGAACTTCTGGACCGCACCAAGGTCCATGTAATCCGGTCTCTCATCTCTGATGGAGACCAGCACCCAAAGCATCAAAAGAGCAGAGCGGGATCCCAGAGCAGGCAGATGTGGAATAATTGAACTCCCAAACCAGATATTATCTTGATCTCAAATAGCTGGAGAGTTTAGTGACCAAGTCAGCCCCGGAGTATGAAGCAATCATCAGTTTGCAGTCATGGGTTATGAGTCCTCTGGATAGTTGGGAGTAGGGGGTTGGACTAGTTGGCCTCCCAAGCTCCCTTCCAGCCCTACTTGTCTGGGATCCCTACATAAATAACCGATCCCTGCTTGAACCTTAAATGCTCAGTCAAATGAGACCAGGGCCACAGCTTCTTTAAATCATTAACAATGACAGCAAATACTCGGTGAAAGGCTGACCCCTGATCAGCCCAGATTGTGAAGCTCCCTATAAAAGCTTTGCACAAACAAACCCTTTGGCTTGGAGGGAAGGCGAGGGATGATGCAGAGGACAGCGGGAGGATTTATGTGACAAGGATGCAGCCAGGACTCCGGCAGATTTCTTGCTCTTCTCCAGTCCGCGGCCCTCGCCGTTATGAGATGCTTTCAAGGCCCCGATAATATATTTTATTTCGGTGGTAGCAAGACATAATTAGACTGCAGCACGTCTTCCTCAAGGCTGTCTCCGCTGAGGCCTCTCCTGGAATTTGCGCCCCAGGAGTGTCCGGCTGCGGTAAGGAAAGGTGTTGTCTCCCGCAGCCCCACGCTTTCAGGTGGATGAAAATAAAGCAGAGGCAGAACTGATGTGCTGTAGCAGTAGCCATGTGGCTCTCCAGCACGCTTATTCGAATTCATTTCCAAGCTGCCGTAGTAGCAAACAGGCCGCTCTCTCCTATCCGCCGCCACCTGCCGGACGTGGGCGCTCACTGCTCCGTAGGCAGCCTGTGTCCCCTCTTCCCTCTGTCTCAGAGGCGTCTGAAGTCTCGTTCGTCACACTTCGAGCATCATCGGTGGCTGCCCAAGCACCTGCAGGCACTAGAGGTAGGCTCCAGGAACAGATGTGGGGCCCCATCTGGCTCAGGATGTCACCTGGTGCCTTCAGGTGGGCAGGCCTGGCGTAGCAATGAGATTTGAATAGGACTATACCCCACGTTCGAGCTGGTCTGGTTCCCGAGCTAGCACGGGGAGCCTTGCTTTAGCGGTGTTATAGATTCATAGCGTGTAGAGTCAGAAGGGACCATGGAGGATCATCGTGTCCGACCCCCTGCCCCAGGCGGGAAAGGGCACCGAGGTCAGACGACCCCAGCCAGGTGCCTACCTAACCTCCTCTTGAAGACCTCCGAGCTAGGCGAGGGCACCACCTCTCTTGGCAGCCTGGTCCAGACTCTGGCCACCCTTACTGTGAAAAATGGCTCCCTAATGTCTAACCTGAATCTACGCTGGATGCATATGAATTTGTGGGTAGAGGTGAACCTGGCTCTGGGCACATCCACATGCTGCCACTTGAAGCTGGTGGGAATAAAGATTACAGCTCACAGCGAACTTCTCCAGGAGTGAACAGTCCCCCTCTCCCATTTGAAGAAAAGCAAAATTGCTCTAGTGATGAGCCCCGAAGCAGATCTTAGTGCACTGTGTCGTGCTGGTTCTTCCCTTTCCCTCAACAAAGGCCGATCATGCGCCCAAAAATGCCAGGGATCTTTTCCTGCAAGTATTTTCATAGCTTTTTTAAGATCAGTAGCAGAAGCCTGCGATGTGATGCTCCATGTTAGTCCTTAGGTGGCAGCAACTGCACAGACGGGTGCAACGTTGCGAGTGCAGCGTCTTCCTCTCGGCGCAGACGTTTTTCCGGATTGCAGACCAGCGTGGGGCATGGGGGGTAGTGGGATTATCCCATAACTGAGGGTCAGCAGACATCAGTTATGCTCCCTGCCAAACCGCAGTCTGTTTTGGATGATCTGGGGTCATCTCAAGCAGAAGGAAGGTGCACAGGCCCTAGCAGCCCCCTCCTCTGACCCTCGAAGCCTCAGGAGCCTCCTCCAAAGCCCATATCAAATAGCCTCCCTGTATTCAGTCTTCCCATCTGTAACCTGGGGATTGCTACTTTTTTTTTTCTATCTCCTACCACAGTCAGGAGGATTACATCATTACCAGATTCAAATGCTTTTAAGATCCCCTAATGGAGGGCACAAGAGACATGCAAAAATAATAAGAACGAGTCTGGCATCAGCTAAAACAGTAGGAAAGATCAATAAGAGCTGGGCACACGTAGCTATAATAACCCTGCGATGTTAATGCAATACAACTTTGTGCGTGGCTGCTTGGATCCTGGTTCACAGCAGTAATGTACTGTTGCCACTTAAAAATGGCATGTGGCCACGCACACCCCGACAGTAGCATCGCCATCATCAACCTCACGCTTTCAGTCACTCAGCACGACTTTCTGTAGAGCTCACGCCTGGGCGTAGCAGGGACTAGGATTGCTGATTTGTAGCTGACAAAATACCCCTTAGCAGAGCTGGTGGCCTCTTGAAGGCTCGGATCAAGCGTGGTGGCTTCTTAACCTGGCAGGGGCAATACCATGTATCTGTGTCCGTGAAGGCAGTTTTCCTGAACCGCCATGCAGCAGATCTGCTCTTCTGGCGTGGTTTGGTACCTGCCGAGGTGCAGCAGCTTTAAGCCCAGTTTATGGAAATAGGAGTCTCCTCGTTCGCTTGCTCCGAGGGCCTTATGGCTAAGGGCAAGCAAAACTCAGGGGCATCCGAACCCTGAGCCTCTGGGCTTGGGTCTGCAAGTAGGAAGCCCACCAAAGGTTTTGGAAACACCTGAAGCCCCAGGTGTGGGTGGAGGATGTTTGCCAGTAGTAGGGCCACTTATGGTTCGGGACTCTTGGATTTGGAGTTAGTTTGGGCCGATTTGAGAGAAATGAAATAATAATAATAAAAAAAAAAAGATTGCAAGGGGCAAAGCGATGCAGCAGGGGTGTGGGTGCACAGGTGGGGATGGGGGTAACGGGGCAAGGAACTGCACCAGTCATACGAAGGGCTGTTAAAGCAGAAGTGTGTGTGCTTATATAGATATTTCCCTCCCCAAATAAAAGTTTTGCACCCTTAGAGGGCTGCACATTAGCCAAGTGCTAATGCAGGCAGGGGCATGGATCTGCAGCACCACTCAACAGAAAGCAGAGGCCCCAGGCGGGCAGGGGCACCTGAGCAAAGTTCATGATCAAGTCCAGGAGATCCCTGGTCCCCAACCCCCGCAGGCCCTTGCTCCGCCCGGCTGGGGCAGGGCCCAGCTGCGCTCCGCCCCACCCCGGCAGCAGCTGGGCGCTGGCTCTGCGGAAGAGGTGAGTCCAGCCCCGGGCTCCCCAAGGGCTGCACCGAGCGCCTGCACTGCTGCCAGCCGGTCCCTGCAAGGCTGGGACTTGCACCAGGCTGTGCCCTTGCTTCAGAGGGGTTAGGGCCAGCGATTGGGGCCGGGAAGAAATCCCCGCCCCACCCCCAGTCAGATTGGCACGGGTCCTGGGGGTTTGCCTTCCTCTGCAGAGGGGGCTCAGGACCCTGTGAGCCTGCACTGTCAAGTGTCCGGGTTGCAGCCGTATCGATCTAGAGGAAAAAGCAATCCACACTCGTGGCAGAGGCGATCTCTTTTCTCGGACCAGCTAGAGTTTTGCAACTTTGCAATTAAAGGCTTTTTTTTTTGTTGCTGCAAAACTCTGGTTGGTGGAAGAGATCACCTCTGCCACAAGTTCCGGTTCCCAGCGTGTATAGTCAGACATGGGTCTCTGGGTGAATCTGATCTCTTTTATTAGACCAACTTAAACTAATAAAAGAGATCAGATGCACCTAAAGAACCGTGTCTGCCGATGTCTTGGGACCAACACGGCTACAACCTACAGTGCACTGCCGAAGTGACTAGTGACATTTCACAGAAGCAGGATGTTGCACCCGGGTTTGGGTGTTAGGTTGATAATTTTATGTAGAGTTCAAATGATGGTTTGTATGGGATGGTTTGGATAGGGATGATCCTGCCCCAGGCAGGGGTTTGGAGATGGAGGCCCCCTCCAGCCCCGCATCTCTATGTATGTGTGACTCATCCCATCATCTGTGTCACTTGCCTGAAGGGGACAATGTGGGGATGCAGCCAGCTCCAGCGGGTGTCATAGTATCATAGTAGTTAGGGTCAGAAGGGACCTAAACAGATCATCAGGTCCGACCCCCTGCCCTGGGCAGGAACGGGT
Organism: Gavialis gangeticus; assembly: GCF_001723915.1. Taxonomy (NCBI): domain Eukaryota; kingdom Metazoa; phylum Chordata; order Crocodylia; family Gavialidae; genus Gavialis; species Gavialis gangeticus. The sequence goes on along the minus strand of NW_017728993.1, from coordinate 14,552,559 downwards.
GCAGGGATCATGTCACCCCAGCCAAATATCTGTCAAGGCTGCTCTTAACATCTGTATGACTTGCAGCTGTTCCCTGCCAGTGGATGGTGCCTCCTCTGCGCGGCAGCCCGGAGCTGATGGGCTGAGCTGCTGCCAGGCCGATGAGTTGTCTCCCAGGCTGTTGTGTGGCTGAACTGGCCCCACAAGGGCTGCCTTCTCTGAGCCCTTTAGTGGAGGACTTTGCAGAGCCAGGCACGTTGAGAGCTTTTGTTGCTGTATTCAGTCAGCGGGACATGTCTGCCTTGGTTCTTAATTTCTAACCATCTGCGCAGAGGAATTAGAGCACAGGACTCCTCCGCACTCAAACTCCATGTGAGCCAGGCCTCTGTATGGCCTGACACTGCTCCCCACATGGTCTATCAATGTCTGGCTAGCCAGGACGAGTCCCCTGGGCCTAGAGATTGAATGCTATTTCTTTGGCTTTACCAAGCCCAACCATTACAAGTCACCATCAGACCTGAACTGTGTGCCCAGAAAGCAATGTGTTCATGTTGCTGCTAGACCAGGAACTTGACCTAAAGATTTATCAAAATCACTGGAACCAAAATTTATCCAGGTGACAAATCGCAGAGGAGTCGGGGAGGACACCGGGAGCACTCAGCTCCAGCGTGTCTTGGGCTATCATTAGCTTATCTGGTTTATTTTAATTCTTTCAGTAATTCCAGCAGGAGTTTACAATCCTCCATATGTCTGTTGTGAATTTGAAAGAACGTCCCCCCTGCACTGTGAAATGCCCCATAGTGTGTCAAGGAAACGAATTCATTTATCACGTTCTCATATCATAGTTGTGATAAGATTTCCCTCACTTTAATAACAGATCACATGAAACTAAATTGCATTCCTAGGTTTCTTCCTGTTTTTGAATAGGCTGAGGACAGCAACGGCAGCTTGATAACAAGTTGGGTGCGTCCGTGCTGACCCTGGGACCAGAACAGCTCCTGACGGGGAACATCTTTTTTTCCTGAGCGCCATGCCGACAGATACAGAGCCCTCAGTCTTGGTGAAAGTGCTTCACCTGATTTTCCTTTCAACCTTCTGGGGCATGCAGATCTGGGTCACTTTTGTGTCCGGTACGTTGCATTTTGTTCTCATTCATTCTCATGCTTTATGTGTTTGTTTAGAGACCCTCATTTAAAGTAGGGGTGCGTGGTGCTGAGTATGGTATAAATACCCAGTAAGAGATGGCCCTTCCTTTACAGAGCTTATAATCTAAATAGAAAGAGGGGGGGAGTGAAAGGGAGGCATAAGCAGGTGGAGTGACTTGTGTGAGGTCCTGCAGCAGGGCAGGGGCCCAGCAGGGAACAGAATTGCTTTCTCTGGCCTCCTTGTCCGTTGCCGTCTCGTTGGCATCGTGCTGCCGGGCTTCCTGGCTCTCTCCCCGACTCACAAACGTGAGCATCATGACTGAAATTGCATTTGCCATGACTGATAACACATGGGACAACTGCAGTCGACTGGCACTATCTCATTGCAGTGAATGGAGGCAGGCAAACAGGAGCCTGCTCTCATTGAAGTCAGTGGTCCAAATCCTGTTAACTGCAGTGGAAGCAAAGCCTAGGCCAGTGCCTAAATACTTCAGACTCCCGGGCCTGAAGAACTTGCATCAGTGAAGAACTGTCATAGCATCAGATCTTTACATCTACACTAGGTCATGTTATTTCATCCCAAATCCTATTGTTCTGATCCTCTTATTTTCGATCACTCACTACTTCAGGGATGATGGCTGGACACTGGACAAGACCTTTCATGATGGGAAAGACTAGACTTCATTTTTCTCTCTGGAACCAAAAGCTTAGATAGACAAGGAGGTAGCGGGTCCTACCTCGAGCAGGAGGCTGGACTAGATGATGTAGCAAGGTCCTTTCCAGCCCTACGTTTCTATCGTACTAAGTCCCAGAAAGCCACGTCTCTATAACGAACTAGGAAGCTTTTATTTCTAGGTCCCCAGTCCGAATTTAGCCCAAACTTATAGTGCATAAAAAACACTGCCACTGCCTGTGCATGTGAAATGAGCTCGTCGTCTCAGTGCAGTCGAGACTGGAAGGGAGTCGCTGTTAGGTTGTGGAGACTGAACTCCCCCATAACTCGTAGAGGCACTGCGCAGCACAGCGCGCTTGTTCTTCAGATAAGCCAGACAGCTTTATTTGGTGGTGCTCTGGAGCTGGTGCAGTTCAAAATGGTGCCAGAAGAAATACCTGCTACTCTCTGCTTTCTGCAGGTTTTGTGATGGGCAGTCACCTCACCCGGCACAGTTTTGGCTTCATTCAGAGTCGCCTCTTCCCCTACTACCTCCACATTGGCTCTGCTTGTGCATTCTTTAACCTTACCATCTTTGTTATGTATCATCCCAGCGAGCTCCTGAATGAAGAAGAAACCACCCAGGTAGCCTCCTGCTTATTCACCTGTTTTGTCTTCCTGTAAAACCACCATAAAACATTGTAGTCAACCTAGAATCAGCTTTGACACTAATATCTGCAGTATGTTTGTGCATGCCATAAAAAATACCAAGTCAGGAACAAATCCAATGCAGTTTTTAGTGGTTTAGTGCATTTAACTTTTTGGGTCCTGCCCTTGGTTATTTGATTCTCCTGTGGGATTCTGTCAGGGCAGTGGCAGTTCATGGTCTTTTATCTGTAGTTATCAACCTACTCAAACTGAACTTGAAAACTTAAGTCGACTTATAATCAGAACAACATGGCATTGACTGAAGTCAACTAAGGTGTTAAGGCAGGTCTCTAGGTTACTTAACCAAACGAAGACCTGCTGCTGATACATGGGGCTATTCATTACATTTAGGAAGCCCAGACAAGGCTAACTGTCACCTGGACAACTAGCTTACAGGCTTTATAGACCCACACAGATGGTTGGATGGAGGGTTGTACAGGTGAAGGGTGTGGTAATTGTTTGCATTACAATTTTCACAGATGGTCTGTCTTTCCCTTTCAGATCACAGTCTTCTTTGTTTGCGTCACTGTTGCTGCTCTGAACGCCCAATGGTTTGGGCAGATTACATCGGAGATTATGGCTGACATGCACCTCATTGAGCGGAGCTATGGCCTAGGACAGGATATCGGCCTCTTTTCAAGAAAATCTTACTCCAAGCTGCGTGAAACAGACCCAAAATACAAGAAACTGTCTGGTCGGCTGACCCTGTACCACAGCATCTCCTCACTCTGCAATCTATGCTGCATTGTATGTAATGGCTTGAGCCTCTACTATTTGGCTACTCATCTTTCCACACTGTAAGTGAGAAGTGCAGATAAGCTGGGTGAGAGTCCAAGAATTCAAGACCCAGGAAAAAGATGCATTCGTCTTTGCATGCTCTGCCCCCCTTGAAGGCAGAGGGTGCCCGAGAACATTTTTGAGTTTCTAGATCATGTCAGCTAGATTCCTTCAGGTTTTATGGGCATATCTGCAAATCCTCCTTTCTGCTGGGAAGGCCAGTCTCTGGCAGATCATCTCATATGCAGCTGTTCCCATCAAAGTCACTTTTACAGTCATGCCCCATAACATCAGCTGCTACGAACTGGATCATTCTTGGGGGTTTATTAAAGGTGGCTGCTCTTGAATTATTTGAAGCTGGTTATCACTGCAGCTCTGCCCTGTTTTTGAACCACTCTACATTGTTTCTAGACATGCCTTATCGTTTGACCCTGTCTGATTTTTTGCTGCTTTCCAGAACCCCTCACATGCCTTTGCTTTGACTGCCTCTAAGCTCAGACTCTCTTCCATCTTATTATGCCACTGAGTGTGGGTGAAAATGGTTTGCATCCCAGCTGCCCTGGGAACAGAGCTTGAGAAGGGCAGCAGACCAAAAGCTCCTGAGGAGGAGAAATTTTAGAAGCTTCAGCTCTTCCCAGCTTGCATGTGGATGCCAAGTTGCTGATTTTCCAGACTTGTGTGCACACCCTTTGGATAAATGATTGCCTTCTGGTGCACGGAAAGGTGGTGTTTAATAGAGCTGTCCATTTAAGAAGTTTCCAATACGTGTCCTTTCACAGTATTATTTTTTACTGAGCAGGCAGTTTTTCTTAAACAAAAAATCGTACCATGAACTTTTTAAACCAGAGATATTCAGGGTATTAAAAAAAGCAGGCTCTCCTACAGCGATTCTAAACCAGGGTGCCTTAAGATCTTTCTAGGGGTAACATAGGTGTCATGCAATATTAGCACTATTAGGTGTGCACACGTTTCACAAGGCAATCTCAGATATTTCAAATAGGAATCAATAGTGTTAAAACCATTCTGAGCTGTTGCAGGCTTTCAGAGTCCTTTACAGCAGAACTCTTCTATTATTTTTCTGTAGTCTGAAGTCACATGAAAACTAAGACCTGGCATTTTCCAACAGGTGCCTTGAATCTAAAAAGGTTGAGAACTACTGTTCTACAGGCAGCAACTCACCTCTGGTTGACTTACAAACCTTGGCTTCTATGCATGAAGTGGGCCTGTTTTTTTTTGTTTTGTTTTGTTTTTACTGATAATGAAAGGACATCACTTGATTGTGCAGGCAAATTAAATTGCTGTGGAAGTTAGAAGCCTTTCTGCTAAGCAGGACTCATGGCAACTACTCAGACTGATTTAGCAGCCCTTCTATTATAGATGTTAGCTGGGAGAGTTCATAAAAAGGTAGCACTGAGCAAGTAGAGAAAGCACAAGGGGTTGGATGAGGTGTGTTCTTTCTGCAGAATTGTTAACTTTCATCACATATCACTTCGCTCTTAATTGTGTCCCAGTTCCTGTCTTTAAAATGGATCTATTAGTTATGCATATTTAACTACCACTGTATTAGTATCACAGTACAGTTACTTTTATCAATACTTAGTTTTCCCTTTGACAGCTGGTAGGTTAAATCCAGTATGATTTACCAGACTGGTAAACCTGTCTTGACAATCCTCCCAGGATGCATTTTATTTTCTTAGGGAAAGTGGAATGGTTTTGAAAGCCCTGGGTATTAGTTGAGCTATAATTACACAGCGTTTTTGCAGTTGCTGATTGTAGCTTGGATGCAAATTATTTTTCATTAGAATTTAGAAGTTGCCATGTGTTGGGCTGTTGTGGGAGCACAGAAGACGCCGTCTGCTGGCATCAGGTAATTCCATCAGCAATTTACACGGCTGTATGCTATTTCCAAGTATATATGCACTATGTCTTTTGCAGGAAGAGAAAGGAAAACTGAACCGTCTCATTTATTAGGCATCAGACTATTCAAACAGTTTATTTCCAACTTGTATCAGATAAGTAACAAATGTTCAGTAAACTGAGTGGCTCTTAACAATGAGCTCTGTTCCTTCGTTCAGCTGCACAAGCATGCTTGTGAATGAACTGCTGCTGCTCTTTAATCCTTGGTGACAAAGTGAGCGGCTGTTCTCCATGTATCAGTTTGAGTCCATTGACCAGTAGCAGCAGGAGTGCTACAAAGAACACACCAGATCCACTGGCACCCAAACCAGATACAATCGCAGCTCACGTTGGCGGAGGTTAGCAGTAGTATTCTTCACAGTGCAGGTAACCTCAAACCTGACACTGCCTCATGCAAAGTCACAGTTTGGCACTTGTGCACAACTAAAGATCAGAAATAATTCAGAGCTCATTTAAAAAGAAGATGCACCTTGCACTGTATTTTAGCTTACTTGAGATTTAAAAAAGTAAAATTAAACCACGCCCTATTCCTTCTCCTGCCCACACATACATATATAATCCAACCTTAGGCCCAGTCGTGTAATCATTGTCCACTCAGAATTTACTGATTTGCTTCCAGAGAGTTCTGCATTCACAGGGATTGTAGGATCAAGGGCTGCTAGTTTAGATTACATGATTTAGGCAGAAGGAAATATTAAAATGTACCAGCAGGAGACCAACAGTCCATATCTGTGGGTGGGAAGAACTGTCTGGAGCTTGGCTTTCCTCCAGTCTCTTGTTGCTCTTGAATGCTTTTGCTCGTTCATTTTAGTGTATGTACTTTCTTGCCAAAGAAGTATTTCTTGGAGAAAGGAGAATTCTTAACTAAAACCAAGAAGGTAGGAGTCCCAGCCTTTAAAAAGTACCTGCAGGAACACAACAAGTCATTCACCCTCTATGAAGTTCTACAAATGTCATGCATAACAAATAGCATTAGACCCCATTCTCCTGTAAAAAAAAAAAAAAAGGATTGGCTGCACCAGTGCTGATGGCAAGTGTTCTTGCTGAATTAGCTGAGCCTTTTATCCTGATGTCCATTCACATATAATAGCAGTGTGTGTCGAATTAATTCTTCTCCCCGCAAGTTTTTCTAATTAAAATGGACAGCCATTATTGTCATTCAGTGTTGGATTCATTCTGCCAATTTAAAGCTGTCAGGTCAGCGGCAACGTGTGCAGCTGAGCTTTATGGAATGATACAAGGTTACAGATCTTAATTATCATCATTGATCTGCTCAGGCTTTGCAGCAGAATCTCTCTAGCTATCTAAAAGGTGGTGTGACCTAGGGCCCCTGGCAGACATTCAAACAATGGTGGGATCGGGACTGGAGGAATTCTATGTCCCATCCCAAACACTGTGCCCCTGCCATCCATGCATGGCAGGAGATGCAATCTTTGGGTTGGGCCATAAAATTCCTCTGATCCCAAATCGCACCATTGCGGAGCTGCCCCCGGCCTGATCCTGCAGATCGAGTACAGAGTGACTATCCCATATCCAGGACTACCCTCAGCATCCAGCAGGTTCAAGACCCAAGTGCCCTGGGGCCACATCTTGCAATCAACTGATTGTTCAGCCTGGCCCTAAACTTAGCTGATTTGAGACGCCAGGCTGCCGAGGCCTGGGTCTAACAATCAGTTGATTGTCAGCTGGCCCGTGCATACCCTGGGACTGCCTAAGTGCACGCATGGTTTTTCAGAAGTCCTGGGGCCCTCCCCACCCCCTGGCATTAAAGTTACCCAGCAGGGTAACTTTGAAGCTGCCCCCCCGCCGCAGCCCATTTTCAGCATCCAGATGGGATGTCTCAGTCCTGAGGCTGACCCCCCGCCCCACACTGATGCTGACAACCAGCACGATCCAGCTTCTTTTCTTTCAAATAAAAGGGGGCGATTATGGATGCAGCCTGGGAGACCAGCCCTT
>NW_017728993.1:14534425-14540425 GCF_001723915.1 Gavialis gangeticus | reverse complement strand
CACACCCTGGCATTAAAGTTACCCAGCAGGGTAACTTTGAAGCTGCCCCCCCGCCGCAGCCCATTTTCAGCATCCAGATGGGATGTCTCAGTCCTGAGGCTGACCCCCCGCCCCACACTGATGCTGACAACCAGCACGATCCAGCTTCTTTTCTTTCAAATAAAAGGGGGCGATTATGGATGCAGCCTGGGAGACCAGCCCTTTCCCTCCTGCGGTGTGCATCTCCCCTGCTTATGGATACCAAGTGCACAACAGGGCAGCAAAATGCGATTTGTCTTGGTTTGTAAAAGCCGTTTCTTCCTGAACAGGAGTGTCTGATCTTCACAGAGAGTGCGAGGCTCGTTCTCAGGGTCTGCACTCCCACTGTCAGTAGTAAGCTAGACGTAAGTCCAGGCCCCTGCTCTTACCTGGGGTGTTGCAGCACTTGTAGCAGTGTGTGGTCTGTGTGCAGCTCATGTATTTCCTCTCTCTCATCTTCAAAATAAAGCTGGATACAATTTGGCATGAAATGAATATTGAGAATGCACCAAATCACAAGTACAAACCAAAAGCTCACTAAGATTCACCAGGATCTCACAAGCAGCACCCCCCTATAATCTAACCTTTCTGAACCACTTATAATTTTACAGCATTGCCTACCATAAATAATAAGCACAGACATGAGGGGGGGAGTCCAGAAATGTCAAGACCTTTAACAGCTTGTCTGGCACAAATCCCAGCCTTTTATTTAATGCTTAAGACTGCATGCAGCTTTCCCTATGTAAACTTATACATTCTGGGCCTATTATGCCTAAGACTATCTCCAGCTAACCAGTATTTGCAACAAGAAGGGTCTTTCTCACTGCTATCCAAGTCACTGGCAGTATGTCTGTATAGCTCAGTTATGGCTCCAGGCAGCACTACAATGAACCATATGTATATGCTGCCTGTCAAATCACAAACGGTACTGCCTGTTTAATTTAGTGCTGTGCACATGCACAATAAACTCTGCCTAGCACCTATGCAGTTCTACTAAGTGGCTTACACACACCCTGAGAAGCAATCAAAGCCTTTTTTGGAATAGGTTTAATTTGATGTCACTTCATTAAAGCTATTTGTGGGATAAATGTAACCTATTTTGTCAAACTGTTATTAAATCAACTAGGTCCAAGAAGCAAAACTCAGAGAAACTGACTTAGATTACATATGTATGGTGGCAGCTATAAGCAACAGCATGCCCAACCTGACAAAGCAGGAGACATTAAAAAAAGGACTGCTCAGTGCAGTAGACACCATCAGCTTGCCTGGCACACATGAAACTGCAGTGGAACGTGAGAAATTGTTATCCTGCACACTTATACACAAACAATGTGTGTTGAAAAACACCCCACACTTAGTGTAGTTACCAGAAAGTCTATTTTTTTCCTTTAAAGCAGACACTGCAATCAAATCTCTATACATGGATAGGATTAAATGTTATGATACTCAATCCTAAATTACTGCTGTGCTTTTCTTCTATGCATTAATATACAGGCAGACCTTGACTTATGACTGTTCGAGTTACGACAAACGTCATTCATGACCTTTGTAAACTACGACAGTGTTTTGAGGTTCTGACGGGCTTTCAACTTTGCAATGCTGGACACAGCTGCCTCCAGCTGGTAAGTCTGTTGTGGTGGGGCAGATCAATGTCCCAGCAGCAAGGGAGGTACTGTGGCTGGGACGGGGGGGCAGGGGCAGGGAGGGGGCAGTTCCCCCTGCTGCATACTGTTGGTCCAGGAGGGCAGCGGGGAGGGGGGGCGCCGCGCTCCCAGATCTGTGTAGGGCTGGGGCTGTGCTCTGGGCTGGTGGCAAAAGCCACTGGGAGTGGAGGCTATGCCCTTCTGCCACTCGCCCAGCCGTGGTGGACCTGCTGTGCTGCGTTCAGACAAGCAGTGCACAACGGCCAGGGCCGCCCCGGTCTCCTGGCCCCACGCTGGCTGGGCAAGTGGTGGCAAGGCCTTGAGGGTGGGGGGCACGTGCCACCAGATCTGCGTGAGGTGGACAGGGCCAGGACTACATGGGGCTGCGCTCTGGGTGGGCGGCGGGGACTACAGAGTATTTTATGATGGCTGCTGTCCCCCCATAGTCCCCGCTCTGCCTCCTGCCCCACCCCAGTCCAGGGGCATACTCCACCCCCACGTCCTGCCACTGCTCGCCCAGCAAGGGCAGAGCAGGGTGGGGAGGCTGAGGCGGCTCTGGCCACTGCATGCCACTTGTCCATAGGCAACGCAGCAGCTCTGCCCTGCTCCAGCTGGGTGAGCAGCAGGAGGCATAGCCCCTGCTCCCAGCGCCTTCTGCCACCCACCTGAAGCACAGCCCGGCACAGCCTCAGCCCCTCCCACCCCGCGCAGATCTGGGGGCATACGACTGCCCCCCATTCCCTTCTGGACCACCAGTGGGAGCAGCAGTGATTGCTGCCAGATGAGCAGCTCCCTGACTGGCGGCCCGCAGCAGAGAAAGCCGCCCGTCCCCTCTCCATACCCCTCTGCCCTGGCTTGGCCGCCCTTGCCCCAGCCCCAGCCCCAGCCCAATCCCTCCCTCTCTGTGGGGACATTGATCTGCCCCCCCCCCACCACAATGTGCCTGGCAACACATATGAATGCTTCATCACCAAAAATACATCCAAAGTGAGAGGGATAAAACTGCTCAAGAATATGAATGTCTAAACAGCTGCAATAAATTCAGGGACTTGCCTGGCCTGAAAAAATATATGTATGATTGTATATGCTCTCCAATCCCTTGTTACACATAAGGGACATGTTAAACAAAAATGTTGCTGTAGCTGTTATATACCCAAAGCAGCTTTATTAGAAACTACTGAAGATATCATTTATCTGAATATCAAGTAGAAAGAAAGTCCCATTTCCCACCTGCAGGTTGCTGGACTGATATTTTCTTTCCATATCCCAGGGTGGTAACTCAGCAAACATTACCATCAAATGATCAATAAATCTAAAAGCCAAAACATACCATGTTGTTATTCCACAGCATTATACACTTCAAAGTCCACTAAATGTTGTAACACCACTGAACCTCCTAGATCAGCCTCAGTAATTTGTGTATTTAATTTTGAACAATGGGAAAAAAAGGCAATAGCAGGTTAGATAATATCTTCAAGACTGTTTAAGACTAATATGAAGTTTAAAGATGTCTGAGGAGAAATGTACTTCTCAGTCTGGAGCCCTGCACTTGGCTTTGGCTCATGCTTTCATCTACAAATTTACATTGGGCATCAGAAAGCTATTTAAACTTTTTATTTTTATGTGTGAAAGGATTATAATCAAGATAAATGCATTCTATGCATTTCAAATGGATTTTCTTTCCCCATGTTACTAATGCCATATGTTATACAACAGAGCAGTCAAAATGTAATCTGTTATACTTTATGTTGTTTACTTTTCTCCTTAATCAGTTGAAACAGTGAATCTACTTTCTCTTAGTTTTACTTTCTTGAGTTATGAGCCCTGGGAAATGTTCTTGCATTTCCAGTGTTCTAAAAATATGATAACTCGTTCCTTTACCAACCTGCATTCACTAAGATTTAAATAACAAAAAAAACATTAACTTATTAGTCAGTCTGGTTAATACACAGGCCACCAGAAAAGTAATAGACTTTAAATTCATTAACACTGCATAAGCCTGTAGGGCTAGAAATTGCAGCTTATATTAAAAAAAAAAAAAAAAAAAGGAATGACTTTTTGAATCTGGCACAAAGCATTCATTTCAAGCCTAAAAAAGGTCCAAGATAGGACTTACATCAAAATGTTATTATGTCAGGTCTAGAAGTAATATTTTAGGTCATTTTGGAAGGCCGGTTATAGTTATCAGTTTTAGATTCTCTTTTCTTTGTGCTTTACTGTGTCCTTCTCTATATGAAGGAAATGTTGTTTACACTGAAATCACCTGGTGTTTTCCTGGAAAGCAGAAATGAAATCCGTTTGTCCATACTCAGGATACAGGAATAGGACAGGCCAGTTTAGGTTACCATCCTCATCTAGACAGACCTTTGCACCTGTTGCATTATCAGAACTGAATCCATCTATGGACATCTCAGCAAGACTCTCTGACATCTCATCCTCCTCCTTTGAGGACTTGAGAGACAGCTTGATATTCCTTTCCTATTCCATGGAAAAACAGAGAGAGAGACACTGAGAACACGACCTAAAATTTTTATATTCTGTTAAGTCTTAAAAGGTAGGTTAAATCAGGCTCAGGTGGCTAAAGTTTCTCAGGTGGCCTAAATCTCTAGGGGTCTTGGGACCCTTTTTTTTAATAAGGTCATGCCCCGATGGCATTTAGGTGTCTCCACCAGGTGAATAGATGTTATCAGGATCACAGTTCTGGACTTAAATGGAATGGCGATGCCTAAAGTTCTTTACTGAATCAAGCCCTTAAATAGCCATATATGAAAAGAGCAACTTTTCAAAAAATTAAAGGCAAGAACCCTAAGAGCAACTCTGACACTTACCTTTATAGCTGTGAGCAATGCCTCCTTTTGAGATTGCTCCTTCTTCTCCTTCACCTTGGCTTTCCTTGCATCCCTCTGCTCAGCTCGCTGCATGTATGACAAGTGTACATCATAATAACATATAGTAAGTCCACGCCTTCTTTACTGTACCCTACTGACAAGCTGAGAAATTGGTTCATGTCTCCAGAACCATTATGGTTTCTCTTGCAGCATTTCCTGACAGTAAGTTGGTCAGGAACCAACTACAACTACACTTTCAGGAAACATGGCATGGTTTGGGGTTTTGTTTGTTTGGTTGAAGTTTTACTCACACACCTTGTCCTTATAGAGAGGATGTTTTCTGTCCTCCAAGAAGCTCAAAGCTCTCTACAAATATTAATTAAGCCTCCTTTTTCCCAGTGAGTGAGGAAAATGTTATCCCCATCTAACAGAATGGTAAAGAAGGTACAATTAAGTTAATCACTTGTCTCAGGTCACATAAAATGAGAAAGAGGGAAATAGGCTCTGGACTTACATGCCTAAGCCCCTTGCACTGGACTACAGAAGACAACATTCTCATTCTGTGATGGCAGTGGGACACAGACCCAGCTAACATTGATGTACTGTGATTGACATGCTACTTCTTTCTTAATATAGAACCAAAGCTTTTATAAGCAATTTAGTTTCTAATAAGGCACTACACGACTTGCTTTGTACTTTGAAATGTAAAACTGGACATAGTCAACGTGAACAAGACCAATACTCAAATGTTATAGTTGGAGCCTGTGGGGCTCCCCGCAAGTCTGGAAATTTGGCAGCAAGGTGAATGGCAGCAGTTTACTGTGCGGGTGTTGCTCCCCTGTGGGCTGTACCTTGATCACCTCTGCTTTACACCTACTAGTTTGGCTTCCAAGCTCTTTGCATTCTACCAGACAGAAACTGTAATAGTTTCTGAAAAATGGCAATACCTAGTATTGATACAGTGCTTTCCAGCTAAGGTTCCCAAAAAGGTCAAGGTAATGGATGAAAAGTCCAATGCATTGCAGTAAGTCTTATCTTATAATGATCAGGAATTCCCTCCTCTTTTTCTACCTGAAATCGATCAGCTTTGGTTCTTGTTTCCAAAAGCTTTCTCTCTGTTGAGTCTATCCTCAGACCCTCGTCACACCATACCATTGCTTCAGGGAAATTCTTTAGCTCCAAATGGCATAAAGCTCCTGTAAGAATTAAAATATTAAGATTTTAGGCACAGAGCCAGCATACAAATCTGTATAACCAGACAAAGCAAGGTCCACTTCCTTTAGTATAATCAAACTAAAATAGCATTAGGCTTCATGACTTATTGGGGGCTTTTGCAGTAGCCTGTTGGCCTTTGTGGCCACATCCAGATGAGCACAGCTGTGCGGTACATGGTGCCGCAGACCACCTTTGGTACCACACACTGCATATTCAGGTGTTTCCTGCACTGCTGCCTTGCAGAGCGGGTGTGTTTTTTGACTCCAAGAGATCCAGGGTCAAAAAAAAAAAAAAAA
>NW_017728993.1:14522705-14529425 GCF_001723915.1 Gavialis gangeticus | reverse complement strand
AAAATAGCATTAGGCTTCATGACTTATTGGGGGCTTTTGCAGTAGCCTGTTGGCCTTTGTGGCCACATCCAGATGAGCACAGCTGTGCGGTACATGGTGCCGCAGACCACCTTTGGTACCACACACTGCATATTCAGGTGTTTCCTGCACTGCTGCCTTGCAGAGCGGGTGTGTTTTTTGACTCCAAGAGATCCAGGGTAAAAAAAAAAAAAAAACCCCATGAAGAAAAAAAGTGGGGTGGTGCATGTGGCAGCAGCACATGCTGCCCAAAACTGGAGCCTGGCCAGCCACAGCCATGCTCCAGCTGTTGGCCAGGCTCCCAGGTGCAGAAGTGCCAAGGCTGAAGCTTCCCCAGCCCCCAGGTAAGGCTGCTGAAGCCAGTACAGCTGCTGGCTCCAGCCTCCCTTACCCCATCCAGAGTAACCTGGCATGTGCCAGAACACACATGGCACAGGCACAGGGACAAAATGTCCGGCTCATCTGGACACGGCTTGTGAAACAAATCCAACTTTTATATTAGTATAGCGTGGACCATTTTGAAGTCTTACTTTTCAGTAAGTTAAACTAAACACTTGCAATTACAGCATTGCAATTCTACTATGGAGCAGAATATGCTGTAGACAATAAAGTGTTGGAAAGTAAGGTGGACTCTCTTAGTCAGCTTAGCCTTAGCATTTCAAAATACTGGCATAACTACTTGGTTTTAAAAACTGACCTCTTATGACTGCTTTGAGGTGGTTGGGTTTTAGCTTTCTGGCTTGGATCACATCATTGAGAGCGGATCGGTAGTTGCCTAAACAAAGCAGAACCTGGGTCAGAAGATTTCCTGTATACTGCTTTTAAATTGTAAAGATGCCTGAGGGCAGAATACATGAGGTCCAGAAACACTGCTTATTCTGGGACCACAAGACAGGCATTGATGGAAAGTGGACATTAATGACCACAGAAATATGTTACAAGGATAAATCTGCTGCTCAAACAAGTGAAAGATGCTAAGCCAAAGGATGCAACATATACTAGAAGGTTCCCCATATTTTGGGTTTCCTTGTTCTTGCTGCAGGGGTCTCAGCAGGGTCTTTCAGGATGGACAGCCCTAGCCAAAACCTTCTGAACACGTGTCACTCTCAGTCTTCCATCTCTGCAGTACAGAATTGCAGGTTTATTGTTGCCCCTGCTCCTGCACAGACTCCCAGCCTACAATGACAGTTGGTATGGCCAAACTGGGACCATAATCCACACAGCTCTATGATTGGCTTCTCCCTCTTCCCAAAGTCTCTTCCTGAAGTACTTAAGTGTCAACAACGTGTCAAATTTAGCATGCAAAGCAGAAACCCCAAGCCCCCAAATGAGCAATAGCCACTAAGACAGTTCTCAATGGCCTGAAAAATCTTTCAAAAAGCATATAACAGTGACAGCATGAGACATGAAAGGCAAAGTCATTTAGTCTTTTTTTTTTTTTTTTTGCTTATGGGGAATCTACAGTGCCCATAAAATACAATGCAGAACAGAGTCCATTACCCAAATAAAACTGTGCTGCAGCTCGATTAGTGTAAAGCACAGCATTCAACTCGTGGTCACTGCATTTCTTTTTCAGCCCTTCTGTATATGAGATCACAGCTTTCTTGTAATTTTTTTCCTTGAAGTAATCATTCCCCTCGTTCTTATACATCTTTGCTTGCTCTGCAAAGGGACAAAAATAGACATCCCCCAACATATCAGAAAATGCACGTACCCTGCAGACACTCAATGTCCATCTACAGAAATCAAGTATCTAGTGCAGAGGCGCTCAACCCCCCAACCTGTTGGCCCTGATCAGGTGGGCAGAGCCATGCCATCCAGCTCACAGGGATATCCAGGGCTCTGAAAATGCTGTGGCAGGGAAGCAGTAGCAGCAATTGCCACTTCTCTGCTGCCAAATTTCTGGACTTGTGGGGGCCAGATTGCATGCTGGATCCCATGTGTAGAGTTGGCTAGAGCCTGATCTAGGGACACAGGATCCAGCTAGTGGTGGTGTGGACCCTGAACCTGCAGCTTGGGGCCCTGAGAAGTGGCACAGAGCCCAATCCTGGCTAACGGGGCCTGATGTGGCCTGTGGACCTAACCCAACCCATTCACCCAGCCTGTGCAAACAAATGGTTGAGCCCTACTGGTCAAATACATCCCACACTGACCCCTGAGCGAGACACAATCAAACCCAATCGGTGTCACAAAGAGCAGCGAGACAACACCCGTAATTTAAGTCAAAGAACGGAATTTTCTGCTGCCATAAGCTACGCGGTACCTTCAGGCGCTTGCTCCTCGCTGAAAATGATGGATTGAAGACACGCCAGCTCCGGGGTCTGCTTGGGGTCTATTTCCGCAGGACACTGCTTCATAAACATTGGGATCTTGTCGAACTCCTGGGGAACCACAGCAGGGAGGAGCCGGGGTTAGAGCCCAACTCTGGGCACACAGAGTCCTGAGTCGGGCCCCCCTCGAGAAAAAGCGCTTCCTTTACACACACACACTCATGAATGACGCGTGCCCCTGGCGCCTGGGGCAGCATGGCGGCGTGGTGGTGTTGGCAGCAGTGAGAGGCAACCACCTGCAGGCGCCACTGGCACCTTTTCACAGGGGGTGCAGAGCCATGCTCACCCGCATGCACGGACCCAGAGAGACAGCCTTTCACCTTCAGCTCCCTCTGTGCAAAAATGCAATGTATTTCCTACCTAAGGGGCCTTTTTAACCCTCTTGTACCACCTCGGCTTTCCCCAGAGCCTGACCAAGGGACCTGGATCCCGAAAGCTTGCAGAAAAGGACAATTTTCTTGCCATCGCCCAGTCGGGCGAATAAAAGGTATCATTTTGGAACCACGAGTTCTAGGTTTTTTTGTTCCGTCTGCTTTCCACACATCTGCGCAAGTTCGGGGCTGGAGATTTTCAGCTCCGGGCAGGGAAGGCAGCTGGGACGCAGCGAGGTGCGCGTCCAATTCGCCCCAGGACCCTTGCCCAGGAGGGACCTGTCCCAGCCATCACCCCACGGGCGAGGCAGGAGCCGCCAGAGCCCGTCCGGCCCCACCTGCTCCCAGGTGTCGGCGTTAAACGCCCCCTCATAGCGCCGCGCCTGGAACTGCTCCAGCAGCGCCTCCATGTCGCCCGCGGCCGCCTCCATGCCCCGCCGGCTTCCGGTTCTTGGCTTCCGGCTTCCGTCGCCGCGTGTGGGCCGGGCGCAGTGTTCCCGCCGCGCCTTTCGTTCCGCCCTCCCCCGTGGCCCTGCGGGGCCCAGATGCTCTGGGGGAGCTTGAGCTCCATCTTCAGGGGCCGCACCGGGAGATCAATGCAAGGGCATTCATTACAACGCCCATTCAATGTTGCATCTGCTGGACGCAGTGGGCCAGCAGGTTCTTAAAAATGGCATGAACGTCACGCCAAAATAAGGCGGAAACTCCTGGGCTAGATTCAAGCCGCCTGGGCTGCCCCGGGGTCACATCCAGCTCAGGACCAGCCCCCCTGGCTTTGCTCCGTGAAGCGGGTTGCTTCGCCCTCCCTGGCTAAAACAATAAGAAAGACGCCGGGTACACGCAGCCCTCGTTACTGCTGCTGGCTAATTGCATTTCTTTGGTGGCTCTTGCTGTGAGAGCCTCGAATTCTCTTTCTGCTTTTTTTTTTTTTTGGAAAACAGGCTGCACAAGAATAATCTCCGCCCGTGTAGCATTGTCGTCGCCCCCCGTCCGCGTTCGAGCCGGTTATTTTCTGGCAACCGCCTTCCAGAGGCGGAGGCCCTCGAGCAGGCGGCTGGAGGTGCTGCAGGGAGCAGGGAGGCTCTGGGGGCCAGGGTACCAGCCACGTTTGTCCACGGGGTTTCTGTCCGCCTTGCAGCTTTGCTGAACGAGGCCGTATTTCAGTTTCCAGCGAACTGCCAGGACGCGGTCATGGGCCTGAGCGGCAAAGACGCACACGGACGCCTCAGGGTCGTGCATCAGGTCGTTGAGAGCTGGAGCAACGGGGGAAAGTCGATCAGAAACTGCAGAGCTCTCATAATAGTCACCGATATCTAGATATGCGCAAGGGAAGGGGTCTTGGCCTTGCCGCGCCAGCTGCATGAAAGTCCCATCCTAAGGCTTCTGCTCAGATCCTCCACCTCCTCCCACTCACCTGTACAGGAATCTGAAGGACTCCCGCAGCACGCAACCGTACCACCAGTTACACGACTTGTGTGGCACGGCATTGCTCTGCTCAAAGCTGAACATTTAGTGGCTGCATCCTTAGTCTTAGCCCTGAAGAACTTGCAATGAATGGAAGCCAGAACCCAAACTTTGCCTGCCTGAAGTCAGGGGGCTACTATATGAGCACAGGAGCAAAAGTGAAAAGAATAGGTAGAGAAGGAAAAGGTATTAGGACCATTTATAAGGGTACTGGTATTTATGGGTGCTTGGATATTATTGTCAAGTCCCCTATGATTCAGTGGTAGCATCCTCGTCTACCACACAGGAGACCTGGGTTTGATTCCCAGACACTTATACAACTACAGCCATGGAGGCACCAAATGTCTGGGCTCAGTCTGGTCTTTGGATTCAGTCTCAGTGGCCTAAAGGGAGGATGGAAGGTCTGGGCAGCCTCCACCCCTCCAAAAATTCATCCCCAGGCATGTGCATTGAAGGTCTGGGTGGCCCTCATGCATACACCATGATCCAGGAGGATTGATAGTTGCCACCATATTATTGTGATGCTCACCAGAAAAATACCTAGATGGGCAGGCTCTCCAAGGAGCCTGTTAAATGACCTTGCTATGCTCAATTCTCTTCATAGGGGCAGAGAAGGAAGTTTTTAAGAGGAATTTAACGATAAAGCGTAGGGAGAAGAGGTAGAGTCAAACCATTACAAGTGCTATTTATAATTCCTTTGCATAGAGTACAGATTTGTGGGTATATCAATCCCAACATCTTCTGAGATGCACAAATACTCATTCAAAAGGGCAGGCATCTACATGTGAGGTTTTTACTTACCATTGCTTATGCTATTCAAGTCTTCTTCTGTCATCCTTTTGTCCATGTGCACAACCAAGAACCCTAAACATACCATTAAAAGCAGTGAATTCCCCTTTCTCCCCCATTCATTCTCCACTGGGGACTTCACTTCTGAAGTTTTTGTCTTTCATAAGGAAAATCCCTCAGATATTTGGACAAGTTCTAAAATCCTGAGACACACAGGCTGATGTGGAGGAGGCCAGCACCTTGTTCAAAGCCCAAGGAAGTCAACATGAAGCCTTTCAACTCGCTTCAAAAGGCTTTGGATTGAGGCCATACCAAGAATTTAGCTTTTAAGAGAAGGGCACACATTCTTGAAGAGGAATTCCCCCTGAAAAGACAAAGGTGTTTTGGGGATCCCACCAGGAGCAGATGCCAATTGGAGAGCTCTTTGGGCTATTTTGTTAAGAGCATGTGGTTAGGGGTTAAGAGCATTTCTGTATTAATGTAGCATTCAATCCCAGAACATCAAGAAATCATGACATCTGGACAGAATCAGTTGATGTGTGCTGCCAGATGAAACCCTGCAGACAAAGGACTTGTGCTAAAGAAAATCAGATTCTTTTGTGCTTACCTATGAATGTGGCTGCAGCCGTTCGTAAACAAGGCTCTGCACTTTTAAGGTAAATTTGACTCTGCAACAAAAACCTTTGGATATTTTTCTCATGTTTCTTCACCTAAGGCAAGAAATGTCATAGGAAGGTCCTCCATAAACTTCTCACGTACTCAAAGCCTAATAAAGGCTTTGACTGTGCTACTTCTTCAGTATTAACCTTTAACATATCAACACACAATTTTAAGAAAGATCACTTACAAGGTAGTGGCATATTTTATCCACATCCTCTTGATGGTTGTGCCAGGCCTTCCTGCTACCAACCTGCTTGGGAAGTTTCCAGTTCATGAGTCGAGAACATTCATCCAAAGCTTTCTTACATTTCTGAAAGAAAAGATGGGAGTCGCAGCGTTTCAAGGAGCTGAGTACTGTCCAACTCCTAATAATGGGCTATGTGTGGGAGAACTTCCCCTGCACAAGTGTTGGATGGGGAGCTCTAAGTTATCTCTACAAAATAAGGATCAGGAGAAAATCCTCCTTTGAAAGATGGTTCTGGAGAAGCATCTGTCCGGAGATCTCATCGATTTAGGTTCTTAGGTATGGGGATATAAGTGATTATAGGAACTGGCCTCTGCCATGTCAGGGTTCCCCTCTTGCAGGTGCAGAAGTAATGGGACTAAGCTGTTCAAGATTTCTTCCTCCTTGATAAGTCTCTGACTCTTCTTCACTTTCTTGAGTATGCTCCCAAAAAGGGAAATGGCAGCAGAGCGCACACTCTCTCTGTCCTGTGAGCGATACAAAGAGAGGAAGTCAGGGGCAGAACGTTTAGTGAGCAGACAGTTCTCTTCTTCTTGTTTTATGAGGGAAATGATAGGCTTGGTCTGCAATTATGGCTACTCCCTCTTATATGAACTATGAGATGCTAAATAATTTTCACTGATACTGTTTTTTCAGGAGTAAATTGGGTTTTTGCTGAACCAAAATGTGTTATCAAAACCAGCCGTTTCACATGGAAAAAACTGTCTCCCCATCAAAGTGCTTAGACTGGTAATCTTGGATGTGTATGTGCCTGTGTGTGTGTGTGTGTGTGCATGTGCACCTAGTGATTTGTGTGTGTGTATATGTGCAATTGTGTCACACACTCCTGTCAGTGCAATTTTGA
>NW_017728993.1:14514217-14517705 GCF_001723915.1 Gavialis gangeticus | reverse complement strand
CCCATCAAAGTGTTTTGACTGGAAGTGGGGTTGTTGGTTGTAGCCATGTTGGTCCAGGAATTCAGGCAGACGTGTCTTTGGGTAGATGTGATATCTTTTTTTCAGCCTCAGCTGAAAATGAAGATTTCAGCTGAAACTGGAAGTTACAGTGGGACACAGGAGTTGTAGTTTGGTCCTGCCCCTACTCTTCTCTGTGGGCTGGGATGACTAGCTGGGCTCTGTTTCTTAATGCACCGTGACCTCCTCTTCTAGCAAAGGGAAGCTGCATAATGCAGCCAATATTATCAGGAACTAACTGAGGTCCACATCCTTCACAGTGCAGAGTCCCCTCAAGTCCTACTGACCTCAACAACAGGAGTTGAAGGCACTCTGCGTAGGATTGGACCAACAGCAGTGTGTGTGTAAAGTAAAAGCTATAAGGATTCTTTCTTCAAACTCTGCTGTTCGTTGGGTTGTCCAGTGTAACAGCATGTCTCCTGAGGCATGCATATATACTGCACCATGAATAGGAATATTTCCACATGCTACAGGAGAGCCTAACTTGCTAGACATTACTTTAACATAGGTTGGTGCCTCCAGTTCATAGACAGCAGAGGCAGCTATATTGGGACAGGATACAAGATAACTCTGGATGGGGCAGAAAGTGAGGATGACACTATTCTACTTCCATTCTTCAGTAGAAATCACTACTGGTTTTCAGCAGAAATGTTCCTCTGCTTCTCTTCCCCCATTGCTACCCCGCACTCCTTCCTTACATCATCAAAGAGCTGTTGAAGAGGGTCGGTGATGCATCCAGGAAAGCTCGCTTCATCCAGGCCACTGAGAATCGTCTCAATGTCAGCAAGAGCCTCGACAACCAGCCTCCCATCAAGTCCATATAAGCTGTTTATCATGGCTGGCACTGGGATTGTGATCTCCTGTAGAGAACTTATTTACTAAAAACCCACCAACTATTCCCTACTGTATAGCTCAAGATTGTGCCTTCCAGTTTTAACTAAAAACAATGAACAAGATTCAGCTTAATTTTCCTAGAATCCTTCTAAACCCAGATAAACCTCCCAAAAGAGTGGCAGGTTCTTTTAAAATAGGCTTTCATTCACTCATTTCAATTTACCAGCAGTAGGTTTTTTGAGCTGACAGTTATTCTAGACTTATTTTAGTGCTACTGGAGCTATTACGCTGGCTTTTATTGGGTCAGGGAATGGACTCCATCCCTCACCTTCCCTGTCCAGTTGGCCACGATGATCAATCCTCTGACACACAATGCCCGGACAACTGGATCGAGATCAGTCAGTCCCTTTGTTAGTCGGATCACAGAATATTCCTGTGGGAGCCGCTTAGCTTGTGGCATCCGAAGAAGCTAAGAAAACCAAAGGGCAGGTCAATGATAAGCTGCAGACCGATGGCTGTCAATCTGAACCTGTGCTGCACAAATTCCTCACATTCCTGCACAAAGGGCTATAAAGGCTCCAACGTGCATGAAGGCAACAAGCCCATGCTCACAAGAGGATGAAGCCACGCACAGCGTCTCTTGGACTTCCTTGAAGACCTCTCACACACACCAGCTTTCTCCAAACACTCAGATACACCAGATCCTTGGAGATGCAGACCAGCTGGTCAAAAAGGAAAGATGCAGGTGGTGCTTTTGTCTCACCACAGAGGTGAGCTAATGACTCTTACCTCAACAAAGAAGGCCAGCGCAGTGAGCCTGTGACGCTCATCCCCCCGTTCAAGGAATGGGACTAGGAGGTACAAGATCTTCCAAAGCTCAGAGCAGCCATGGTGGAGCATGGTTCTGTGGCAGCAAACAGATACCTTTATTACTGGGCAGGAAAGTCTGGTCTTCAGCAAGTCACTAAGGGCACTGGCAAGTCCTTGTCTCTTACCGGGCAACCTGGCCCACCCCACGGTAGTGCTCCTCAGGGCTAGCAAGCAGTTCCCAGCCTCCATTCAGCTCCATAATGGCGAGCTCACAGACATGTCCTGTCTTTAGGAGAAGGAGCTTTATTGTCCTTATCACCCACCTGAGTACAGAGCAAAACCAGTATTGAAGGGTGGCATCAGCCTTGCTCGTAGTAATCCTTTATCCCCTGTATCACAGTTGGTCACACACACTGTACTGCACTGCAGGGTAACAGAGATGTCAGGCCCAACCCTACACTGCACTGCAATCTTCAGGCACTGTGCTAGGATGGCAAAATTGATTGTGAGACACTAAGCCACAGCAACTGGCAGTGTCTCACATTCTGCTCTAACGGATCCATCAAGCCCAACCCTGAATCGCACACATGCTGGACACACACTAGTATAACTGGCATATTGTGCCTGAGCCTGCAGAGCACATGGATAGTATAATGGAAGCATAAAGACCCATCAGGCATGGCACACAACTGCTATAACAAACACAATGAATCCGATGCCCTGTACCGCATGCCCTGTGTACAAGCTACTGGGATAGGGGGGAGTCCATGCCAGCATTGCACACACTGCATACAGGCTATTATAACTGACACACAGAGTCCATCCTTGCCCTGCGTGCAACGTGTACACATGCTGCTGTAACAGGCATCATGCCCAGGCTTGCGCTGCATGGATGCTAGTATAACCAGGACGGGGAGCCCAACATCATATGCTAATCCTAAATGTTCTGCACATGCAATGAGCTGCGTGATCACATACTATCAATGACATAGCACACATGTGCTGACCTGTCTCTTTTATGTATGGTCCTGGAATACTGAGGGATGGCTCCCTGTGGCGTGAGTAGATGGAAAGCACGTAGCTATAAGTGAGGTCCTTGCCCACAAGGGTGATGATGATGCAGGTGATGATGGTCTGTGCTGCACAGCACCCAAGAACCCCACTCATTAACTATGGTGCAAGGTGTTGTACAAACACAAATGCAGGATGACTTCTTTCCCCAAAGACTTTCCAACCTTGGCTGGAAGCCACCTGATGAAACAGTGAAGGGTTGCCAGTCAGCATGACTGAAACAGCATCAGCCAGGGCTTCTTGCAGGTGTCACTACCTTTGGTTTTTCCTTCAGGTGTCAAGGCAAAGGCAAGCCCTTGGAAGGCATCTGGAGGAAGACTGTGAGGCAACCCCGCAGTTGGATACCTCCAATGCTTTGCTCACGGGAAGGGGCAGGGAAGGGGCTGGCTTGGAAATGGAACAAGTGGAAGATGAAAATGGGCATCACGGGCCAATGAGAGAGGAAGGTGTTGTTTTGGTAGCACAGGGGAGATGGTGGGGCACTGCAAAGAGCCTTCCCAGTGAAGGCAAGCAGCACCTTTGTGCAGCACAACCCCGGCAAGGAGGGAGCACAACAAATTACCAGGTAGGGGTGAAGTCATTCCTGTGCGGCAGGCTGAGCCCAGTGCAGTAGTGCACCTGGACGAGCAGGGCCATCAGCAGGCGGGGGAAGATGCGTGTCACGGCGTCTCGGCACTTGGTTAAGCACAGCACCTCAAACAGAGCACTAGCAGCCT
>NW_017728993.1:14490889-14509217 GCF_001723915.1 Gavialis gangeticus | reverse complement strand
GGTGAAGTCATTCCTGTGCGGCAGGCTGAGCCCAGTGCAGTAGTGCACCTGGACGAGCAGGGCCATCAGCAGGCGGGGGAAGATGCGTGTCACGGCGTCTCGGCACTTGGTTAAGCACAGCACCTCAAACAGAGCACTAGCAGCCTGAGGGAGAGAAACGATCACAGCCGTGATACTCGCCACCTCCGTCCCATGCTGCTTGTCCCATTACCCACCCCTGGCTGTGCGGAGCCAAACAGGATAACTGCAGCAAGAAGGGCGGGTATTGTCCTGTCCTGGTGCTCCATAGCTCTAGGATTGCTGCTCTGCATTGCTAGGCAGGAAGCCAGGGTTTCCTTTCCAAAGGGGAGGCAGCAGGCTGTAATGGACAGAGGCTCTGGTGACCTGATGTTTTGCCTTGGCTCTGCCACAGGTCAAGCAAAGTGACTGTGGGCAAGGCCCTTCCCCACTCTGTGCCTCTCTTTCCCCACCTGTAAAATAGGCACAGTACTACTGACCTCCTCTGAGAAGTCCATTGAGATCTAGTGGTGAAAAGTGTTAAGAAAGAGCCCAATGGTCCTTTGGTCCTGCTGGAGCAGGGGGCAAGAAGGTGGGGGCACTGCATTGACTGACAGGGAAAGGGAAACAGGAGGGGGGCGAGGAGGGGAGGCAGGATATGGGGGTGTTGCAGAGATAGGGGGAGACTAACTACTCTGCTCAGTGCCTGCCTGGGGAAGACAGGGAGAAATGGCACAAGTGACCTGTTCAGATGATAAGGTTGCAGCTTTGCTGGGCTCTAGAGGCACCGTTGCCCAAGCACCCTTGTAGGGGGGCGGTGTCTGGGAGACGCAGAGCAGCAAAGGGTAAGGGACCGGACAATGGGCACTTTCAGGGCTCCGCAACCAATGCAGTGGAGCAATCCCCATCCCTCCCAGAGGTGGTTCTCTGGAATCTATCCCTCAGTCGCAGATCAAGGATCTTTCACCTCGTTGCAGGGAGAGGAGAGTTGTGTGCGAAAGACTCTTTATGGCTATTGGCAACTTACGGCTATTGGCAAGATGGAGGCTGCCTTCCCCGTGACCCTTGGCCGCTCTTGGAGTTTCTTCAACAGCATGTCCAGCAGGCGACAGATGTCACGTTTCACCTCCATTTCAGCCAGTGCTCTCCACATCCCAACTGCATTTCTACAGGGTCAAAAAGACCATCCCATGAGGGATGAGAGGCTCACAGCTCTGCTACATTGCAATGTGACTGGACAAATGACCTCCCAGGTAGGGCTGGGGGCTCCAATGGAAAGCAGCTGACTCCAGTGGGCGTCCATCTCAGGAATCATAGAAAGAGACCTGTTTGCTAAAGCAGTCAGAGTCCCATGTCCCATCCCTGTGCTGTCAGAGCTGATTATTTTGTAGCCACTGACTGTCATATGTTGTTTTTGTTTTAACCCACAAGCAGGTCACATGTGGGACCATCCGCACAGGTGATGCCATGTTCACCTGGTTACACTCTGGACCCATGGCCAGGTCCTATTCTCTCTTGAGCCTCCAAAAGTGGAACTTTGGTATTCATATTTCCAAAGTGCGATTCTAACCTACCCACCTGGAGTCACTAAAAAACTTAGTGCATTAGTTGTGTGACATGCCTACATCCTATCCTTGAGACTAAGTTACAGAAAGCAGAGAGGAGGAGGGTCCAACTACCCATAGCATGGCTGTGTCTACACAGAGGTGGTAGTGGTGAGTCCCAGATCAAAAGGGCTCAAGCACACTCCAGCTGCACTCATCCCACTGGTGCACTCCAAACCTGGAAGTATGCCCATGAGGGCACACCTGATTTTTAGAGCTCAGGCTAGTCTTATGCCAACAGAACATGCTACTTACTCCCTGATATAAAACCTCCCGATACTGGGAAGGATCATCAAGGATGCGGTATTGAGCAACTATGGCAACATGCACAATCTTCAGGTCACCTTCATGGTGCGTTCAGAGTCTGGGTTTAGGGATGAGCATGAGACTACTACGTCAATGGTTTTAGCTGATTGCCTCCTCATGGTTACAGGCACGTCAGCACGGATTGTCAGCTCTGCCGGCAGCCTTGGGTACAGTAGATCGGGAAGTAGGGTTGACATAGCTGTGGTCCTGAGAAACAGAAGTGGTTTTAATCTAATCTGTTTTTTTCCCAGTTGCAAAATTGAAGCATTTGAACCTGAGATCAGGAGCCCCAGCTCGGAAGTGCAATCGTGGTCACTTGCCTGTGTGGCCAAGCACTCATTCTGTTTGGTGAGGTGAGGTGCCTGTGCTCTCGTCCCAGGGATTTACCCTGGTCTGCTTACCTCAAGAAAGTGATTTCTATGCATCAGAAGGCTCAGCTAGTAAATATGTTGGGCATCTGGGCAACTCTGTGATTTCTGCCTTTGTGATAATGGAGAAGACAGGATGAGATGGGAACTAGTGCTGCAATCTTACCAGGGTAAGAAAGACATTATTCACATAACCAGGTAGCCATTACCAATCTGAGGCTTCTCAGGAGGAACAGGGCTAAGGAACCTCAAGGAGAGAAACTGCTGTATCCAGGCCACTGTGAAGTCCTGTACCTGTCCAGGGGCAGCTGGCAATTTAGAAGGCCTGTTGTTACTTCTTCCAGAAAATCATGAGCCAAGAGGCCTAAGACCATCATTACTTCCTGCCATTTGTGGGGATGACTGATGGTGCTGAGCTGGGAGTGGAGCCTGCCCACAATCTCTGGCACCTAGAAGAAAACAAGACCATTTAGAGGCACTGGCCAGGGTGTTGCTTTCAGAGTAAGAATAAGGATGCATGCTATCAACAACAGCTATCCTCCTTCCTGGAGGATGCAGAGGCTGGATCGTAGAAGCCAGCAGTGAAGAAGACCTCAAGGTCGTCTCAGAAAAGATGCCTCTGGTCCCCAGTGCGGTCTCCCTAGATTGCAGAGCAAAGACTCAATCTTCAGTTTTAGACAGTTCACTTGCAACCCATACCACATAAGAAATGCAACAAAGGGAGTATCCCACTTACAACACCCTAGGATATAAGGATTTAAATGTTCCCTGGTCCCCAAAACCACCCTACCTTTGTCTTTAAACTGTGCTTGAAGTTCTTCAGGATTGCATTCAGGATGGCCCTGGATGCTTCATTGATCTCCTCACGGTGTTCCCTTACGTTTTCCACAGCTACCAGTAAAAGGTCTGTCATCTGGTCTGGAGTGAGAAATTGCCCTAGTTCCTGCAGTGGAGAGAAGGGTGGGATCCAAGCAAAAGCAACAGGGTGCTAGATGCCCTGGTTAGACGTGTGGTCTGAAACTGGAATCACAGATAACAGGAGTCTAAACAAAGCTCTGGTTGGTATCTTTGCGCCTCCTGGTTAGAAGGCTCCAGCAGACCTCATGGGTTCCCAAAGTTGTGATACCAGGCCTGGATTTACTGATAATGTTATCAGACCATCACCTATGGGACTATGAATTCACTGTCCGAGGCACTGCAGTAAGGATTTCTTATGTGCAGCATGCAGTCTTGGACATTAGATTTTGAAGAGACAGAGTACACAAAAAATCTGGGTACAAAAAAATACTTGCAATATCACATGCCATTGCCACATCTGGTCATTCAAACAGCTCACCAGACATCTTTTGCGCATGGTGAAAATACCCAAATTGCTTAACAACTTTCTCTTCCATTGAATTTGATCCATCATATCCCATACTTGCTGCATTTATTTATCCTTTGACTTTCTCCTGATCCATGTGCTTGGGATACTGTAACCGAACACCCTTTGATTTAGGTGGGGCTTGGAACAACCAGTTTCGTAAAGCCAGCCAAGTTTCAAAGACATTTGCTTTCCAGTTTATGGGGCCTTAACAAAGATAGGCAGTCTGTCTTGGGTAGAACGAAAGAAAGAAGTATTACATTGGAGAGGGGCTCTGATCTATGCTTGGTCTGGTATTTTCCACTGATGGGGTGTGTGTGTGTGTGTGTGTGTGTAACTTGTTGTTTTGGGACAGAAAGTACAGTTCGGGAGAAGCTGAAAATTTCCATAGGAAGTAATTGAAACATTTCATTTCAAGTAACTTTAACATCAATCCACCCATGTCCACCAGTACCGCCAGGACAGTAGCCTTTTCTGATTACCCTCAGATTGCTGTGTTGACCTGTAGTTTGAGTGCTTCAAGCCTTCATTTTCCTCTACGGACAAGGTTTCCTGGGGCGTGTGTAGACGAAACGAAATTTGGATAGGAAGCTATTTCCCATGATGCACTCTGGCTTCTCCTCTGCTTGAATTACTACCACATATGTTCCAGGACACGTACAGAAGGATGAGGGCATAAGGCACCCATAGCCACATAAGGAAACACAGGCCTCTCGAGACCCCATAAACTGCCTAGGCAGACTCAACTCAATGTCAACCAAATTGTATTGAAGCATTTTGACATACGGAAATTGAAAAATGTTGGAACTCCTTGTACTGTGAAAATGGTGATATCTTGACTTTTCATCCTTCCAAAGGACACATTCTGATTTTTTACCTGGTCTGCATATATGTTCATAGGAAGAGTCACCCCATCCCATGCCTTGATCAATTAGCCATACACTGAGAGGTACCAGGAATACGCATGCCTTCAAGAATCTCCTTTGGCACACCGGCACTGAGGATTTACCTTAATGATTGTGCAGATGTTTTCACATGCTCTCATGGGTTCATATGTTCCCAGACACTTTTTGTACCTTTGATGTAGTTCTGCTTTTATAGCCATTGAATTATTCTTGTGTTCTAGGAGACAAACACCATGTTCAAGAACACTCCTGATTTTGCGTTTAAACAATTCACATCCCTGAACTGTACCTGCTCTGCAGACTGGAACCAAAAGTACAGCAGAGAAGAAGGCCTTTTGTGTAACAATCCTGAACATAGTAAATACATAAATACAAGGGGGAGGAGGATACATTGGATAACTCCTGACAGTTTTATGTAGTGAATTAGAGAATATTCTTTACTGATTCTTTTCTCCAAAACAGTAGACAGTCACTGTGACCTTCAGGTCACCTAGTTTTTGTGACATACTCTGTCCTGTCCCTTTTCTGGAGAACATAGAGCTTTTAAATTAAACCATCATTTCTAGCTTTATGAAAGAGCACAGCTGCTATCTAGTAGCTACTTTCAGTTTTTTTATTGCCACCATCCCCATAGTCTCTCTCAGACCTCCAAGGTAAAATCAATAGCAACAGCTATTAGACTCTCCTCTACAGATTTACTGGGGTCTCTGAATTAATGCCTTCATAGGACCCAAAAGGGAAGACAGTCCTCCTGCTAGATGCTCTGTTCTAGCCTAGCTCTCTAAGAAAGCACCACTATGTAGGGGATTCATCACTTGTTTGGCGTTAGTGTTTGGGTGGAAGGATGTTTTGGATGGTCTCTGCTTACCCTTTTGGCACCGCACGAGGGTGTAGAGGAAAGACAGGCTTTCCATAGCCTGGGGACCAATCTCCTGCACATAGTCCCCAGTGCGAAGGGCCAGTAGTCCAATCAGGACCCCCAGCTTGGGGAACTCGGGTGACATCTAAATGAAATTGAAGGGGACGGAGGAGTCAGCGTGCATCACTTCCATGGACCAGAAGAGCCCATAACCCCTAGCAATTCATGTCCCACCAAGGGGAAGACAGCACAGCCTAGAGCAGAGGTTCCCAAAATTTTACTTCTGACAGGCCAATTCCAAGCGGCAGCCTGGGGCAGAGGGGGGAGAACGGCTGCATCAAAGGGGCTTGTAGGCCATGCTTTGGGAACCTCTGTTTTGGAGCCACTGTGCCTCTTCTCAGCTCCCAGGGGTCAGGGACCACTCACACAAAACTCAGGATGGTCGACTGCAGCTTTTAACAAGTAGAAGCTGGTGTCCACAGCTCTTAAGCGCTCATGAAACTTCTCTGATCTCATCCAGGGGACCAAGTGCTGCACAGATAGATAGAGAGATAGAGATGGCCAGTGTTAACACCTGGCTGAGTGAGATACGTACAACAGTGCATTCCAGATGTTGTTCTCTGTGTACATCTGCACCAGGGCAGCAGAGAACCGAATCGCACCACTGAGCAATAAGCCCTGTGAGACAAAGCCAGGCAGGCCCTTGGCAGCGTGCTCAGGACATAGGCTTCTGACATGCTTGAGTGTGGTGCTTTGGGGCCTGCACTTCCCCTCACATCTGCAGTTGGCACATGGGGAGTGCGTGGACAGGGCCAGGAGTACGGCCCTGGCACCACAGTGGTGTTCTCTGCACCACGGACAGACTCCTTGTGACTCTCCGACTGCTTTTGGCTTCCTCTCAGGATTTCAATGTCACTGAAAATTCTCCCATCCTACAAAGAGGTCAACCCTGCCTTTGTGCCACCAGGCTCACTCCTGATTTCATGGTGGTTTTAGCACTGTCCTGAGCCAGCTGTGTTACAAGACTGACGCAATAATCCACCACCCCAAAGGGATGGTTCATCAGCTCTGATCCATGGGAGACTGAGATCTTATAATCCTCATCCTCCCTGGATCCCACACTCTTTCCAGGAGGGAAGCAACAGTGTGAGTCTCCACTAAGCATCACTGAAGCTTTCTGGAAAGGAGTGGAGGGGATGTTTCCTCTGACTTTTTTCCCGTCTGTCTGATTTTGAACCAGCCAAACCATCTGGTCGACTCTCTGGTCAATGATCCAGAGCCTGAGGCTAGAGACTCAGTTTTTATTTCTCAGATAGTCTCTTATTCAGGGGAGGGAGAGTCTTGCTTTCATTTTCCAGAAAGATGGACCGAAGGGAAGAGAAATCATGTGTATAGAGAACATGAGCAACCTCCCAAAAAGCTACAAAAACTCTCCTTTGTCTTGCTTGACACAGAAGACATCCTAATGCCTTGAAGCAACTAACTCCCTCTGAGACTTCTGCTGTACAGACCATTATCAGGCTGAGGGCCTATTCAAGGCATTACTGCAGAAAGATGAATCCTCTCGTCTTGCCCAAGCCCCCTGCATTCCCCCAAGAAGACGTCATTTCTTCTGCCTGCTGCTACTTACATCTAAGAGGTTCTGCAGCTCGGCTGTGTTTGGATTCTCTAGCAAGAAGGCTTTCAGCATTGTCTTCAGGCCATCCATAGTCTGGTTGTACCAGTCCTGAGGAGGAGGAGGAAAGGCTCAACATTTGGAGTGATGCAAAGCCAGAGAGCACAAGGAATCTGCATTTGGACAGGGAGGAATGGGTCCTTGCAACACGTACAAATAGCCCCCTCCCATTAAGCTGTTACTGTCAGGAGACCTGCAGGGAGCAAGCACAGTGTATGGAGGGCTTCTTATTTATTCTCAGGAAAGGGCCCTGTCTGCAGCTTGGGAGTGGGCAGTGAGGCAGGATCATCTTGCTCCTCAGTGGAGAAAGGACACCACCACCTCCATAGGGTGGAGGGAGCTTCTGGGTTTGTACCACCAGGCCTGAAGTGACGACTCCCCCAGCCACGGCACTTCAGTTTTATC
The DNA here is from genome assembly GCF_001723915.1 of Gavialis gangeticus. Classification (NCBI taxonomy): domain Eukaryota; kingdom Metazoa; phylum Chordata; order Crocodylia; family Gavialidae; genus Gavialis; species Gavialis gangeticus. Next base: position 14,501,735 of record NW_017728993.1, on the reverse strand, counting down.
TGACCTGGAGCATATCTTACAGAAGTATATCCAGCTCTGATGTCCTCCTGACCCTGCCATGTGTCACACACCATGCACAATCCCTTCACCCACCATTTACCAGGACATGAAGCTTTTCCTGCCAGCTCTAGGCAAACCAAGTAGGTGGGCCTTGCTAACCAAACAAACCAGTCTCCTGGACGGTGCACTCAGGAACAGACAAGGAATTACCTTCACAGTTGCCCTATTGTTTTTCTCCCACTGCAAAGTCTCCAAGGAGGGCAGGGCAAAGACACTGGCAACGCAGACCCGAATCACATTGGACTTCTCCTTACCCACCAGAGATGGTGTCACTTTGCTAAAAGAAGCATAAGCTCACAGTGAATTATTTTATTGGAGATGCCCTTACACTTTGACTGCTTCACCAATGGAGCAAAAGGAAGGGCAGGAGGATCAGACTATCAGCAAAAAGAAGTGGCATAGAAGAGAAAAACAGAGCAGAGGGGCTCTCTATTACTGCTTATTATCTGCAAGTGCTTAAAGACTAATTGAGATTGGGGTCTGTTGTGCTAGGTGCTGTACATATTCAGAGACAGTCCCTGGCCAAACAAGTTTGCAAGCTCATCAGCTAAGACAGAAGCAGCTGGGAGACAGGAAATCTCCATTGTACAGATGATCAGTTAGCACCTATAGCAGGGGTGGGCAAAATGCAGCCCGCAGGCCAGATGCCAGGCCATTCTATCTGGCTCGTGGGGCCCCTAAAAAATTTAGAAAATTAATATTTATCTTCCCCCACCTGCCTGTCATGCGGCCCTCAACGGCTTGCCAAAACTCAGTAAGTGGCCCTCTGCCCACAATAATTGCCCACCCCTGACCTATAGGAATACAGAGAGCAGTTTGCACCTATAGGCTGTCTATGGGGAAAGCCAGGAAGTGAATCCTGGTTTAACACCCACTCAAATTCAAGGCCCTTAGGACACTGGTTAGGATAAGCCATGCAGCCAAGCAGCGAACAAGGTGCACGTTCCCCTGCTCTCCCCACAAAGACATGGGAGGGCCCCTGGAGGGATGAGATTTCTGGCTCTGATGGACTTAGGGTGAGAAGTACCTGAGGTCCTCAATAAACAGCATCTCCTGATGGCGCAAGTCACTGGAGCATGCGTCCAGCGAGTCCTGTGGCAGCTCTTTAATGCGCTTCTGTGAATCCCAGAGGAGATGTAAAAATCATAGCGAAGAGCCCCATCATTAGCTGCCCCCCCGGCTCACCCCCCAAAAGAGGTCGTTTCACCAGCCTCCAGAGGACTGGGAGGCTAAACAATCCCTGGGACAGGCTGGCTACACCCCTAAGCCCTGGAGAACAAGGCTGGAAGGGACCTCAAGAGCTCACATCTAGTCCAACCATCTGCTTAAGGCAGGATCATCCTTGACTAAACCATCCCAGCCAAGTGTCTGTCCAACCTGCTCTCAAAAACTGCTGAGGATGGAGACACCACAGGCTCTCGAGGGAACAATCATCATAGTGGAAAAGTTCTTCCTAATATGCAACCTAAATCTCCATGGTTACATATTAAACTCATTACTGGTGGTGTTGTCTCCGGTGGACACTGAGAACAATTGATTGCCAGCCTCTGTGTATCAAGCTTTTTTGTATTTGAATGTATCAAATTCCCCATGGCCGTCTCCAGGCAGGACAGTCCCCGTTCTATGTCCACCTGGTTTTATAACATGAGCCCTGGGCTGCTTTCACTCACCACAGCCTGTCTGATGAGCATGAGATTTTGGCTCTCGGGCTGGTTTGCTCTGTTCTCAATGACTTCCCTGCCAACTGCCTTCTCGCATCATGGACCAGCCGAGCAAGGACAGAACAGGAGATATTAATGTATGAAGCATGCAGACATCAGCCAGGAGCAACTCTTCCCACTTAAAAACCTCCAAAAGAGTAACACATTCTCTGTCATGAGGCACTTATTAAGCAGGCAGACACCCTTCTTGCCTGGATGGCATCAAAAAATCAATGTATATAGCTGCTGAATATGTGGATGGAGTGGATGGAGGGCAATCAGATGCTTAGGTAACTACAGGTATGGAATAAACACCTTGTGGAAGATGTGATGAGCATGTGATAAATGTCCAGGGAAACCCAGATTAACAACACAGACATGCTAAGGGAGGCAAGCAGGTTCCTACCAGATTATTGGAGTCGTTCAGGGCCTCCATTTCCAAGGCGCTGTCCTCTTTCTCTATCAGGTCCTGCGTCATTGTCTCATATGCCTCATTGTGTATTTCTGAATGGGATAAGAAGAATGAGGGCAGATTCCTGTTGTGCGTGGTTGAAGGGTATAGCACTGCCCTTGCTGGCAGATGATGTACTCAGAAGAGATTAGGTATTCAAGATGCTCAGTTAGGAATCACAAGGCCTGGGTTTCATTTCTAGCTTTGCTGCCAACTTCCTGTGAGCTTGGGCAGATCACTTTGGCTTAATTCTCTATGTCACCAAGTTCTGGATTTGGCCAGGGAGCTGGTTGTAGCTTCCCAGTTCTCAGCTGCCCACTTCTGGTGCAAGATAAAGCCACAAGAGTAGGGAAGGGCATTTTACATCACTGATATAAGGCATCTTAGGAGTAGGGTAGTCCTGCAGTCTATCACATCCATCTTCAATGTTGGTGGGAATGTTGCTAGCATAGGAAATCTATACAGCAAGCCCCAAATGTGGCATCTTGATCTCTCTCTGGGCCTTAGTTTCCCCATCCGCAAAATGGAGACAGTAATCATTCCCATCACAAAGCAGTATTGTGACCAATCAGGTTGGGAGCCTATTAGAGGGGTTAGGCGCTTAGGGTGCCTATACTTCTGAATCGAGGCTGCTCCAACCCACTGTAATTACAGTGCATCAGAGCAAACTCAATTCTGCTGGAGCATGGTAATTACCATACTCCAGCAGACTCCAGTGTCACCTATATCAGCATCCCCGTGCTGAAAAATGACGGCGGGGTGTTTATTCAATGAGCTTTAGCGTCCCCACTGCCATTTTTTGACACAGGGATGCTGATACATGTGACCCTCTGGGTGCTTTAATGAGAGCAGCTCTTAGAGCTGCTCTAATTAAAGTGCCCCCCACCTCCAGCAGCATGTGTGTAAATGCCCTTAAATCCCATCGAAAGGCTAAGGGCCTAAGGTATCTCTGAACTTCCCAGCCTGATCAATGTATGTTGGAACCATATAAACACCTTGTTAGCTAGGACTTAACTAGATCCAAGGCCTCCTAATACCACTTCTCTAGAGAGCCTTCTGGTCAAGGCACATGTTTACTTGAGCATATCACAGGCACAGGCCTCAGTTTCCCCAGACACAGAGATCCCCACACCTGCAGACACAGGCTATGGCACTGAGTGCTCTAACAGCCTCCTGAGTGATCTCAGTCACCTCTTCCTACAACCTCAGAGGGCCCAGGTAGATCATCAGAACATTGCTCCTTACCTCCAAGGACTAAAGAGAGGGCACTTTCCTCCATCTTTGGGACCCAGAAAGGGTAGTCCTGGGATACTGGATCAGCATATGATTCCCTGCCTCTTAGGGCTGGATCCACATGCTCTTCCACCCGTGGTTCACTCATGAGATACTGTTGGCTCCTGTTCATGTCAGACGCCTTCCCATCAAGCATCAGACTTGAGTGTCTTAAACAGAATCTCCTGCACCTTCTTGAAGATAGATCTCCACACACATGTGCAGCCTCCCTGTTGCAGCATCAGGAGTGACCATTTGACCTGTTTATTACAGCTCACTATCAATATTCACAGCTGTATGTAAATGAAGCTGTGAAACAAATGATGTCATAAGCATGCATTGAATGGACACCAGTAAGGGAGGCAGAATAGCATCCAGTGCTGCTGTCCTCAGCATTTTGAGCGGCTGTGCAGCCTGCACTGAAACACGCAATACTCCCTTAGGCTGAAGAGCTAGGGTGCAATTCATCTCCCAGTGGATTTCATCAAAGGATTCCTTTTGCTTTTGATGCGAGTGGAATCCCATAGGGCAATCATTCTCAACCAGGGAGCTGCAGCACCTTTGGGTGTTTTGAGATCCTTTGAGGAGCGCCACAGGATGTCACACAATGTTAACACTGCTACGTGTGCAAACATGATTTACAAGATAAACCCAGAAAGTCCAAAAGGAATCCACAATGGTAGATTCTGACTTGCTTTCTAAGGTCTTTGCAACAGAAGAATCGCTCTATTATTTTTTCTGTAGTCAAAAACCAAGTGAAAACTAGGAGCTGGCATTTTCCGAGGGGTGCCTTGAGTCTAAAAAGGTTGAGAACCACTGCCATAGGGACTGTCCGGTCCAACTAATGTAGAGCCCTACGAAACAGCCCGTTTCCCTTCCAAACATAAACTTCACTTCTCCTTTCACTTCACTTTCCAGTCACATGTAATCTCCTGGACATTAGCATTTAAAAAAATAAGACGGTCTTATTGGGCATTCACACCTGAGCCAGGGGGTCCTGGAACCCTTTCTCAGCGGGGCAGTTCACACTGCTCCTACTACTTCAGGTGCAGTGCTGGAGGATTGAGCCAGACTTTTTTCCTTTGTTTGACAGCATCCCCAACCCCCTGCTATCATCCCCCTGGAGCCTCAGGCTATCCTTGGCAAAGCCCCCATTGACATCAGTGGGCAAAAGACCCCAGCCTTTGATCAGTAACAAGCCCCTTTGGCAAGAGTCTGCTTGCTGTTCCTCACTGTTTCCTGTTGCAGGGAGGTGAGTTTCCAGCTGTCTGCCCCAAGCAATGCTGGTACTCTCCATGCACAATGTGGAACGTTTCCTTCTGACCCTTCTCCAATGGTTCTGCTCATCTGTTTCAGAGCTTGGAGCAGGGGTGGGGGATGGATGGGACTTAAAACTGTGGACACTACAGCCCAAATCTTTAGCTGACATAAACCAGTGTAGGTCCATTCACTTCACTGGTGTTACACAAATTTGTACCAGCCGAGGCCCTGACACTAGACCATTTTCTCTGCCATGCTCAATTTAGGTTTTAAAGGATGATTCCAGTGAGTTGTTTCAATACTCTAAGTGGCTGAACAGTTATAAAACAAGAATATATCACAAAAAGGAATTTCACAGCAGCCTACAGGCACTGGGGCGTGGCTTCCGCAGTACAGAGGCCTATATCTAGTTGGTGGAAATTGCAGAATGGTGCATCTTGCTTTCCTGGTCATCAAGAGCCCTTTTGCAATCCCAGGATTACATGAAGGGAACTACCACTGAAAAGGCAGACCTGATCATAACAGTCCCCTCCCTATCCTGACCTCACAAGGGGCGTTAGGACTGCAATCTGTGGGTACAAGCCAAAGTCCTGCACATTCACATTTAAGGTCTGTGTGCTTATTAAGCTTTTAGGTCCTCCCCTAAGCATGAGGCTTTGTTATGAATAATAATAATAAAGAATCACTCTCTTGTTAAAGTAAAATCCCCCATCTGGTGATGATTAGATCAGGACATGATTTCTAGCACCATGCAACACATCATGCTGCAAATTACTCGATGCTTCCTCTCTAATGAGTGCTGTATTTGGTCCTCAAATGCCTTTTAAAGATAGTACTGAATACAAGTTGATGGAATTGGATACACATTAAGACACCAAAGACTGTAGACCAAAATTTAGGGAACTTGCACTTTACTTAACAATTCAATAACACCTTCTTTAGTAAGGAACGAGACCTCTCCAGTGTTCTGACTCCAGACTTCAAACTCAGCAGGTGTATTCAGAACTTTCTTCCCAGCTATTACAACGTATGGGTAACCAAGCATGTTAGCATCTTTCAGTCTTTTACCAATAGTCCAGTGAATCCTGTCATCCAGTATCACGTCCCCTTTAACCTGAGGCACGCCATCAGCAATATCATCATACAAGCTCTCCATCAGCGCCACTCCCACCTCTTCCCTGCTGCCCTTCTTCGGGGGTATGAGGCAGACCTGGTAAGGGGCAATGAGGCTTGGCCAACGGATTCTGTCTTCTGTAGAAAGCACCTCGACAGAAGCAGCCAGAATCCGAGTGACGCCCAGTCCATAACAGCCCATTTCCGCCAGCACACGTTTGCTTTCGGCATCTTGGAAGGTAGCATTAAAAACAGAGGAATACTTGGTGCCCAGATAGAACGCATGCCCGACCTCAATCCCTTTGGTCTCTGTTAGTTTTCTGTAACAAACCGGGCAGTCGGTCAGGTCAAAGTTTATCGTTTCTGCATTGGCAGAAAAGTTGCAGCCTGGGCAGACCACAAGCCTGTCCTCTCCAGTGCTGGCCGGGAGCTGGAACTCATGAGACATGGTCCCTCCAATGCTGCCCGTGTCTGCTTGGACTTTTAAGACGCTAAGCCCCAAGCGGTTAAACACGCTGCAGTAGGCGTCACACACCAGGCTGTAGGTCTGGTGAGCAGCCTTCTCGGAGGTGTCGAATGTGTACATGTCCTTCATGTAGAACTCCCTGCTGCGCAGCAAACCAAAGCGAGGCTTTGGTTCGTCCCGAAACTTCCTCGTTATCTGGTACAGCAGGAGGGGAAGCTGCCTGTAGGACAAGGCTGCTTGCGAGGCAACCAAATGTGTAACGATCTCTTCATGCGTGGGCCCCAGGCAGTACTCCTGATTGTGTCTGTCTGCCAGTCTGAAGAGCTCCTTGCCCATTATATCCCACCGCCCGCTGGCTCTCCAGAGCTCCGCAGAGTTTAAACTGGGCATGTTGAGCTTCTGCCCTCCAATACCCTGCATCGCTCGGTCGATCACCTGGATGAGCTTCTCCATCGCTCGAACGGTGTAGGGCATGTAGTAATAGCAGCCATTCTGGGCAGGGCAGATCAGGCCAGCCTGCAGCATCAGCTTCTGGCTCCTGCAAGTCAAGTCACCAGGTTTGCTTTCCAGGTCCGCTGCGTGGTCCTCCCAAAGATTGAAAGGCTGGAAGAGCTGGGACAGAACCACTCGCCTGGGTCTGGTGGAGCCATCGTGGTGCACCTGGCGGCAGCGCTGCCCTGGCCCGGCGTGGGTCGGCACTTGGGAAAGCAACTCCTTCCACCTCCTGAGCAGGCCTCCCATCTGCGGGCCCATGGAGGAAGCCTCTCACCAACCTGCAGCAGGACGCAGACATGAGCATCACGTTAGCACGGCCCTGGCCACGTGCATCCTTTTGCCTTTGCGCCACCCCAGCCGAGCGCAAAGGGCTGGAAGAACCACCAAGCCCCGCTCTTCCCTTCCTCCCCCGCAGGGCTTACACGTCACCTCTCACCCACGCAGCAGGAAGACTGTTAGAAGAGCTGTGCGCTGTTACAGACCCATTTTACAGATAGGCAAAGTGAGGCCAAGTGCCTGGAGGCTAGACCCTGAGCTTCCCGGGGGCCAGCGAGATGCACCAGCTGCAGCCAACTCTGGGGTTAAGCGCGGCTCCGTCTCCGGCTCCGGCTCCGCAGGAGGAACCCCGGACAGCCCGCAAGGAGTACAGGAACCGCGTGCGCATGCGCGGGAAAACCACCACACTGCTTCGCCTGCAAGAAGGAAGAGGTCGGAGCCGCCAGCCAATCAGAATCACGCCGCAGCGCCCTACCCCGGATGAGGATGCGGAAGCTCACTCTGCGGAAGGAGCATACCATAGAGAGGGCGGCTGTTGGGGAGGTTTCCTGCCACCCCGCCTGCCGCTCGGAGGGCAAACTGTATGATCCTTTTGTTTCCCCTGCTCCCTGGAGCTGGCTGCACGGGGGCGGGGGAGCTGGAGCGGGCATCGCCCCCCCCCGGCCCCATGCCTGGCCTGATGCAAAGCCCCTTTCCCATTAAACATCAGCCAGTCGCCTTCCCGGCAGCAGGGCAGAGCTTGGAGGCAGGAGCTGTCGATAGCAGCCCAACGTCCCCGAACCGGCTGGGCCGTCCATGCCACCGCGTGGTTATTTCAAGCCAGGCTGTCAGCCCTGCCTGCGAAACGCACTGGGGATTTGTTACTTTCAAGGGAGCACTGCCCACCAGGAAGAAGTTTAAGCCTCCCTTAGAAAGGGAGGCCGCTAAAGCAACAGCTACTTTTTTGGGGCAAAAGGAAGGGAAATCAGGGATGGGGACGATGGTCAAAGGCTCAGCCTGAGTGCACCAAGGGGAGACCACACTGGACAGGGCCCACTGGTGCTCAGACGAGTCCAAAGAGCCAGTGGACGTGGCCCAGTGAAACTGCCTGAAATGTGAGTGGACCAAGGACAGGAAAAGAGCCCCACCGTTGATCGTGCTGGGGAGCAGGAGGCACGTGGCGCTGTTACTGAAGAGCTGCCGGCGTACAGAAGCTTGCCCCGTAAACCAGGCGGGAAGAAGCGAACGGTCCCAGCGTGCCCAGGTGCCGGCCCCCTGGGCCTTTCATGCCTTTTGCCATGGCTGCCCTGTAAAGAGATATGAAGGAAGGGAGTGGGGAACATATTTAGTGATGGCATCAACCAGGCAAGGACACCGTGCCTGACCCCCATGGGAACATGAAAGAGTTTTCAGGGGAGGAAAGAGAGAGGACAGTCGCTTTAGGCAGTTATCTCCTGCAAACATACCTTGGCAAGTGGGGAAGCTAACAAACCATAGCTCATCTCTTCCCCATTTCTACTTGGGGCCAGGTGAAAGCTACTGAGAAGGGAGTGCAGCATGTCTAGGTGCAGACTGTTGCCCACTGTTGGTCAGGAAAGTATGGGATGTTCAGTGCTCAGGACTGGGAAGAGGTTGGAGCTGCAGTTGTGAAATTCTGCCACCATCTCAGCCAAACCTGTAGCAAGCCAGTCAGCAGCTACATTGATGCATCATTGCTGACTTTTATGTGTATTGCTCTGAAACAAGGCAGCATAGTCTTAGGCAGCTGGTGTGCAGTGACCACTGCTTATTAGAGTGACCATAACTAGCTCTCCGTTGCTTTCCATCTCCCACCTGTGGTACCGATCGGTATTCTCTTGGCATCTACTTGGATGCTAAACTCTGTCTTACTCTCTGTGTAGGCAAGTGTTTGCATGTGTGCACATACATCCCTTGGCACACTGAGGCCCCAGTCTCAGCTGGTACACTCAGGCAGTATCTCAACACAAAAAAAAGGAACAAGAATTGCTGAAAGGCTTTCAGCCTTCCACAGCAACACGTGAGAAGCTGGAAATCTTGCCCCCTTTTTCGTGTTGGCATTGTAGAAATGTCTTTATCCCATGAGAACTCCTGATGGGGACATTTTTATTTTCATGTTGCATGCCCAGTCAATATTGATACAGCTGCATGTGATTTTCCTAAACCATCTATGGGTAACAGTGCAAACACACCAGCCTGGCTATTCTACTCAAGCTGTCTGTTTTACTGGGGAGTGAGAAATGGATAAGCAAACATGGTGACCATCATTTCAGACACAGATATAGACAAAGGAGCTCTAAATATAGTGACAGACCCAAGGCCACACTAGAACTTTGTAATTCCTTGCTTGGAAGTTGACTGCATATCCTTCCCCATCTAAAAACTTAAGCCACTGCCATGATCCCATCAAGGGTCAGGAAACAGTTTCAATTGCAAGCAATAGAGGACAGTAGCAGACACATCCATGAATTCATTGAACCATGGCTTTGGCCATGTGAATGCCATCATTTCCATGATTCATGCAATGATTTTCAGAAACTGGGAAGAATCAATTCCAATCATAATCAGGTAATGATACTTAGTGCTTCATGTCTTTTCTCTTCTTAAATGATCAGTATGGGAAGATCCTGAACAGCAGAGAAATAGCAGCTTGCTTTCAACTACAATGCAAACACACCTTTTCACTGCAATGGGGTGTGCATAGCAATTGGGCAGTATCTCTTTAAACAATGTGAGAGACATCGTAGAGATTCTAATTATGTTCCTTGTTTTAAAAAGCTACCAGCAAAGCAATGTAAATATAGCCCTGCCTTCTACAGTGTGTAGACTGAGTACACGCAGGTGTTTGGACTCCACTGTGCTTGTGTGGCTTTTCTTCTAGTACTGTTCCATAAAGGGGAAAAGACATAATACCATGTCTTGGCTCTTGCTTATAATTCTAATTAAATCATGCCCTGCTCTACTTTGCTACACACTGAGCCCTCAGACTATGATCGTGGGAAGCTAATTTTATAGCTCTAAAACTAAAACCCCATTAAAATCCTTTAGAAATCCAGAACCATGGTTGGTATAAAATAGGAGTGTAGATCACAAATATGCTGCTAATACTTACCTAGAGACTCCTGCATCTCCCCTTTTTGCCTGTGGTAAACTGATCCTGTTTGAATTGTGCACTCCCACAGAGAGGGAGCAGGAAATAGCGCCATGTGTCTGAAATAAAGCAATGTTCTCCTCTAACCTGCAATAAAGAAATAAAGAAATGCTCTCCTGTGCACACATCCTCAGGAGGCCTCAAATGCCTCCACACAAATGCTCGTAGTATGGGTAAGAAGCAGGAGGAACTTACCCTCCTGCTAGCTGACACCAACCCAGATATAGTGGGGCTCACTGAAACGTGGTGGGACCCAAGGCATGACTCGGCGGTGAATGTCAAGGGCTATGGGCTGTACAGGAGGGACAGGGCGGGGGACGTGTGCTCTACATTAAGGAGGAATACACATCCTCATCAGTTAGCACAGAGTCAGAGCAGGGGCACACAGAAGTGCTCTGGGTTAGGATACAAGGCAGTTGAGGGAAAAGAGACTTAACGGTGGGGGTCGACTACAGACCTCCCGACCACGGGGAAGAGCTAGACCAGGAATTCTGAAGTCAGCTCATGGTGGTAGTTTGGTCAAAGGACGTGGTCATCATGGGGGACCTGAGCTTTCCAGACATCTGCTGGGAAGAGCAGTCAGCCAGGTCTGACCGCTCACATAG
>NW_017728993.1:14490672-14490878 GCF_001723915.1 Gavialis gangeticus | reverse complement strand
ACGATTTCTTTGCCTCCATTTTCCTGAGCAGGGACCAGATTAGCCCCCCCCCCTGGGCCCCCCTTAGACCCCAAGGGAGGCGCACCTAGGCCGTGGGTTAGTGAGGATATAATCAGGGAACTTCTGGAGGGACTGGATGTATTCAAGTCAGCTGGTCTGGACGATCTCCACCCCCGAGTGCTGAGGGAATTAGCTGAGGTCATTGC
>NW_017728993.1:14478470-14490000 GCF_001723915.1 Gavialis gangeticus | reverse complement strand
GGTCAGGGCGGCTAGGAGCTGGAACCAACTTCCAAGAGAAGTGGTGCTGGCTCCTACCCTGGGGGTCTTTAAGAAGAGGCTGGATGAACACCTTGCTGGGGTCATTTGACCCCAGTGCTCTTTCCTGCCATGGCAGGGGGTCGGACTCAATGATGTGCTCAGGTCCCTTTCGACGCTATCAGCTACAAAACTATGAAACCCCTTTAAAACTAAAGTATGTACCAAAAAACCAAAATTGCAAGGCAAAGAAATTTACATCAAACATCATGGGACTCTTCAGTCTGGAAAGGCGCAGGCTCAGGGGGGACCTGGTGGTAACCAAAAGTACACAAGGGGTGTTCACTAGGATCTGGGAGAATGTTTGTTCACCAGAGCACCCCAAGGAAAAACAAGGACCAGGAGTCATAAACTCCTACAAGACCATTTTAGGCTGGACATAAGAAAAAATTTCTTTACTGTCTGAGCCCCCAAGGCCTGGAATAGACTCTCTCCAGATGTGGTGCAGGCACCTACTCTGGACTTATTCAAGAAACACTTGGATGCTTATCTTGCTGGGATCCTTTGACCCTAACTGACTTCCTTGCCCTGGGGCGAGGGGCTGGACTTGATGATCTTTGAGGTCTCATCCAGCCCTAATGTTTATGAAATCTATGAAAATCACTTTGCTGAAAATGTTTACATTTTATGCCTGTAAATCTACAAAGGTAGAGTGATTGATAGGAAATGTATGCATAGGCATGGTATGTATGTACCTGATTCAATGGATTTGGATTTCTGCAAAAGCTTTTTGAACATACTATTCCCTCTCCATCATCTAATTTGTTGCAAATAGAAGAGCTTTGCCCTTCAGATATATTTTTGTGCACACCAGGGAAGAGAGAGAGGAGCTACCTTTCCCTCTTCCACTTGCCATGAATTCAGCCACTGATAGCAGGGGTGCTATATGGAAGTCAGATTTTTCTTTTCTATTCAGCACTGGCAAGGCTTCACTGGAAGAACTTGGCATTGAATTTCAAGAAAGAGATGGACAAAAAGGAAAGAACCCAGCAGAGAGTAACTAAAGTAATTAGAGGTCTTGAAAAAAAAATGGCATATAAGGAAAGGTTGGAAGAATTGGAATAATCTACTCCAGAGAAGAGTGAGGAGGGTTCTGGTAGTCTTCAAATACATGAAGGGTATTTATAAAGAGGGTGGTGAGCAACTTTCATATGATCACAGAAAAGTAATGGGATTACACTACAAGAAGGAGGATCATAAGAAAGGAGGACTGGAAGGGACTTCATGAGGTCACCTAAATCCAGCTCCCTGTTCAAAGCAGGATCATCCCCAACTAAACCATCCCACCCAAGTGTCTGTCCAATCTGCTCTTGAAAATCCCCAAAGATGGAGATTGCACAGTTTATCTGGGTAGCCTGTTCCAATGTCCGACCACTCTCAGAGTCAGAAAGTTCCTTCTAATTTCCAACCTAGGTTTCCTATACGTCCGTTTGAAGCCATTACTGCCAGTCTGGTCCCTTATGACCACAGAGAATAGCCCATCTCCATCCTCTCTATCATCACTCTTTTGGTATTTTGAAGGCTGTTATCAAATGCCCCCTCCGCCCCAACCATCTCTTCTCTTCGCCAGAACAAATAATGCAAGCTCTCTGAGCCATCTGTCATAAGTCATGCTTTCCGGGACTCTAATAATTTTTGCTGCTTTCTGCTGGACTCCTTCTAATCTGTCCCTTTCCTTCTTAAAGTGCAGGGCCCAAAGTGGACACAGAACTCCAGGTAAGGCCTCAGAAAAGGCTGAATAGAGCAAAAGAATCACTTCTTTTAATTTGCAAACGACACTCCTGTTAATATAACCCAGTATGCTGCTGGCCTTTTTTGCAATAAGGGCACACTGTTAGCTTATATTTGGCTTCAGTTAGGTTGGATATCATGAAGACCTTTTGAAATATGAGGAGTGCCCAAGCTGAGACACCTGGGACCAGATTTCTAGAGGTGTTGAGGGCTCCCTACTCCAACTGCCCTCAGTAAATGGAGGCAACCATGGCCAAAGACCACTTTTACATATTTTTGCCTGGACCTCAGTTTCACTGTTTATCAGAGGTAGGAATGCTTGACCACCTCCAGATATTGCTTGGAGACCCATGGGTGAAGGACACTGCATCCAAGTTAAGTATTTAATGTTTGCCGACTCCTCCTTTTAGAGGGTCCTGGGGAATGGAAAACGTCTGGGTGGGCACTAAGAGGTGGCCATTGTGCTGCAGGGTCCAATGTCAACAGCAGCCATTCAAAAGGAGTTTGACCGCTCATTCAGTTTGGCCTTGTAAGAGTCCATCTGTATTGTCTCTAACAGCAGCTTCACCAGTTTCGTTTTCCCCCTGGCGACCATTGCTTTGGCGAGTTCAATCACCTCGGCCATGTGGTTTCGCCAGACCAGCCTCAGCTCCTGTTGGACACACCGCTTCAGGTACTTCTCCTCAGCCTTCTTTACCCACAGCTCCACCTCCTGCATCAGCATCTCAGCATTCACCTGCTTCTGACCAAACAGCATGAGGAGCGTCTCCATCAGGCACCGGAAGCTCTCTGTGTTAGCTGAGCCCACATCGTCCAGTTCTATTGCTCGCTTGAAGCACTTAATGGCATTTGACTCTTCATTTTTAAGCCTCAAGCATTTCCCTCGGAGCAGCTGTATTCCGGGTAACACATCCCCCAGGTCAAACTCCATGGCTTTAGAGAGGAATACCAGTGCGTTGTTCAGTGCATTTTCATCCACTGGGAACAGCTCCTGTATGGCATCCACACCCATGTAATAATAGACCTATGAGGACAGAAGGCAAAATGGTAGTACTCCTTTACAAGGCAAACTCCAGAGACTTTTACGGTTATAGCCTGATGCCAAAAGGTCACAAGTTCATCTGGGCCTAGCAGCCCACTGGGCTGGTGTGATTCAGGCAGGACAGTTACTGTAGACAACTGCACAGGGGAGTTATATGGCCAGCATCACACCTGGCTGCCTTTGACTACAAGCCCAAATGACAATGTATTCATCTACAGCTGAAGGCAGCCTTCAATGTGTACCCAGTGGGTGGGTTGGTAGCAAGTTGGTGGAGCTGCAGCAAGACACCTTAAAAGTTCTCTGCCACCACACCTTAGGCCACCTGGTATCATCAGTGATCACACTAAAATTTATGGCATCATTTGTGGGATCTGCCACATTGTCAGCCAGAGACTGAGTACAGCACTGTCAGGGACCAGGGCCATTATATTGACACTACATCCAGTCACTCTTTGACCACAAGTTTTAACTTCCTCCATTTCCAGCACTTTCACAATTGACTCAAAGAGTTGTAACAGAGCTCTACCTTCCGTTGCCCTTGTTTCTTTAAGTACCAAATGTAAATAAGAAGACAAAGGTGCTGAAAGCAGGAGGCATTGCCCTCGTTGGAATATGAGAGCACGTGGGCATTTACTCACCTGGCCAATGTCAAGGTATAGTTTCAGGCACGGGCACACCTGTACCACACTTTCCAGATCCTTTTTAGCACTGGTGAGATGTTTCCTGTCTGGCATTCCTCCCAAACCCAACTTTGCACATTCCAGGTCTTGCAGATAGAGCTTAAGGTGGATCTAGCAATGGGAGGAAGCACAGTAGCTCAGTTTGGGACATCTGCATTTTCAGCTTTCTCCCACCTGACACTATATTTGGAGTTCCTGTAGTTTTGGTGGGCTGATTTAAATTGTAATTGTGTTAGGACAAAGACTTTGAACATGTCACACCAGACCTGCCATTAGGGCAGGGGTGGGCAAAATGTGGCCCGTGGGCCAGACACGACCCGCCAGGCCATTCTGTCTGGCCCGCGAGGCCCCTAAAAAATGTACAAAATTAATAGTTATCTGCCCCTGGCTGCTTGTCATGTGGCCCTCGATGGCTTGCCAAAACTCAATGAGTGGCCCTTCACCTGAAATAATTGCCCGCCCCTGCATTAGGGTAAAGCAATGCAAATCCCTGTTACTTACACCAGCAGGGGAAATAGCTATTTTGCCACAAAGGTATCGAAGTGTCCAAAACAACATACTCCTAAAACCTGCCAGAGACATGTTTCAAATTTCCCTTTGCAGCAATCAGTGCCTATTAATCTGTGTATTTTAACTGCTGAATAGGAACTGAAGGTAGCCTGCCCCTCAGTTGTATGTTCTTATCTGCCTTTATTTGTACTGCTTCTTGTCTTTGACTATGCAAAGAGTTTTGCCTCAGTAAGAGCTGCAGAAATGATCACTTTAGAGATTTCAGATTGAAGTCTGAGATACAAATTGGCTTTCAGGAACCTTTCTAATGCTACATTTTTCAGTTTCATGCCCACTGCTGAAGTTTGAGAGAAGCTCTTTTGAAGGACAGATTTAACCACATATTAAAGATAGCCAAGATAGGCTGAGAATTCGCTTAATAGAATTGATTTCTTAAGGCATCTTTATGTAGAAGTAATTAAGTGAGATTTCACTTTATGTTTATTTAAGGTTATCTTTGCAACTGATATTATTGGAAATATACAACACACAACAGCTCTGTTTACATGAGGTTAGAAAGTCATCAATGCCATTTTACAAACGGGAGAAACTGAGCTCTAGAGTGATGAAATGTGAAAGTTTTAAATGACCATAAATGACTTAGGAGCCTAAAACTCATTACAAGTCAGTAGGAGTTAGGTACCTAAGTACCTAAGTCACTTCTGTCGATGGGATTTGACCACCATAAATCCCTTAGGACTCAAGTGGTTTGTCCATTGCTAAGTTGTTGGTGCCAAAGCCAGGATTTCAACCCACATCTCTTGACACAACTGCCTTAGCTATAGTTCCCACAAGTCAGTGGAACATTGGTTCCATAGCTCTCCCCCAGGGCAGCTTAAAATGCAAAGGAGCGCTTAATTAATTTCTCACATTACACCCCACACGGCTTAACTTTAAGCATATGTGTAATTGCACCACATTCAACAAAGCACTTTAAGCATATGAATGACTCCATAATATGTACCTAGTGCAGCTGTGTCTGGGCAGAACAAGGGAGGCAAGGAAATGCACAACCCTTCCCCCACTGCTAAACCTCTTTAGCCAGTCAACAGCCTTTGAGTCAGTGCTGTTTTGTGTCCGAGTCAAACAGGAAGCGCAACTTGGAAAAATCAGCTGCCTGCAAGTGTGCAGCAGCTTCCATGAGTGTGCTCTGGGCTGGCCTAGTGCTCCAGCATGCTTGACCTGGGCCAAACCACATCTAAACTTGTAACGCTTGCTCTAGAGCAGAGGTTCGGAACCGGAGGTACATGTACCCCCAAGGGGTATGTGAGATATATTTCATACATCGTCTAATACAGGTCGAAGGGCCTAAAAAACGTCTTGACAATTTGAAACTGCCATCAAATGTGCACGTGTGTGGGATTACACGTAGTTTGACATAAAAATTAATTTCCCATTGAAAGGGGGTACGTGAAGTCTCACTCTGACACCAAGGGGTACGTTGACTGAAAAAGGTTCAGAACTGCTGCTCTAGAGGCAGCATGGGAATGCAAAGCCGGGTAGCTGTTCATGCAGCCTGGAGATGCCGTGGCTGAGCCTCTGTGCCGACCGGGAAATCTCCCCTTCTCTCTGCACAGTTAGCTGTTGAAGTTCTCAGCTAGGTGGGGAGTGTGCAGCACTGTTCAGATAGGGCTCCTACTATATAGACAGTACTGGGGTGGGTCCCCAGTGTTCTTCAACAGTGGCAAATGTGGCCTTTGCTTAACAGTCTTGTCTGAATAGCAGAGAGCAATTCCTGAAGCAGGCAGTGTTTGTGTGTTGGCCCCTCAAGTGCACCTCCCCACTTTGTCTAGGAGGCAGTTCCAGCTCATTGCCTACTGCTCCGTGGTAGTGAGGCAATAGCTGTATGTGGTATTTCTGAAACAGCTCCACTTGAATCCTTGGGACAACTCACATACTTAACCACGTGCCCAAGTGCTTTGCTGTACTGGGGTCTTGCGTTCTAGTAGGAACTTTCTGACTCTGAGGGTGGTCAGACATTGGGACAGGCTACCCAGAGACATCCTGGAGTGTCCATTCTTGGAAGTTTTCAAGAGCAGGTTGGACAGACACTTGGCTGGGATGGTTTAGTCAGGGATGATCCTGCCTTGAGCAGGGGGCTAAACTCAATGACCTTGTGAGGTCCCTTCTAGGCCTACTTTTCTGTAATCCTAACCTGGAGGACAAGGTTGGATATTCCACTGGGCTTTCCAGGATCAGCTACAAAGTCTGAGCCAGGTGCCAGAAGACAGAGGGCTGCATTGTTTTAGTGACTCCAGAAACCAAGTGGACATGGCCACCAAAGCCACAGTGACTGCAGTGCAAATTCCTGAAACTCTGGAAAGTTTAGTGTCACCTCAAACTTTGTGCAGATGATGCGGTGGCTAAAAACATTGCCCCGGCCCAGACCATGGCAGAAGGTGGAGCTACTCTGCTCAGATTGCACCGTTTGGATTTGGACACATTGATTTCAGCAGTGAGTGACCTACCTTGGCCCGCGTGCAGTATGCCTGCCAGTTGAGCTCTGGATCTTGAACAACATCTAGTGCCATGTTGCAGATCCCCATGGCCATTTCTTGCTTGCCCCTGAAGTGGAAGATCTTTGCCAGAAGGTTTAGTGTGGCCAGATTGTCTTTTGCTATTTCTATCGCCTTTGAAAAACAGAGAAAGCAAAACACATTGCCATGAGTGACTTGCCATCTTGTGCACTGAGCCAAGAAACACTTTTCATTGCAATGGACAATCTGTCTTATGCACCAGCACAGCTGCTTGTTGAAGCAGACGAAAGTGTAAGGGGTCCGAGAAATGCCTGGCCTAAGCCTTTTCCCATCCCAGCAACTGTAGCCCTGGAACAAACCAACCTCTGGGGGCTTGTGTCCATCTGAGGTTACTGGGCAGCACTAGGTAGCAGCTCCATTCTCTTCACTGAAGCTAAGCTGGTTTACACCAGCTGGAAGCTGTCCTGCATTTTGATGGCAATCCTGCTTGCATAGGTAGCACTGAGATCTTTAAGCTGTGCTGGCCCTCCCTGTATTGTGAGCTGCCTCTGAGTAGGGGGAATGGAGGGATGGGGAGAGGGAAGGGGAGTGATGGAAAAGGCAGGATAGAGGTGAGTGGGAAGGTGAGGGCAGCAGGGGCTTCCCCACACTTGATGTTTACGTGGTGGCACTGACCTTGCCAAAGCAGTCAAGAGGATCGGCCCCAGAGTAGCCACAGTCATGGATACCCATGGGAGTGGTTGAAAAGGTTTCTTTCTTTTCCAGCAGCATCCCAAGGTAGCACCAGGCCAGAGCTAGGAAAGCAGCATTCAGAGCAGGTTAGTGGTGGAGCCACTTCATGTTCAAACCTTCCCACCCTGAGCAGCCAAGCTGAAGAGGAGATTCCAGTTTGGAAACAGGTCTTGGCTGAGGAGCCTTGGCAGAGAGACGTGTTTCCCCACGGAGTTATTTCCAGCGAGCTCAGCATTTATGGGACATGTTTGACTGGGAGATGGCAGCCCACAGTGCTGTGTTAATCCATATGTAGAGTGACTCTGGCTTCCCCCACTCTGCCCTACCCTTCAGCTCCCAGCCTGCCCTGGATCCTGACAGAGGAGGAGGGGAAGTATTGCTCTCACAGCTGATCCCTTCTGGGATCCTTTGGAATTAGCAACTGACCCACTGGGTTTTTTTTTTAAGAAAATATTTCCATGGCTCCTGCAGAGCAGGGCCATCGATTCAGTTCCCACAGGCTTTCCTGATATCCATGACTTTGGCTCTGAGTTGGTAAGGGACCAAGTACATAAGGTAAGGGCTAAGTACATAACTGGGCCCTAATCCCTTCAGTGACATGTAGCACCCTGCTGATCCAGGCCCTGAGCAGAGACCAGGAATGGGACTCGGAGGGGCTCAGCACTCCTAAAAAAAAAGTCCCCATTGATGTTGGTGGCAGGCGGGCTTGAAAGCCAGGAGGTCTAGGAGGCATTTCTTATGAGGAGCTCTGGAGTTTGCCTACAACAAGCAGGTTCCCCTACCTCGGTGGTGAGAACTGGGGGACTTGATGACTTGTCGAAGCAAGCCCATGGTCCTGTTGTAGGCAGGCAGCCTCTTCTGCTCGTCATTCTCCTGGTTCATCAGGATCCCATCTCGCCTGTCACAAGAGTGCCAGAGGTGGGCTTAGTTGCTCTTCTAGATGCCCAACCCCCTGTACCCAACATGACTGCTTCCCTTACCAGCTAGTGGCTGGGTGGCTCAGTGCTGAGCTATGTTTTGGTGGCCTATGCTTCAGCAGGCTGTTGCCTAGTAGCTCGCATGCATTAATTAGGCTTTGCAGTTACACAGTCCCTTGCAGCCAAGGCTGGCAAATGTGGGTACTGTTGTCATAATTTTTCCTACGTTGCAGTTTCACGTCCCTCCTCCTAACTTGCCTGAATCAGATTTTCCCCCTGAGCCAGACTGGGATTTTTGAACGCCCTTTCTACAGCTCCAGAAGAAGCAACGCCCCCCGCAACACCACAAAAAAAATTCAAAAAACAAGCATCTGACCCCAGCAGTCTTTCCTGCCCAAGTGCAGGGGGGCTGAACCCGATGATCTTGTGAGGTCCCTTCCAGCCCCTAACATCTCTGAATCTATGAATGTGCCGTGTTTTGTGAGGTTATTCCAGCTCAGGGCCCGGTACTCCGTATCTTACCTGATGTACAGGGTGGCCATGGTGAAGTACCAGCTTCTTTTCTCCTCTAAAGGGATCTGAAATGGGGAAAGGTTGGGAGGAAGTACTGTGTTAACACCTGAACATCATCTGAAGGAGTCAAGTGGCCTATGAGAAGAAAAGATGGCCATGGACAAGAA
Source organism: Gavialis gangeticus (assembly GCF_001723915.1). NCBI lineage: Eukaryota > Metazoa > Chordata > Crocodylia > Gavialidae > Gavialis > Gavialis gangeticus. The sequence goes on along the minus strand of NW_017728993.1, from coordinate 14,481,135 downwards.
GGACACGCACTCTGCCTGGGCAAGCAATTTTCCAAACACTTTGTATTTAGTACTATGAGACCCTGGGCCAGATCCTCAGCTTCTTGTAGCTCCACTGAAGCTCCCTGAGCTTTTTAACCAAGGCGAAACTTGACACAAAGGCTCCCTCCTAACCAGACATGACCCCTTGTACAGCCCTTCCCCTGATGGTGCTGTGCAAACATCTTCCCTTTCACACTGCTCTGCAGGTCCCCCAGTGGATGCTTTCATCTACCAGTCCCACAGCATGGCACAGACATGAATGAACTAACCCTGGGCACCCTTGGAGGTCTTGTCAGCAGGTGACTACTTCAGTCTAGTGGCTTGAGCTGTGACTGGTAGTCAGATTTGGCTTCTGACCCAGCCAACGCCTGGCTGGCTGGGTCAGGGCACAGCTCTCTCTCACATTAATGCTGGTTCAGCTTTGAGCCCTATAAAACAGAGGGAAATTGCTGCATAAACCTAATGCACTAATCAGTCCTTTTTAAAGAAGGAGAAGCTGACAGTAGTTTTGTCGCTTGTCCAAGTTAGTGGCAGACTTGGAAATAGGATCCAGGAGTTTCCGGTTGCGTCCCATCCAGGCCTCTGTGCTACCAAGTAGAAGATACCCCCTCCCCTGCAAGCAGCTTTCCTCCTTGACACATTGACTTCTCATTTTTCTTTATTCTGAGGCCAGGCTAAACCGCTCGTGCCACAGGGTGCATGATTTGCTACCACTGACTGTTCCACGCAGGTAGGGTCTGTATCAAAATAAGTCTGTGTCCTATCTTGTTCTTGGGTTCACTACCACGTTTAAAACAAGGTGAGTAGCTCCCTTGCACTCTGGCAGCCACAGGGAGATCAGGTTTGGCAGGTGCTTTGTGGTGGATCCCTTTCACTCTCCCTAGAGCAATGTTTCTCAACCTGTGGGTCATCTCGCAAAAGCGGGTTGCAAATATATGAAAGAGTCGTGAACAAACTTTAAAAAGAGATTCTTTAAAGAAGAAAAATGTGGGAAACCATAGCTTTTCCCTTGCAGGCTGGCTCAGTTCCAGCCTGCAAGGGGCTGCTTAGGGCCCCCCATACCTTTCTCCCCCTCACCCCTGCCCCACATACTGGAGAGCTGAGACCTGGTGGTGGGGGCAATGGGTCAGGAGTGAGGGGCACCAGCAAGGCCAGGGGGCTAAGATATTTACTGGGTCAGGACTGGCCATTGGTGTGTACAAATGGGTCCTGGTACAAAAAAGATTGAGAACCACTGCCCTAGAGGATGCATTCAATTGGGAGTTGCATAGGACAGAGCACTGGGTGAGTCTGGGGAAAGGGCCTCTCCCAAGACAGATTGATTTCTTTTGGGTTTTCCTCCATGAGACACCTTCAGTGGGATGATTTGCCTCAAGCATGGGCTTGGCTAGCAGAACTCAGTCCTGTTAGAGTCCTGAAAGAAAATCAACAGACCTTTTTGCTGACATGATGCTCCTGGTTCTGCGGCCGCCTTAGGGGACATCCCCCTGCCTTTCACACTCTCATAATAAATAAAACTGCCTCTCAACCCAAGTGCTTCACCTGAGCAAACTGACTTCCATACCAGCCACCTGCTTTTTATGAGCCCCTGTAGGGCCACCATGCTCCGAGTACGCAGGACACACCTTTGTTTGAACAGCTAGAAAAGATATGGCTGGAATCAAAAACCACCCTCAGTCCTGATTACCTGAGACAAGAGCCAGTGAAAAGGATGTTTCAGTTTTACATCCGCTGCAGAATTGTGCTGCCTTTTCAGCAGAACCTGCTCACCTGTGCATCGTCTTACTGGCTTGCAGGATTCAGCTCACTCAGATTCCCCATTTGAAATGACCCAACACTGGGGAGGGTGGAAAGCCAACAGAGAAGCGATTCCCAGAGCTTCTCCCTGGCGTAAACGCTCTCTGAGCATAATGTTTGCCTTCCCGATCATACAAGACATCAGCCAGGAGCTGGTAATTTAGTGCATGCAGCACCAAACACTTTACTGCTCTGCCCAAAGAACCTACGGCCATACCTGGCAAACACAACGAGTGACACTAAACAGCAAGCTGCACGCGATTACTGACCTGCTGCCCGTAAGTCAGAGCCTTGTCATACAGCAGGATGCCAGAGGTCAGTTTCTGTATCCTGTCTTCATCGCTGACGAGCCCCACATCGAAGGCATAGGCATAGCCCTGCTCTGCCAAGCAGCGGGCTGCTCGCAGACTGGCATCCCCCTGGCACGCATCTGTGGAGGCCAGGCCCATGAGGTGGGAGAGTTTCTCAGCGCATTCTGCCTCTTCTTCCTCACTGCTTAGCCGGTCGTACACATAGGCCAGGTTGGCCCAGGCATTGAGATTGCCAGGGTCCTCCTGGGTGATGCCGAGGAAAATCTCCTTGGCTGACTCTGTCTCCTCCAGGTGGAAAGAGAAGACCCCAAGGAGGTTCCTGATGGCATACTGCAAGGCGCCAGCCTCAAACTCCAGCTCAGATATGAGGCTCTCTTTCTTGAGCTTCATATCTCTCTCTCTCAAATTCACAGGGGAGCTGGGCTCAAATTTCAGGTTCATCTCTAGGTGGAAGTGACCAGGAAGATACTCCAGGTCATTGAGGAGCATGTCTATATCCACCTCCGATTCCTCCGTGCTTTCCATGGCAAGTGCCG
>NW_017728993.1:14458435-14473470 GCF_001723915.1 Gavialis gangeticus | reverse complement strand
GGGCTCAAAGTTCAGGTTCATCTCTAGGTGGAAGTGACCAGGAAGATACTCCAGGTCATTGAGGAGCATGTCTATATCCACCTCCGATTCCTCCGTGCTTTCCATGGCAAGTGCCGCTGGGTCCATCCCGAAGCAGCGCTCCCGTCCCTCCCAACCTTTTCTTCTCAGAGCCAATTTGCCTGTCTGCTGACCTGCTATTCTGGTTTAGCTGATTTACAGGCAGCCTGGGAGGAGTCCTGTCTGGGAGAGGCAGTGCAGGACGCTTGCTATTCCCTGTGTGCCTGCTTGTTCAGGGCTGTCCTGGAGCCCAGCAAATCACAGGATGCCAAGACGGAAATGTCTCGCTGGGTCTGTAGCAGCTCCCCCTGTGCACGCCGTGGGGAATCAGTCAGCCAAAGGTTGCCTTGTATTTCTCTCCCTGTCGCAAAATGTCTTTGAAAATAAACAGGTTGAGGCCAAATTTCATTTCAAACACTGTCCACGCTGATCGCCACTAGCCAGGTGCAGTTGAGGGCTGCGAGTTCTGGATGCACGTGGTCTTTGGCAGCCACTGTGAAGAGGGAGTAGAGAAGGGGCTGGTCTGCACTCACCTCGTTCCTCCCAGGGCTTCTGCAGCAGCCTAGAAGAGAGCATCAGCACCGCAGGCAATGGGGCAGCGGCCTAACTCAGCCACTTGGTGTGGACGAGTGGACCGTGACTTGCCACTCAGTGGGGTGCAAGTGGCATCAGGGCTGGCTCCTCCATGGGAATGCAAGAGTGGAGGGGATCCTAATACTGTCCCACCCCGTGGTGAGGCTGACTGTAGTCAGAGAAAAAGGAGAAGCTCTGTACCCTTGTAGCGCGGCTAATGGGTGACCCTCTACACATCTGTTCAGATGGGCAGAGGTACCTGAGCCTGCCAACACAGCTGGAAAACTCTTACAAAAACAGGGTCTAAAATGTGCTCAGGAATAAGGGTTTGGTCCCAATCCAGACTCTGGATTCTGGCTGTCGGCCTGGATCTCCGCTTTGGAGCAAAACGTGGATCAGAAGGGATTGGACAGGGACAATGTCGAGGTTCAGTCTGAGGAACTCCTATTAACGATGCCGCTTTGGCTTTCCCATGTTTAGAGAAACGGCGTTGCCCACCAAGGCGTATCTTGGCTTTCAGATCCTGGGCACACCTGACCAAAATCAAGGCATCGAGGCAAAGTGAGGGACGGAAGTGGGGATCAAAGCCACCATGTCCCTCCCCTCCTCCCAAGGCAGGGCATGATGCGAGCTTTGACTGCCCTTTGACCCGAGAGCCCACACCCTGCCCCCGGTAAGGTGCTCTGAAGCTCCGCCCCCTCCAGCCACAAGGGAACAAAAGGGCACGGAGCGTCTGTCTGTGGTTGTCATGGCAGCAGAGTTCCAGAGCAGCCGGGAGCCTCGGACACCAGCCTGTGGACCAGAGAATGGGGCATGGCATCAAAGGGCTTCACAGGTGCCCCCTTTGGGACTCAAGCAGCCAGGTAAGAGCCACCCATAGGAGGCTGCAGGGGGAAAGGTTTGAGTCAGGGGAGCACTGGGGAAGGGTGCTGGGCTCAGCCACACATGTTCTAACTTGTGTGGACAGCATGCATACACATTCTTGCATACAAAGGCAACAAGGACACGTTTGTGGTTTCTTGCATACTTGAGTCACGCGCACAGCCAGCCCTCGGATTCGTGCATGCCCTCTTCACGCCTATGCCATTCGCATGCTCACGTGTCCGTGCAGCTATGTACCAGCGGTGAAGCTGCGACAATCCAAATGGAGGAGAAAATACACCTGCCTAAAAAACACCTGGCAGAATTTGTCCAACGAGATGCTTTGAAAAATGCCTCCCCGGGAATGCACAGTGATGGAGTGTCCCCTAGAGGGAAGACGTTGGCTGGCTTGCACATTGTTGTGCCACCACAAGAGTGTCTTGCAGGTACAGTATTGGGTGACTATCCTTTGAATGCCTCTGCATCAGTTACTCCAGGTCCCTCATGCTGTGAGAAATCCCTTGCCTTCAGAACTAAGCCCTGAGTAATCCTGCTACATTTCGCAGGGCTCATGACAAGCTTAAAATGAAGCACCTATGTTGTTGAAAGATAAGGCCAGAAGTCAATAACAAAGGCTTGCTATATAATAAACACTGATGTTGATGAGACTCTTTCCACTGACTTGAATGGGCAACGCATCAAGCCCTATGTACTTGCAAGGGCAGGCCCCAGGTTTGTGGTGTTAGTCCTGCTTTGCTTTGCATTGACTCAGAACACACAGGGTGTGTCTACATGTTCATTAATGAGCTTTTGCTACTGCGCATTAAGTTTAGTATATGAGGTACTACATAAAGGGGCATTAGGTTGCCCTACTGTGCAGTAGCAAAAGTGAATGCTTTTTTTTAGTGACACTTAGAATAGTTTACTGAGCATTATTGTGCATAAGCGCTTTAGTAGTTTTTTATGTGCTGCTTTAGTATGCAGTAGAATAATCTACTGCACATTAAAGCGCATGTGTAGACGCACCAACAGTGTACTTACATTATCCTATCCTAGGTTTTGTGGGCCATTGACTTACTCAAAGAAGAAGAGATCTACCACCCATGCACAGAAGCCCAATGGCAAAACGGTGTCTTCAGATGTGGTGAGTCTTTTGCTGTATTATGTACAAAGGACCTTATTATTTAAGGCTGGGATAAAAGACTGAGCAGCAGACAGGTACAGCTGTAGAAACTCTTCTTCCAGAGTTCAGCTGCCAAGAAAAGTCTGTGTGGCCCTATTCTATTGATATAATAGTCTCCCTGAATCTAACTGACCTGCTCTCCCTGAGATGGGCCCGATCCTGTTTCCACTGAAGCCCTGCCGATTTCCATGATTGGGCCCTATCTAATATATCAGCCTTTTTGCTTCCTTTTCCTCCAAGTGTATCATATCAGCTAGATTTGATGTACTGGAAACTCCTTCAAAGCACAAGGAATCCTAAGACTGACCCACAATTGGGGTAAACTGTCATTGCCCTGTTGACTTCAAGTACATGCTCTCTCTCCTGCCCTGCAAACACTTCTTGAATGTGAATTTGTAAATGCTATGATAAGACAGTTAAGGGTCTGATCTCTCCATATAAAACTAGCATCTGTCAATGGAAAAAAACAAAAAAGCATTTATTTCAGGGCAGAAACTTAGGAAGAGACTCCTCTAGGATCACCCAAACATGTTTTTCTGCTCTGCATTTCAGGGGAAGACTTCGAGTTCCAGCTGGGCAAAAGTGCAGGAAGCAGCACGGCTTTCCCAAATCCCCCATTTCCAATTTAAGGAGATATGGAAGAAAACCAAATACCTGGTGAGACTTGGGTTTGATGCTTCCTCACTATTACTGACCAGACATCTGACTGTTGTCTGGGGTTCAATCTTTGGATTGTGCACTGTGACAGTATTGATTCAAAAAGAGGAGCTGTGCTGGGCCTGGCTCTGGGGAGCTCAAAAACCTGGCTTAATACTCTATAATCCCTTTCTCACTTAGAAAGACAGACTGGGACCAGGAACTTACAACATCAAGGATTTCCTGCAAGAGACCCGGCCTTCAAGTACTAGAGGTGTATGTGACACCAGAGAAGAGAGGTTTAAAGACACCATTAGGGTATGGACTGGCTTCAAGCGCTAGAGATACTATGGTAATTTAGTAAGACAGGGCGGTAATGTGATGCAGAAGAGACATAGTAGGGCAAGAGAATGGGATGTATGTCTACTTCACAGTTGCAGCAGCAATGACTGAAAGTATAGTGTGGATGTACCTGAGCCAGCTTTAAATGAACTACTTTGGGTATCAGTCTGGCCATGGCAGCATAGGTTATTTATCCTGCTTGCTGGGTGGATTCTACAATACGTGCTGAGCTCTGTGCCATTGCAACTATCCTGCCACCAGAGCTCAAGCTAGCTCAGATATGTCTGTATGAGCTGCAGTCCCTGTATATCCGCAGGTGGAGCTCCCACCAGGCTGGAGCCAGCTCTGCCCTGGAGCAGGGTCTTCCATGTTCCTTACTGGGAGGAGCTGTAGGTCAGTGGGACCAGACTGCGCTGCCTTTGTGTACATGAGCTCCACAAGGAACCTTACCTACCCCTAGGGAGTTATGCACCTCTGCAGTCCCTGGGCTCACAGCACAGCCAGTGTGTCTCCTATACAAGTGCTCATGGTAGCAGCAAGACTGTACTTTTTATTGTGTGCTGGGCTGTAAGGACCTGTGGGATGAAGTCTGACAATGAATCAGTTCTTCTGCTATGCTCCAAAGTCATCCTGGCTCTAGGTCAGAAATTACATTGCTATTTGTTTAATCAAATTCCCTCTCCCTCTCTGTGTTTCCCCCCTGCAGGATTGCTACCCTGGCCCAGGAACTTATGGCAGGAATGGAAACCCTTATGCCCTGATAGAGGAGAAGGAAACATTTTCTGCAAAATCTCAAGGGATCATGGACAGCAGAACTGCAAAATGCATCTTTCCTTCCACAGCAGTGAGTTTGGGTTACTCATTTCCCATTCAGACCCTGGACAGACTTGTGTGAAGGCTGTTGTCTTTGGTTTGACAACGGGAAACAAAGGGAAGGCGCCATATTCGAGGCAACCCCTCCTGTACTTAGCTGCCATGTTTCTATACAGAAGGCAGCTGTTACTTCATCCCTTGCATCTTTAAAGGGCCAGGATGGGGACAGAGTTTATTTCCCCAGAGGGGTACCAAGTGCTGCATTTTCACTACTATGCTGCCTGAGGTTAGTGTGCTCCCTGCTGCAGGGCAGCAGGCTTGCACCAGGGGAAGGAAACTCAAAGGAAAGGCAAGGGAAAGAGTTCACCTGACAGTTTCCTGAAGGCTCTGGGGCTTCCCTAGATTTGGGAAGGAGAAAGAATGCCAAACCTGGAGCTTACCTGTCAGGACAGCAGCTCCAGTGGGCCCCCTCGTGGCCTGGGTCCTTCAGGAGCTGCGCTGCCATAACCGTGGAGTTCCCTGCAGCTCCACACCCCTGAGGTTGTGAGTTTCAATGTTGCTTGAACTTACCTAGCTTTGTCCCACAAATCAGTGAAGTATCAGTGGACAAGGCCACAAAGACTGGCTGCTTCTCATCCACTTTCCTGCCCCCAGCTCCCTGCCTCCATGGAGCAGCTACAGAAGGACAAAAGGAAACAGTTCAGCGCCTATCCTGGGCTTTCCCAGGAGTGTTGTAGCTGCAGGACCAGAGCAAAGGCAGCTAAACAGTGAGGGCTGGTGCAGGTCACTCCAAAGCTGCCATGCAAAAGGATTGACACTCCATTTCTTGTTCACCAACACCATGATAATATCACCACTAAGGTCTATTTTTTCTCTACCATTTTAGGGAAGCGGTTTGGGACCAGGCACCTACAATCTCAAAAACAGCATAGATGAGCTGCTGAAACATGTGGTCAGTAAACGAGGTCCATATGACACCTTCTCTGGAGACAGGTCAAAGCCAGTTATCTCTGGGCATTATGCTGTTGAGGTAGGTACCCCCAGCCCACTGATAGGCAATCGTGACGTCTGCTCATTGATACAGTTAAACCTCCTCCCAGATTGTTATTAGAAAAAGGCTGCTGCTAGGTTAACTACCTTTTTTATTTTAAGTAGCCCTTGCCATTGTACTGAGGGTCTTAGATGATTAACATTCAGTGCCTGACCCTCCATGGGGATACATTAGCTCAGCTCCATTTATGTCAATGTAGCTACATCAAGTTGCCCTAGAATCTGGCTGTGACATACAAACCATTTAAAGGGTAAAGCTTTAAAGGCTTATGATCTATTTAAGGCTTTATCATACATCAGCAACTTTGTGGTAACTGCCCACCTGCATGCTCTTACCCAGTGGTAAGTGAAAGCCCACCTGTGACAGTTTAGCTCCACTTTGGAACTGGATCAGATCTCCTCACCAGCACATGTTGTGGTTGATCCCAGGAGCCATGGGGTCTATTCAGACAGACACGTCACACGTTCTCTTCCAGCAATGAACACTTCTTTTCCTTCGTTCCTCTAGAAAAAACTTTATGAGCCAGGTGCCAGCAATCCCAAGAGCTTTGTGGAGGAGCTGGAGACAAAGAACAATAAGAAGAAAGGTGCTTTCAGCACGCTTGCACGAAACCCAGGCTGCCCCACGGAGCGAATCTTCTGGGCTACACTCAGCCAATGTCCACGGGACACGGTGGGTGATGCCCTGTCCTTTTCCTCTCTTTTCCCTTGAGTAAATGATGGCCCTTGGTGCAAATACGCAACTGGGAAGCCAAAGGGAAAGGGTAGAAAACCATGTCTACCTGACTCTGAACTCTAGCAAGCTGTGCTGCTCAATACAGCTTCCTAGCTCTGTATGGTGCCAGATGTGGGCTCATTAGCCTGGGTCTGCAAATAAATTGGTCACTTGGAAGCTGGGGTCAAGTTAGAAAACCATGGGGGGAAGGGGAACAAGCATCAGAGTAGCAGTGGGAAAGTGATTAGGCCTGTACCTGGTAATGTTCTCTCACTCCATTTAATTGCATAACATGGTACTAGAGTAACCATTTCCTGGGTATGTCCATACTGCAGAGGCCAGGGAGTGTAGACATGATGCGGCTATGGCAGCACGGACCTCACTGGAGTTGTGAAACCCACCTAAGAAAGCAGGGCGATGCTGAGGTGCCTGTCCTGACTCCCTGCTACCCCACCCACATGCAGCACTAGCAGGGCTGGAGCCAGCTACTTTAAAAACAGTTGGGTTTGCCTACACCAGCTGCCGTCATAGCAGTGACTAAGCAGCCAGTGCCAATGTACCCTCCGAGTATAAGTAACTCCTGGGTGCATACTGGCTGGCTACAAATGAACGCAAACAGCTGAATGCATTTGGCAGAACATAAGCTCATACATGCACCAGCAGGTAACCCTGTGTTGGCTCGCTCACCTGAAAAGCCTCTGGATTAAAATAATTGCCTCCATTTGCTCAGCCAAACATGGTGAACAAATTGCTTCTCACACAGTATCATCAATCACAAGTTATTGGAGAATAAAGCCTGCTAATTGGGATTGACGTTTTGAAGCCTCTGGACGCTGGTATCTAGCCCTGCTCTCTACTTTGCTTGGAACTGTATGTGTTCAGTGATGTTAAGATGAATTTTGAGTGATCCCATCCCAGTCAGCAAAGCAATGAACAATACACTGAATTTCAAACATCAGTGAAAACCCCCAGAGACTGAAACAAATTCTTAAAGTTACATATACAACATTAAATGCTTTGCAAAATAATTTTGGTAATTCTAATAATCATGGGTCTCACTTGATCTAATCTCCCTGTGATTTTAGATCAAGTCTACTCAGGTTATATGGGAAAGGGTAGTATATTTAATACCATCATGACAAACTTATCCTGGGATCTGATGGTCAAGCAATTCTTTCCTCTCAATCATCATCCAGGCTCCCGTAACTGGAGTCTAGCTAATGATTTTGTTGATGCACGAGGAGTATAAACCTTGCCACTGTCCTGCAGCTGTGCAGCCCTGTCTTCAGGGCTAATGGGATTAAAGAAAAGCTAACAATTTACCCCAGCCACTAACGTCAGCAAATATGACTCTGAATTCATACAGGGAAAAGAATGGCTGAATAAGGAGGTTTGGATTGTTTTTTTTCCTGTAGTCACTTTTACAAACCCAGCTGCACTGCAAAGCTCCCGTTGCATTTGGTGGGAGCAGGAGCAGGTTTGTACTATGCTGCATGTAACTAGAAGTGGGTATTCATGCTGTGGAGTGGTGGATCATTGTGTTGAATTCTAACTGGAAATGTAGGGCCAGTGGCTTCTTGGATCTCCAGTGTTTCTGGGGAGCTTACTCCCATGGGTGCAATGAGTTTACTTCCTGACCTGTATCTCTAGCAAAGAACTGTTTCTCAGCTCTGTGGCTACCAGAAGAATTCAACGTAATCACTGATTCAGCCAGGTAATTAAGCAGGTGTCTAAGGCTAAGCATGAGTGAGATCCTTGCACATGAACCATGCTGAAATAGAACCTAAATGAATCTCCCTGCCTTTGTGCAGCTGTCACTACTTTGCATTGTAACTTGTCGCACTTTGTTGTAGTATGCTGCAGGGCCAGGCTCCTATGATCCAAAGCCCATTGAGAGATCAGACTATGATAATCAACCTCCATTTTTGTCATCTGCAAAAAGATTTGACAGGAGATCATGCCGTCTCTTTTTTGCAAACTCCGTGAGTAGAAAATGACTGGTAAGACATATCGAGGCATGAAAATTCCCAGGCTCTCAGTTCCTTCCATGACAATCTCATGCCTCTTACTGACATCTCAACTTAAGAAGGGGATTCTTGGAAACCCAAATGTAATACTGTTCTGCTTGCTTATGGGGTAGCAGAAGCAGCAGTGGAACGCTGCCTCCCTCAGCCTGATCCAAAGACCATTGAGTTCAATGGAAGGAGCCCCATTGGCATTGATCTCTTTCCCTTCCCCTTGAGTCACATAGTGGCAATCTACGGTGCTCCTAATGCTACTCGTCTACAGTGGCAGGTGATGACCTGTCTGAAAACGTTTCCCCACAAAAGGGCAGTTTCAACTCTGCCTTATATACATTAGTTCAAGAGTTATCCGAATCCTGTTTATTACTTCAGATGATCCACTCTCTGTTATCCACAGCATGACTGGAAACAGACCCAAGTGGAATTGTGTGTGTAGGACAGCGTGTACAGTTACATATGCTGGTAGGACACAAGAGGTTCACGTTTGGTGTCTTAATGAGATTGTGGGTACTCTGGGATTCTGGTAGGAGTGCTCTCTGCCAAAATATACTGTATTTCCTCTTAACTCTGATTACTCCATGGAGGAGTGAGGATGCGAAAAGACAGTCTTCAGCTGCAGTTACTGGTTCTGTTTTCTGTCAACTCAAAATTTTGTGTCCTGCTCTCCCTATGGGAACATTATGTGGGTGTAGGGTACAAGCTGCTGGCTTCAGAGGTGGGTGCATTTCAGATAGTATGTAAGACTGGCCGTCTAAAGAGGAAGTTCAAAACTTTCCGTTCCATAGGCTCATTTGCTAACAAGGGTCCTTAACATATACGTCTTGGCAGTGGAGCCCCCAAATCCGGATAGATCTAGAGGCAAAATTTCTAAGTTTTTGACACTGTGAAGTCCTAGGGTTAGTGGAAACTAAACAGCAGTAATTTTTTTTGTCAAGGGAACAGTTCCTTAGGGTAGTTTTTACTTATTCTGGGATAAAGCAGACACACAAAACAATTATTGCAGATCAGCTAGTATATGGTAGGCCCCCCTTCTTAATTCAGTATTACTGTTCTGTCTGTCAGATCAGCATCCCCTGCTGCCATTGTTGGTGTAGGCATTATGCTGCTTTATGTCAGACAAGGGATTCACCTCAGTCTCTTTTAGCAAAAAATCCTTTTCCCTCAGTTCTTTGTAATAGCCTGTTACTGGCCTCCACCAAGTGGTTGCATTTCAGTGGTGGTTTAAATTAAATGATAGAATTGAATTCTTTGGGTGCAAAGCACTATTTCTTTATAACCAATAAAGTCACATCCTGGGCGCATCTACATGGGCCCCTGACTGTGCATTTGGTACCACACAGTCCCAGCGGCGCAGTTATTTTTTAGATGCTATGGTGACATAATGTCTCATGTAGACGTGTCCACTGTTACTGAAAAAACACCATTTCCTCTGGCTGCAGCATATTGAAGGGGTGGTATAAGGACTGGAGTCCTTTCCTTACTGTCCTTATAGCATCTATATTAATCTTCTCAGATTTCCCATGGTGAACTAAAATAAAATCTAAAGGGCTCAAAGATGCCATGAAAAGCTTTAATTTGAAATAGCCCACCTTGGGGAGCAACAAGGAACAGACTTCCATGCCGTTTCCCTCCTTTATGCAGCTGAGCAGGGAACAGACAACTTGAAAGAGGTCAAGGATGAAGACTGCTGTATAATTGATGGGAGAACTCTGCAGATTAAATTTCCGTGGCAAAGTTTCTGTAAAGCTGAACTCAACTACAGTTAGCTGTAGGCAGTAGGGAAATCACATTACAGCAAGGGGAATTAATCATCTCAGCTTCCTACGGGGTAACTATCCCTGTAGGATCTGATCGTTATGGTTAATTGTAAGGGCTCCAAACCTGAATCAAGGTCCCAGGTTCTTAACTTCCTCATTCTCAAGTGTAGTCCTTGTTTTTGTTAAAACAACTGATTTTTTTTTAAACGTATGCCCCGATCCTGTTCCTCTGTAAGTCATTAGCTGACCTCCCATTTGCTCCATCAGTGTGTAACTGCCCCATAAGTAAAAGAGGAACACGTTTGACTTTTTCATTTCAGAATCCTGTTGGTGTTGGCCGCTATGACATCACAAAACAAGAAAAAAGTGCTCGGAAGACATACCGTTTGCTTTACCTGTGTGATACGCAACGCTACCTGAACGACCTGGAGCGGGATGCGTGCTTTTTGTAAGTGAAATGTATCTTCACGGGCTGCTTGAAGTTAGTAATGTTTTAACACTGGCACATAGTAAAGCCTCTAATTCTTGCCAGCGGCCAGGAGACCTACTGCAGGTTACTGACTCTTCAGGTGATAGCCTACATTCTGGAAGGATACTCTTGAGTTAGAGGCCAGGACTGGGATTCAGGAGATCTGAGTTAATGACTAAACACATTAAAGATGGTTAGATGCTGAGACACAACAGCAGCTGGATCTTTTAATGTGATCATTACAGTTTGTTCTGTTAATAAAATACATGATTCTGATAAATTAGTGATGAGTTTAGAGAGAAATCCAAGGTCAGCCTAGTGCAAACAAAGCAGCACTGGCCAGCAGACAGTTCACTGGAGTAGGAATCAGGACATGCAAGTTCTCTTCCTGGTTTTGTTGCAGCATTGCTAGGTAACTCCGAACAAGTCTTTTTATCTCCCAGTGCCTCAGTTTCCCATCTCTAAAATGGCCATAGTAGTAGCGTGTAGATGAAACAAGAGGCGTGTGTGCATGACACTTTAAAGCAGGCTAAATGCTTTTGCACTGCTTTAATGCTGCTTTAATGGTGCCAGTGTTTGCATGCCTCGGTGGCATATTGCGCATTAATTCCAGCCGCTGTAGGAAATTTGGCAGCTATATGTGCCTTAAATAACTTGGGGTGAAACTCCTGAAAGGAGTTTTAGTTTGCTGCCCTACAGCCACGGAGTGAAGCTTTTTTTTTTTTTAAGAAATTTTTCGTGTTCCAAGCCAAGCCAGCCAAATTGTGTCCAAATCCATGAGTCAGTCTAGAACCATAACTGGCACTACAACTGGCAAACATCCTGCATCCCCACCAGGGGCTTCAGATATTTCCAAAGTCTTTTGGTGGACATCCTATGTGCAGGCCCAAGCCCAGAGGCTTGGGGTTCAGAAGGCCTCAAGTTTCACCTGCCCTCAGCCATATGGCTGCAGGAGCAAGCTAGGGAGGAGCCTCCCATTTCCATAAAGTGGGCTTTAACCCCCAGCACCTTGGTGGGTACTAAACCATGCCAAAAGAACTATTATCCCTGGGAGGCTTAAGAAAAACTGCCTTCTTGGACCCAGATACATGGTGTTTCCTCTGCCAGGACCCAGGAGTCTGGGCATCTGTTGCTGCCCACTTCATGCCTGGCAGCAGCCGGGGAAAACAGGTTCTGCCCAAGAAAAGCAGCGAGCCTGATCTCCCCCTCCCAAGCCTGCCTGCCTGTCTGAACTGTGTGGGGGCCTGGTGCTTCCCTCCATGGCTGCAGTGCCCCCCAGGACTACCCAAGCCGGGTGACTGTGGGCAGGTGCCACCTGGTGGAGGCCTCTGCTGCCATGGAGGGAAGCACCAGGCCCCACCCTCCCCAGCCCAGGGACCACTCCACCTGCCGGCAGCTTGCCCTCCCCTCCCCGCCAGAGAGGCAGGTAAGTCAGCAGGGTGTGTGCATGACACAGGGGTTTAAATCAGCCCTAAACTGAAGCAGTGTTGTTCTTTTAAACTCACCACTTCAAATTAGGCCCCCTGTTTCATCTACACATGCCCAGTGATGCTTACTGCCTCTGTAAATCGCTTTGACATCACTGGAAGAAAAGCACTACATAACATACTGGTAGTATCATCAGTTATGACTGTTTACTATACTTTCTGCTCACTCATCTTTCTTCAGGACTAAGGATTAGCAAAATTCTATTACAGGTCTGAATAAAGGTCTAGCATAGCTCTGTCAGAATTATTTCTACTTCTCTTTCTTGATTTCTGGATAATTATTAGGCCCTTGTCTTTGCCAGGGTTGCAGGGTTGTAACAGAGGGCAACATTTGGTGGCTGCAGGTGGAACTCAGCTAGGAAATCTTTTGTCGATATAGTAGCCATAACAGAATGCAGTTTTCATATTATCACAAGTTTGTGAGCTCTACCATACTAGTACTAATAAAAACAGGCACTTGTGACTGAATACAAATGCATTAGGCAGAACTTCACACTGAAATAATACTTACCTAGAACTCACTTTTCAGGACAGTGTTGCATTTTAAAGTTAACAATCAAGCATTACTGCAGCCAAGCTCGGGGTTTCTTTTTCTTAACACTAATTAGGACAGAACTAAGTAATATAGTCACTAATTTGTGTCATCTTATTTTATTTTGTCTTTTCCTCCTTTCCAGAGAGCGAATCAAGCCTGTTAGTAAAAGCTATTGGCGCAATTTAGCTTCTGCTTCCAGTGAGCCAGATCGGTCTGCACAAGCTGCTGATTCTTCTGAAAATTAAGTCCATGCTGGAAAGCAAATATCTGTGGATAAATTATTAGAGAGATGAGTTATAAGACAACTGCATACAGATCAAGAGATTGTAAAATGACCTTGTTTTTCTCTGTCCTAAAATCCATTTTGAGCTACCAGCTACCTTCCACTGACAATCAGTACTGAGCGGTCTTCACCTTGGTTTGGGACAAAATGACACAATTTACAGCAGGGGCATTTAGTAGAATGTTACTTAGGCATGCTTCCTTCAAAGGAAGGTTTGCCATGCAAAGCTCATTCAACATTAATATTCCCTTTTTCATCAGTGATTCAAAGAAGCGCATGTGTGCCTTGTTTGCACCATAGATGGTCTATGTATTGCAGTTGACAGCTCTTGTTCTCAAACTAAACAGAAGGGATAAAAGCCAGTCCTACCAGGACCTAATGCTACAAAAACTAGAGGCACATGTTTTGAACATTGCATTGATTGAAAACGGTGAGCCCTCTGGTGGCCAAAACCTCAGTATTTTGGTGATATTCCCCAGAATCTGTTCACCTTTGACTGTCTGCACTGTAATCACAGCTGTGACTGCATCCTGCACTAAATAAGCTTTAAATTTTAGCTAGGACAGGAGCTACCAGAATTGTATTTACTCAAGTGTTTCAGGCAGCTTTTTACAGCGTGCATTGAGCTAAGTGCTACTCCAGCTCCACTTCTAGCAGTACCTGTGCTTGGGAAGGTCCACACAAGGCGCAGGGACAGCAGCAATTGCTGCAGAGACATACCTTTAAGTGGGTAAATACAGTCACATTATAGTTCAAAAAGTAATGAGTGAAAATCCTTTATAATCTATTTTGTCAGTAATGCAGATTTGCATAGTGAGCCTACAGTAATATACAGCAGTACTTTATACAACACAAGTGAATATACCATTCTTTCACTATGTTTGTTTTTTTCTAGCAATTAAAGATTCTTATCACCCTTTTAAACACATTCCTATTCTATACATGAAATTAGTGCCACAGAGAGACAGAGTCACAGAGCATGGCAAGTTCAGGACTAGGAACAGAAACCAAGACAAACCTCACAACTTCGAGTATGTCTATGCAGTTTTGCAATTGCTGCTCATGCACCCATGCCAAGTGAGCCAGCATGGCTACTGCTGGCAACTCAGCAGGAGAGCTGTGTGGGTCTCCAAACCAATCCTTAGGCGAGTTCTGCTGCTGTGGCTGAGCCACAGCTGTACCACTACAATTACCTAAGATAGCTAGGTTAAAAAAACCCTCATTACCCGATCAGGACAGCCATGTTAGAAGAGCAACAACAACCAAATTGCTAGCACTAAGGTGCAATTTCTCCAGTTCTAGACTTCTGGATATGGCTTATCAATCACAGTTGTAGGGGAGAAACTAGCATCATCAATGGGAACATTATGAATCTGGTAGAAAGGTAAACCTATAAGTGGTGAAAGACATGATACAGAAAGATGCAAAACCCATCCTGTTCTCATTCACCCACCCCTGTAACCTGGACAGGCAGAAAAGGATCTTTGAGTCATTATTGATGCCAAAATGAACATGGGCCGGCAGTGGGGGGACGCAGTCAGGAAGGCCAACCATACCTTGTCATGCATCCACAGATGCATCTCAAGCAGGTCCAAGGAAGCAATCCTCTCTCTCTATGTGACACTGGTCAGGCCACAGCTGGAGTACTGCGTCCAGTTCTGGGCGCTGCATTTCAAGAGGGATATGGACAACATGGAGAGGGTCCAGAGGAGGCCACTCACATGATCGAGGGGCAGCAGGGCAGGCCCTACGTGGAGAGGCGATGGGACCTGAACCTGTTCAGCCTCCACAAGAGAAGGCTGAGGGGGGATCTAGTGGCCTGTTACAAACTAGTCAGAGGGGACCAGCAGGCACTGGGGGAGTCCCTGTTCCCCTGAGCACTACCAGGAGTGACAAGAAATAGTGGTCACAAGCTGACAGAGGGGAGATTCAGGCTAGACATCAGGAGGCACTGCTTCATTGTCAGGGCGGCTAGGAGCTGGAACCAACTTCCAAGAGAAGTGGTGCTGGCTCCTACCCTGGGGGTCTTTAAAAGGAGGCTGGATGAACACCTTGCCGGGGTCGCTTGACCCCAGTACTCTTTCTTGCCATGGCAGGGGGTCGGACTTGATGATCTGCTCAGGTCCCTTCCAACCCTAACAACTATGAAACTATGTTATGGGAAGATACTGGAGAAATGTAGAAAGTATAAAAGACAGCAATAAAAATATATAATCTGGACTAGTTAATCTTTGCAGGCTCTATTAATAA
>NW_017728993.1:14446412-14453435 GCF_001723915.1 Gavialis gangeticus | reverse complement strand
ATGGGAAGATACTGGAGAAATGTAGAAAGTATAAAAGACAGCAATAAAAATATATAATCTGGACTAGTTAATCTTTGCAGGCTCTATTAATAATGCTCCTACCTGACTGAGATAATTTTAGTTGTAATTAGATGTTAGATGAGCCTGATTAAATATGTGAATCAGTCTACAATTAGCCTTTGGTGGGATAAGTAACTGAATGGAACTAAAAATATGGTCAGTGAAATACAGATTGTTATAATACAATGAGTAGGTGGGAAAAAGGGAGGTCCCTGGTAGAGCAAAATGAAGATGTCTGGATTGGTGGGCATGTGTAACCTAGAGAAATACAGCAGGGGTAACAAAAGGAACCAGTCACATGGAAAAGGACTTGGATTGTTCATAGGAATTTAGGACTGGAAGGGAATTTCTCAGTTACTGGGTCCAGTCCCCTGCTACTATAAACAAATCCCATTTATATAATTGCTTTCATAAACTAGTTAAATTTCAGGTTACTCAGCCAGCAGCTAGCAAATTCAGGTGAGTGTAGAAACATGTAAGACTTGTTCCTCTCGCAGGAAAATCCTAATCTAGGGAATCAGTGTGACAGCTACATGCCAAAAAGATTTAGGTTCGCAGAAAAAAGCCACGGCAGCCCTCAGCTTAGTTTTAATGCTGAAATAAAATTGTATGGAAGATATACATTTAAAACATGACATATGACAAGGCATCAATCATGTAGAGCATACTCATCTCACTATGGTGGCATAGATGAGAGACAAATGGAAAGCACTGTGATCTGACATTACTAGGATCCACTCCTAGTTGCCAGGCTGCAGTAGAACACACAGATCTTGAACTGGCTTTTTCAGTCATCTCTTGACTCTCAAATGACTTCCCTATTTATTTGAAGCATGTCGCCCTTGTATGAAGGGACTGCTAACGGTGCATTTAAAATACAATAAAATAAAATACAAAATACAACACATGGTGTACTCAATTTACAATGATAGTCATAGTAACACAGAAAACTGTTCTCGAATGGGGTGCCCAACCTCTGGCCTGTAAGCCAGATCCAGCCTGTGGCACCATGCCATCTGCAGGGCTCCCCATGGGTCAAGAAATTTGGTGATGGAAGTGGTGGCAGAGCTTGAGCCCAGCATGTTGGGCTGGGCTGGTGCCAGGCTCCAGGACCCAATATCAGAGTGGGGAGTTGGGAGGGGGTAGTGCTGGACCCCCAGGACCCAATCCCAGTGAGATGTGACACCAGCCTACTAGGGCCTGATCTGGCCTCTAGACAGGCTCTGGGTCACTCATCTGACTCATGGGGCCAAAATGTTGAGCACCACTGTTCTAGGAGAAAGTGGTTAAGGGGAAAGGATAAGGACAAAGAGAAAAGCTTCACGGTTGAGATTACTAAGAAAAGCATGAAGCTACTTGAATCAATACTTACCAAGGTAACAAAGAATGAATTAAGCCCTGATCCTGCAAGCTGCTCTACATGGCTAGACTGTCTCACCAGGATGAAACCCAACTGACTTCAGTGGAGCTGAAAACAACTTCTTTCTGGATGCTACTTTCCAGGCATGCTCTGTGATGCTCTCAGGTTTTAACCATACCAAAATAAAACAGGAAGCCAAAATTGATTCTCTTAGAACATTTTTATTTTATCATCCATAAAAACACCATTGTAACAATACAACTGGTTATAGTTTCAAGAGGTCATACAACCAAGAGTTTCAACACCATCAGCAGCCATGTGCATGTGTTAAGAGTGCGTGTATGTGATTGGGAGGCTCATAGTAACAGCATTAATACCATGTACCAAAGTTTGCAGATCCATTATGAAGTGAATAATCAAATACAGTGTATAACTGAAGACTATGAATACATAAGTTAGAGAGAGACAGCTTTGATTTTAAAAGTCTTGCATATCATTGAACTTTTAAAAAGCTAACTATCAATTCATGCCCTGTGCAGATTATCGTCTGGGTAGTGATGGGCTAAACCATGGCTTTGCCACAGAAAAAAAGCAGCTCCTGCTGTGTTGTCTCTGGGGCAGACTGTAAATCAGATTATGATCCTTCAAATCATGATTTATCTGCCTTATCATGATTTATCTGCCTTATCAGCCCCTCCATGTTTTGAGGCACATACCTGGCACAGCATACCTCTCTCTTACCACTGACACAAGTGGGCTAACCACAACATTCAGGCTGTCACTTCTGTCCCATCCATTCCATATATGGATGTAAAAAGCTATACCTTACATCATTTTACTTCCTTGCTTTGCAGTACCAGCACTATGACAATTTGGCCCAATATTCATCACTTGCCATGAATAACCAAGCTTATTCAGGCAACTGCTTCATCATTGGTTTAATCTGAGTCATAAATGTCCATCTATCAATAAATAAAATCATTGGTTTAGCCTTAAACTAAAAGATGCAAAAAACTCCCTCACTGGTAGTTGTTCAGAGGTTTTTGCTTTACTTGGAAGGCAACCCCTCAAAACAAACATTTCTCCATGAGCTTAATAACTGACAAAGTAAAAATTCAAAGTACTCTTTGGATCAGACGTGGAATCAGTTTAAAACATGGTGCCACATGCAACCTCGCTACTTTTCAATGCTCAGACAAAATATTGAATGAAGCAGGTCACTGGTGCAAACTGACACAATTACATTTTGCTGTGGAAAGTGTCCCACAAGTTTTCCTTATGAAATTAGTCTCTAGCTGGTTGAAGGGGACCTTCTACAAAGCCCATCAAACTAATCCAGCTAAAATGGAAAGCTAATATTCTCACTAGAACCACATCTGGCACATTTCATATTCCACTATAAAACTGGAGCTTAGGTTGTATGTGACAGTCAATCTTCAACAACTGTTCAAAAAGACCATGTATAAATAAAGGACATATTTCTTCTCAAGTCAAGAACAAAATGATCTGAAATTACCCATGTCTTCTCTAACCAAGTATTTATAAGGCACTAAAATTAACCTTAAAAAAAATAGACCCCGTGACAAGTACAAACTGTTAATACCTGTCTATATGAAATAGCAGCAGTTTTTTCAGTAGTCTACAAGCCAAAATATTTCCCCTTCAAAACATATCAAACTCTATAGTGATAAGCAATAACAAACAAATCGTTAAAGTCCATACCCACTTGATCAGAATCAGTACAAATCTGACGGGCACAAGTGAAGAGGATTTTCTCAAACTTTGATATTTAGGTTTCAAACTGAGGCAAGTTGTTAGTGACCATTTGTCTGCTCTGTTAACTGCGAGTTTAATTTGAAAATGTATTAACCATATCTGAATTGTGTTAGCTCTTGACTTCCCTTAAATTTAAAGCCCTGCACCAGTTACTGATCTGAAACAAACACTTTTAAACCTATGATTACACTTGAAGTAATTCCCTCCCCTTTGGCACCTAATTCTGAGACTTCTCTCATTATCTAATTCAATGACTTTACTATCTGTCTCAGGTATAATACATGTAATCCAGTAAATAACTTGATCTATTTAATTATCTTCTTCTTTCCAATTTTTCCTACTGATTGAAAAGCTATTAATTCACATATACATCACTATGTTCTAAGACATAAAGAGATGTCACAGGGTAGGACTGAGATTCCTTAAATAAAATTACTTTGAGTTGGGAAATTTGTTTTTATAACATAACTAACA
Source organism: Gavialis gangeticus (assembly GCF_001723915.1). Taxonomy (NCBI): domain Eukaryota; kingdom Metazoa; phylum Chordata; order Crocodylia; family Gavialidae; genus Gavialis; species Gavialis gangeticus. The sequence continues at coordinate 14,449,765 of NW_017728993.1, read as the reverse complement.
ATTATTAAATACAAGTTGATAAAGTAGGAATCTGTACTTTTAAACAGCAACAGTAATGAGCTTATTTTGGACAGTAATAAAGCTTTTGTAAGACTGTAATGACTAATTATTGGTAAATCCATTTTTCCCTGATTGCTTGCTTAAGTTATTAAGGCTCAGTGCCTTGCTGCTTTGCAGATTTTATCATATACCTCTGGGAAGGCATCCTTGCAATTCATTTGCTCCCTCAGCTTGTGGTAGAGGGAACCATCAAACATATCCCAGAATTCCTCACGGCTCATATAACAATCTGCATACAACATTTGAAAACTGAAATAAAAAAGGAGTAAGTAAATGTTATTGTCATTGCAAAATTTAATGTAAAAACATGCAGGAATTTAGAAGAAGCAATAAATTATGGCTATGATTCATGATATTTAAGTTCCACTTTTTAAAAGAGCAAATAAAAACCAAATCATACACTATAAGTCAGACACCTACTACAGTGTATTTTAATTTTACTACAAAAAATGTTTTTGTCATGATTTGTTTGTGTACTGTATATAGAGATGATTGCATAATAACTCAAAAATAAATTCTTAGTTTTATATATTGTGTGGGGGTGTGTGTATGGTGGGGCATGGGGGTGTGTGTGTATTGTGGGGAGGTGGTATGGTGGGGTGTGTGGGAGATGTATGGTTGGGTAGGGGGGCTGTGAGGGGATATGGCTGTGTGTGGGGGGGCAATAGGGTAGGTTGGGGGGCTGTGGATATGTGGGGGGTTTTGGGAGCACGGTGTGGGTGTGTAGTGTTTGTGGGAGAGTGCAGGGGTGTAAGGACAGCAGGCAAGGGCACAGGGACCTGTGCAGCTGGGAGCAGGGAAGGCAGCTGGCTCCAGTGCGTGGGCCTTCTCTCCAGTGCTGTGCATGTGTTGGAGCTGCCTCTGCACAGTGGGAACTGTGCGATAAACTGCTCAGTGGGGACTGTGCTCCACACCAAGATGTGCAGTACTGGCTGGAGGCATGTGCTGCCAGGCACAAGTGCTCCAAGCACCCCTGCCTGCTGCTGCTGCTGCTTGCCAGGGCTGCACACCATGGGCGGAGGGAGTGTGCCCACACCACTCCCTCACACCCACACCCTGCCCACCCAAACTCCATGCTGCTGCCACCCATCCTGGGCATGGGCTCTGTGCTGCTGCCAGCCCCAGCCCCACACTCCCACCCAGATGCAGCTCCACCCCTGCCACTTCCCTACCTGCTGCTTGGGGCAAGTGGGATGCCAGGGAAGCCGAGCAGGTCCCCGGTGGCTGCAGCGGCAGAGAAGCCCCACCTGGAAGCTGCTGCTGGCCAGGCTGGGTCCTTCCAGCCACAAGGGTGGGAGCAAGGTGTAATAGGGTATGTGGGCAGGGGTGTGTATACGTGGGCATCTCGCTCCCACCCTCATGGGCAGAAAGGCTGGGTGGTGTACAATTCATTGGTGGGTGCTGCAGACTGGATGAAAGTGCCTGGTGGGCCAGATCCAGCCCGCGGGCGGTATTTTGCCCACCCCTGCTATATACAGTCAGAATAATTACAATTTAATATTGCAATAATATAAAGTTAAAAACATCTGATTAAGCAGCAAGATAGTAACTAATCATGTGGTGCTGTTCTGAAGACTAAGGATCTTACCCATGCACACTTCTTACAAACTTTTCCATTTGTCTCATTGAAGCTCTAGCTTCAAATTGTTTTGTTTTGGGGACTCCATAAGCTCCTATATCCACATAGAGTTCCATTTCATCGCCCTTTGGATGGACCATACCAGGGTTATTAGGTAATATGAAAGGACATAACCAGAGGGGATAAACCTGCAGAGATAAGGAAATATATTTATTTAAGAGCAAAACACCAAGTTGTCCTTTGTTAATGAAGCTGACAAAATTACAAGCAAATTACGCAGTCCAAAAAATTTCAGTACAAACCTAATACGGATAGTCTTTTAAATTATGCTGTACTGATTGATTCCATCTTATAGTGTAATGAAAAACCCCAAAAGTTTTTGTAGTGCTACACTTCCCTGAATATTCAGAATGGTTTTAACCTCAAATAAAAATCAAAGCAATCTCAGATCCCAAATCATTAACTGACTTAAATTACAAGTAAATTAAAAGGATGAATGAAAGGACTTTTTCAGTTGCCTGCTGAGATCTAAATTCAAACCTACAGGTTTGATTTTTTTGTAACAACTGAAGTAAGAAGACGTTGAAAGCAAAATATAGGAAATACATTTACACATCTATTGGAAGTGATGGATTTTATTGGACCAACTGTATAAGCTGGGATAGAGTTAGATAAACTTTTGAATGCAAGACCTGAAGAACTGTCTTTGCATTCGAAAGTTTATCTAACTCTATCCCAACTTATACAGTTGGTCGAAAAAAGATATCCGCCTAAGAAATCTGTGCCTTGCATGCTTTCTGGACCATGGCATCTACAACACTCTTACGTTTTTGTCAACCATTTCAGATAAAACAAAATCTGATCAAGTTTTACCAAGTATTGTTTCTTTTAAAAAACCTGTTTGTTTAAAGATAAAAATTCTAGCAATCTGAATCTTAAGATTTACTTTCCTCCTTCTTTTTGCTAAGTATTTCATTTCATCTGTAGCATAACAGGGTATAATTAAGTGTCATAATTTTCTTAAAATTAACATCTTGACATTTTATGCCAGAAGCACAGCTGTAAAACAAGGCTAGTGGATCACCATTCAAAATGTTTACAAGCTTTGTATCATTTGTATCAGATTTTTAAGATGTGCTCTTACATTAAGGTCACTGTGGAAGGTTTTGATAGATTTTTCAAGGCTTTTCATTGGAACCAACATGTCTTGTACGACATGATGCTGCTCATATAGCTTACGAGTAGCTTCTCCTTGCGTCAATTTTAATAGAGAGATTTTTGGAGGAACCATCCAGCCAAAAAGGTAACGAAAAACAGGATTATTGCCAAAAGGAATTATATCCTTAAAACAGAAAAAAGAAAAGTTGGGAGTACATTAAGTGAAACAAGTCAGCATTTCAGATTTATATTTTGACAGCTACATTAAATCACAATTCTCAAACTAAACTAATGAAAGATACATCATACTTGGCTATAGAGCAGGGGTTGTCAACCAGGGGTATGTGTACCCCTGGGGGTACTTAGGAAAGCCCCAGGGGGTACGCGGTGTAAAGAGAAGTGGGGATACTTGGGAAGTGCCACTGCTGCGTGTTGCCACTGTGCCACCCCGTATGTCTGGAAGGGGGTACCCACCAGGACAGATACCCACCAGAAGGGGTACTCTCCTTAAAAAAAGGTTTTTCATAGATTTCATAGACATTAGGGCTGGAAGGGA
>NW_017728993.1:14438958-14445263 GCF_001723915.1 Gavialis gangeticus | reverse complement strand
GCGTCGGCCAGTCCATTAAGGATGACCTCTTTAATAAACTTTTTGAAGATCTTCCCTGGGTTGAAAAACCCCGATATAGCGTACAAGGACAATAATATGAATTTGATGCAATACTCAAAATTCTCTTATTTCTATGGTAGGCATATCCATTGGTTTCAATCTAGATCCATTTTAGAGTGCTTTTTGGCAATCAGAACCTTACTTGGAGTTCCCAGAAGATACTACGTGTGTGTCTGTGGTAGTAATGCCTTGCTGGAATGTACTCTGATCCAGTTTGGTTCGCCTTCAGATACTTTTCTGCGTGCTTGAAAAACCATGGCTTGTAGTAGTTACCAATTCTATTTATCTAAAAAAAAAATTTTTTTTAATGAGCATGTGCGTGTATCTATGTGAAACAACAAATACCAGTACAATTATTACTTACTTGAAAATTTGATAAATGTGGTATTAAGTGTACTTGGTAACATAAGACTTTCATTTTGCAGTTACTCTTAGAGAAAAGAATAGCATACATGTCAAGAAAACTTTTAAAATGTGATTTTCATATCTTGGTGTTTTACACTATGCCATAGTATAGATGTGTCTTTTCCAATTTTTCCTCATTAACATTAACTTACAATAGGGTTCGGCTTCTATAAAGCATATTAGATCTTTCAAGCAGGGGTGCCAAACTCATTTTGGGCCCATGGGCCAGATGAGGGGCATGGGGCCAATCTGTGGAGTAGACTGCACCCACAGACCAGCTCCTTGCACTGCAGCTAGCATGGAAGGCTAGTCTGGTGAGGTACTACATGCAGCACACACTACAGATCCAGCCCCGCATGTCACATCTAGCACATATCAACTCTAGTTCAGGGCTCACACTGCACGCTGTGCCTGCATCACAGACCCAGCACACCGGCTTCTGCACACAGCTCCATGTACCACATACAGCACACAGGACTGGAGCCAGTGTGTGTGGCTTGTGATACGTGCGGTAGGTCTGAGACCAACCCATGGGCTCCTAGGTTTCTATGGGCTGGATGCGGCTATTTGACAGCTTTGATTTAAAGCCGATGTAGATATTTTAGGAACATTGCTCTCTCTCAAGTCATTATTGGGCAAAAGTCTCCACATGGCAAACAGTTTCATAGCATGTTTTGGCCAACTATTAATAGCAATTTTCTAGCCAAATGATATTACTTTATAAATTACTACAATGTGAATATATATACAAATCTCCCCCTCCCCCCAGTTTTTTTTCCCATTTTAAATCATAGCATTTTTCCTATAAGTAGGTAGAGATGCTTTTGTTTTTGTATTCTGAAATGTTGTGGCCATAGACTAAATTATGTACTAGAAAAATAAAAATTAGAGGTTTGAAAATACCTATCAATATAGGAAATTCAGGTGTAAGCTCATGAATGTATTATTGCCTGCAGAACCGTATTGTTAAATATATTCAGCCACTTCAGCCATCCCCAACTATTTTATAGTCCATTAAAAAGTATATGCTTGTATCAATTCTGAATTTTTGTTTTACATCCTCATATATAGTGCATTTTTTTCATGAAAGAGAACAGAAATGCTGCTTATTAGTTTCCCTTAGTTACCTTGCCTTGTTCCGCTTCATCAGTCAAGACTCCTGTCATGATAACTGCTTCTTCCAGAGAGTACATCAGTCCTTCCACAAAACTGTTTTCTTTCATTTTAGATTCTTCAGTAAACTTTTCACAGATCTTCTCCAAACCTCTTACAGGCTTATAATGTAATTTTACGTATTTCTTGACAGGAACCATTTTTATTTCTGCTGCAACCAGGAACCCCAGTGTACCGCAAGACCAAGGCACAGCATAAAACAGGTCTGAATTTTCAGTCTGCAAAAAGTATGTCATACTAAATCATATTTCCATACTTACAACCATCAATGACATTGTAAATCATTGCAAAATAACATTTTCTCTTACTGGTGAACATCTCACAAGACTTCCATCAGCGAGAACAAGTTCATAAGCCAAGCAGGTATGTTGAAAAAGTCCATAGATATGGGATGAAGACTCAATGCCAGTTCCCATGATCAGACCACCTTATTAAGAGATCAGACAATACAATCATTTGAAACTTACTTCCCTTTAAGAAGAAAATAATTTACAGAATACGTTTTTTAAAGGGCTCTTACAGTCATTTTAGAACAGGTTTAAAGCTAAGAAAAATATCTATAATATAATGTCCCAGCAGAATATATAGAGCAGCGAGAATTTATTTTAAATTGTTTTTGAAAAGCTGAGACTATATGTCATTATAGATATAGAAGCTATTTAATTAAAAAAAAAGAAGTCATGCACTTCTGACCTACTGTAAGGTCATCAAGTTCTGGTACCACTGGAAGAGTCCAGCCCATAGGGTTCAAGTGAGCTGTCAACTGACCCATTGTGACCAATGGTTCCACACGGACCACCTAAAAATAAAAATATTATTCTACTATTAGTGCTGACAACATAAATCTTGATTGCACTTCTGTGTATTATCAGAATTCAGACACACTGCAAGTCAAGAATTTAACTAAAAATTTTTGTGAAGCTGTCTATCCTACCATCTTGAAAAATTCTCCTGCTAAATCCCCTAAAGATAATTCAACTGATGTTTTACAGTTCAGTTCATTACACAGATTAGTTGCATACAATTTCTTTCAGATAAAATGCTCCATGCATGGATTTAAAAAAAATATTAAATATGGTGGGTTTACTGTTTGTGAAAGGGCACGTCTCCACAAGACACTAACCGTGCAGCAGCCTAATAATATTACGTAGTAATGCGTCACAGCACGGACCATACTAATATGCTACTGCACAGTATTATTATTAGGCTACTGTGCAGTAGCGTCACTTAAAAGACATAAACCAGCTACTGTGCAGTAACTCAGTTACTGTCCATTCTAGTATCTGATTAAATAAGTACTAAATAAATGCGTAGTGGTCACTACTTAGTGTCTCATACAGACAAACTACCATTTTAAAATGGTGCATGCATAAGCGCATGTACCCTTTGCAACCTCATTTTATCATACTCATCTCCTAATATTCTTGAAGTTTGAAGTGTTCAATTGTGTTCCTATGTTTGCAAAACTCCAGTTTATTTCCACAAATTAGGTACTTGGCATTATTTAAATTAAGCTATTTTGATGCTCTTAACTGAGTGCTTTGAATCAACTGATTTAAGATAACACTTCAAGAAAAGCAGAAGTGTTACCTTTAATGAGGACAGTACTCCAAAAAAGTTCTTATAATCAGAAGACATATGGAAGGGCAGACAACTTTAATTGAACAGGCACAAGATTTTTTTTCAGAAATAACTAGATTTTGTTTATGAAATGCATAAATCTCTCAGAAAAAAATATATTAAAAAAGTCTGTCTCATAATATACCACATTCACAAAATTCGGCCAGGGCTTTCAGAGTGAGGCATAATATTGAATAGTCTGGAAGTAGCCCTAAAGGCATTTTGACCAGCTCTTCAGAGTCGGGGAGAAGGAGTGCAGGGGAGTTGCACAAGAAAGTGGAAACAAAGCCTTTCACGTGTCTTTCAAAGCTGCATTTTCAGTAGAGAGATTTGCAAAGACAGCAATGACATGATTCACTTTGGGTGCGTCTACATGTGCCCCTGACTGCACAGGACCTGCTGGTACTGCACAGCCTCGGTGGCACACAGGTTGTTTACTTACCCTACTGTGCAATAGCATTGAACTACTGCAGCAGCTGTTGCTACTGCACAGGAGTGGTGGCATCATGGTTAGTGCCCGCCAATGCTATGTTGCCGCAGCTCGTTGCTACAGTGACATAGCATCTTATGAAGGCATGCCCAGTAAGATGATTATCTTTGCATCTGTTAGGGCTAGAGAATTTTTTAAATCAAAGAATAAATTATCTAGGCACAAATATGTTTTCAAAATAAGAACGCAAATAATGAGCTGGCTCATACCAGACCCTTGTATCTAAAAGCTTTGTTCAAGAGTGTCAGGTTCTACTATGAATCAGTATCTTATGTCCATTTTCTCTTCCAGGAAGAAAATAATTTCCTCTGCAGTTCAATTTTACAGACAGATTCACTCTTTGTTGTGCACAATATTGAGGCTGTTCTGCTTTGATGCTAGAAGTGAATTACAGCAACAAAAAAAAACTTTTCAGTTTTCTTTACCAAAATATGCATGAAGACATCATACTAGAATTTGTGTATTTTTTTAAGCCACATCTTAAATATTTCTAAGAAATCTGGGCACATCAGGCCCATAAAATTATGAGAGCAGAACTGCATGCTCAGATATATTACACCACCTTCCAAGCTAGCAGCTATATAGTACGTTTGAAGGCACTACTGCCTAGCACAGTAAGTTAATAATGCAAACTTGCCACTACTGTCCTTTAGCCAAGAACCATAATGAAATACTGGCAACTTTATTGTGCCTAAACTTTTTCTGCATGTATTACCTGTCTTTCAGTATCTACTTCTAGAATATCCATTAAGTTGATCATTATATTCTTATGAGTCTTCTTGTACTTCCCAACGCGAAGTGATACAGTTAGCCAACCAGGTCGGCCAGTACACATGTATGTTTTACTGCCTTCCTTTTTCCATTCCCGCACCTGCAAGAGTTCATGATTAGACTTATACTTTGAAATATAGAGATGCAAGCATGAAAACGATAAGTGAAAACTGTTTTCCCAATTTGAAAGCATGTGAATTATTTGTCAATAATGTAGCCTGGAAGTTTTAGCATGACTCAGACCTGTGAACTTTTCACAAAATAGCACCTGTAGTTCTAGCTGTCTGAGGGTAATAATTATAAAAGATCCATACTTCTGAGCTTTAGGCATGTTATTCAGAAAAACTACTAGTAAATAATATTTTAAAAATCCACAGGAAAAATGAGTCACTCTGAAAATGATCACTGGCACAAATAGGTTTAACTCCATGTAAGTCAGTGAAACTGTACCTACTTGTGACAACAGAAAATTTGGCCCACAATGTGAAAAAAAATGGCAAAGATAAAGGTCACAGTGAAACTGCACAGACACATTCACACAGTCCCTATAAGGGCTGTGCAAAGCTTTGGTAGCTGATTCGATTTGGAAGAGATTCAGCCCAACTCAGTGGCCAAATCTCCAAATCTGAATCAGGAGACTCATGGATTTCTCCGAATCAAATCAGAAACCGAATCAATTCAGACAGGTTTGGAGATTCAGCCATAGACTGTACAGGCAGGCACTAGGCAGTGGCAGCGGGAGCAGCTGGATGAGCCCTGGCTTGAGTTGGCAGTCCTGGGAGAAGCTGCAGCTTGTCCGGTTGCTCCTCCCGCTGGGGCAAGGCAGGCAGTGCTGGTAGCCCCAGGAGAAGCTACGGAGGCTGTGGGGAATGATCAGGGAGCTGGGGGAATGATTGGGAGCTTGGGGATCAAACTGGGAACTAGGGAATTGAACCAGGAACTGGGGGGGGAAATGATCAGGGCCTGGGGGAACAAACAGGGGCTCCCCCCAGCTCCTGGTTTGATCCCCCAGCTCCTGGCTTCTCCTGGGGCTGCCAGCACTGCCTGCCTCACCCCTGCAGGGGGGGCAGCTGGATGAGCCATGGTTTGAGCCAGCAGCCCTGGGAGAAGCCATGGGGGCTAATTATTGGGTAGCTGAGGGAATGATGGGGAGCTGAGGGATTGAACCGGGAGCTGAGGAGAAGCCCCTGTTCATTCCTCCAACACCAGATCATTCCCCCTCAGCTCCCCAATCCTTCCCCCAGCCCCCATGGCTTCTCCTGGGGCTGCCACCACTGCTTGCCTTGCGTGGGGGGGGAGCAGCTGGGATAGCTGCATCTTCTTCTGGGGCTGCTGGCTCAAGCTAGGGCTTGTATGGCTGCTCCCCCAGCTGCTCCTGCTGGCACTGCCTGCCTGCCTGTATAGTCTACGACCGAATAAGATTTGGCACCAAATATCTTCAGATTTGGATCAATCGAATCAGGACAGCGATTCAAATTACCGAGTCGAATCACTGTCCCTCCGAATCACCGAATCCAAAGCAAGGACTTTTCGCTTCACACAGACCTAGGCCCTATGTATCTGCAGATCTAGCATGACTAGATTTTAGAGAACAAGAATTATAGGCAGGTGATTTTATTTTACCCTAAATGCACGCATGCAGACAGCCAGCTTCTGAGAATTACAAAGCTTAAAGGATAATTCCTTACACACTAATATTAAAATGTACCTATAATATTCTAATATAATAAAGGGCTTGGTCGGTCGGTCTGTCTGTCTGTCCATAATGCTCTTGGAGCACTCTGAC
>NW_017728993.1:14423013-14438947 GCF_001723915.1 Gavialis gangeticus | reverse complement strand
TCTGTCTGTCTGTCCATAATGCTCTTGGAGCACTCTGACTGGTTACTGAAATAACCTATCAGTGTTTCAAGAGCATTAAGGATGGGAGACGGCGGCACAGCACCACGACAGCGGGGATGGAGCAGGGGAGTGAAGCCACCTCCACTGGCCTAGCCCCCCCACCCTGGGCCCTGCTCCCTGGAGATGGTAGCAGTGCGGGGTGCTGGCAGAGGGGGAAGCTTTCCCACCCCTGCTCTTAGGAAGTGGCGGCACGGGGAGGGGTGGTTAGGGTTAGCAAGCTTCCCCCGCACCTCTCGCCCCATCATTCTTGATGGGCAATTGGCTAGTTTGTAAAGAATGTAAGAGAGAGGAAAAATGGGTGAGATAGGAATGAGGGATAGACTGTAAAATGTTAAGTAACGGAAAAAAATTCCATGTTTTCTAAAATGATAGTAAAAAAAAGCCTCAGCCTTACTCCAATATTCCATTAGCTATTTGAACAATAATAAAATACTAGTTGTCCAGCTATGGAGAAAATGAATATTAATACATAACATTAATTAAGTCATCCAACAGGCCGTAGCTGGTGTACACTGAAGAAAACTGCAGGCTACATCCCCAGTCCTGCCACTACGTCAGCATAGAAAGATGCACACAGGATCCACAAAAAAAAGGAAGGGCAGTCGTCAAGTGCCCGAATCATCCAAATCAATGGTGTTCAAACTTTTCCCCTGACTGGCCAGATGGGCAGTGTCCTGTCCCTCTGCAGCCTGGATCCCGCTAGTGGTCCCGATCTGCCACAGGGGCCAGCATGGTGGGCACCATTCAGCCATGCGGAGTGGGGCACAGGGCAACCCAGCTGCAACCTGACTGCACAGGGATAAGGGGGCATGGCTTGGTCCTGCAGGGGAGGGAAAGGGGGCATAGGTTGGTTTTATTGGGGGGTGGGAGGAAGAGAGTGTGGCTTGGCCCCAACCCAGCCCTGCTGGGGAGGGGGAGAGGGGTCATGGCCCAGCCTCAATCCAGATGCAGGAGAGGGAGAAGTGGCCTAACTGCAACCAGCAGTGTGGGGTTTGTGAATTTGGCAGGGGGAGGGTGACGGCATTAAATGGCCACTGCTCTCCTGCTGCCAAATTTCCTACCTATGGGGAGCACCGCAAGCCAGACAGAATGGCTTCATAGGCTACATTTGGCCCATGGGCAGGAGGTTGAGCATCCCTGATCTACACCAGCAGTTCTCAACCTTTTGGCTCTGAGGGCCAGACGTGCGGGGCCAGCCTGTGGACTAGATCTGCAGTCAGCGCCCAGAACCACCACCCAGATTTGGCCCTGCAACACCTGAATTTCCAGTGATTTTAAGGTTAAGTACATACATCAGGGATGATGCTCAAGGGCAACCAGCAGGGTTTCATTAGGGGCAGGTCATGTCAGACCAACCTGATTGCCTTTTATGATCAGGTCACAAAAGCACTGGATGCAGGTGATGCTGTGGACGTAGTCTTTCTAGACTTCAGCAAGGCCTTTGACACCGTCTCCCACCCCATCCTCATTAAAAAACTAGGCATCAATGCCACAGTCGCCTACACAGTCAGATGGATTGCAGATTGGCTGAAGGGTCATACTCAGAGGGTGGTGATGGACGGGCCACATTCGACTTGGGGGGAATTGGGCAGCGGAGTCCCCCAGGGCTCAGTCCTTGAGCCCGCGCTGTTCAATTTCTTTATTAGTGATTTGGACGACGGGGTGAAAAGTAACCTGTTTAAATTTGCTGATGATACCAAAATTTGGGGTGAGGTGAGCATGCTAGTAGGGAGGGAAAGACTGTAGCAAGAGTTGGCACAAACCTCATTATTGGATTCATAAAAAGGATGTCTATTTATACAACGTAGGTGTCCAATAATGCAACTCAAAATTGCACTTTCTGGCAGCACCACAATTTAAGCCAACTTGCTGCCAGGAAGCTGGGCTGGTTACTAACCAACTCTATCTTTATAATAGTCTCCCCAGCCCCCACATTTCCAAATGCTAGAGAAGAAAGCAAGTTTTGCGATATGAAGGTAGGGCTGTTCCGGCCCAAGTAGACGAGCCAAGTCCCAGATGCGAAAGCCGCACAGACAGACTGGTTTACACCAGTGGAGCTGCAGCCTGAGCATCTTCGTTGACTTAAAGATGGGCAAAAACAGGATGTGGTGCAAGAGATGCCCGGATACATCCGAGTCAGAAACCTGGGAGCATCATCGCAGCCCTCAGCATGAGCAGCTCACCCCTGGAACAAATGGCAGTTCCCTCTGACGGACCACGACCTAAGCAACACCTGGGGCTAAAAAACATACGGCCGGTCTGATTCCCACCTTGTCCCACAACAAGTGGCAGACCTCCCAGACAGACCCTTGTCCTACATGAAGCACCTAGCAAAGATCCTGGGGGCTCCACGTGACGTACAAACACAACTGAATATGCGGAGACAGGCCACAAAGTCGTTATTGCACCATCAAAACGACTGGGGAGCTACCCAAAAAGAGCCGACCCATGGCAACGTTAGCTGGAAACCGTGTCACAACTCCACAGCTGGTTTCGTCCGCATATGCGGCAACTGATGAGGCAGCACAGCACGGTCCTGCCCCTGTTTTGAAGTGGGCAGGGCTGACCGTCCCCGGACGAGAGGCCAAAAATGGGGACAAGGGGGTTATGCCCCCAAGGCACACCCGCACCACCCCCACCCCGCCCTGGCAGCCCCCAGGCCCAGGGGCTGCGCTATCCCTGGGTGTCACCTGCGCCTGGATGTGGCGGACGCGCTGGCTGTGCTGCTTCGGGGCGCTGTGCAGCAGCCACACGACCCAGGCGCGCAGCTGGTAGTAGACGTCGAAGAGGACGGAGAGGGGCAGCAGGAAGAGGCAGACGAAGACCCAGCGGTGGTGCAGCAGCAGGTACTCCAGCCCTTTGTGCCGCGCCCACAGCAGCAGCAGCAGCAGCCCCGCGCCCAGCGACAGCACCGGGTCCATCGCACCCGCCAGCTCGTCTGTCAACCCCCTCACAGAGCTACCGCTTAACTGCCGCCAACTACCGCGCCGAGCTGCCAACGGCCGCCCGCCCGGCCCGCCGATTGGCCGAACCCCCCTCGGCGCGGTGGGGCGAGAGGAGGGCACCGGCCAATGGCGAGTCGCGGAAGACATCGGACCAGGCGCTGCCCCGCCTGATTGGCTGGGGGTAAGAGACTACCCGCTCCCCCCTCGCAGCGCCGGGGAGTCCCCTCAGGGCTGGGCCGCGGGGGTGGGATGTTGGCGGCTTGCGCCCCCGCGCTGCCCGGCTGCAGCGGGAAGGCAGCCAGGGCATCAATAACCGTGAGCAGCCCTGCCAGCCACAGCGTGAGGAGCCCCTGCTCAGGACCGCAGTGACTCAGTTAGCATCCCCTGCTGTTTGCCAGATTCAATTCAGTAAGGACAGGTCCAAAGGAAAAAAAAAATTCTCTTTGTACCAGGAAATAAGACTCCCCGAGTCATATGGAGTCTGACCCACAGCTGCAGGCAGGACTGTGTCTGTCCGAACCCTCCCCAACAAGTGGCGGCTCAAGCGGCTTTTGAAAACTTATTAAAAAACAACCAGAACTCTTGGTTTCAAAAATGATACCTTTTGTTAGACTGACTGGGAAATGGCAAGACAATCTGTCACTTTCTGCAAGCTTTTGGGATCCAAGTCCCCCTGTCAGGCTCCAGGAACAGTGGAGATGGTACAAGATGGTAAAAAGTCCCCATAGGTAGGAAATATGCTTCATTTTTGCGCAGATGGAGCTGAAGATGGAAGGCTGTCCCTCTGGGTCCATGAGAGCGTCTTTGTGAGCTGTGTTGAGTAGTGCTGCAATATGTAGATTGGGTAAGATTCCTTCCCTAGAGGTGTCAGATGGCAGCCAGGGAGGTAACAAATCTTTCTTATTCTGCAATGAAGTTCAAAATCTTGAAAATTTGTGAGGATGGAGGTTGCATAGCAGCGCTAGACCACCCTCTGTTCCAATATTTCATCTTGTCATCCTACCTAAATCTCCCTCCTGGCAATTTAAGACTCCTTGTCCTGTCCCCTGCAGCCACAAACAGTCTGTCCCCCATCCTCTTTATAACCACCCTTCAGGGGTTTGAAGGCTGGTGCCCAATCCAATTGCACCCCAAAGTCATAGCTTCTTCAGGCTAAATAAGCCCAGTTCACCTCACAAATCATGTTTCCCACACTTCTAATTGCTTTCTGTTGCTCACCACTGGGTTTCTTTTAATTTGTCCACATCCTTCTTGAAGCGGTGCCAAGAACTGGACACAGTCCTCCACAGCGCAGTCCTTCAAGTGAGGCTTCCCCAGTTCCCCAATGAGCAGAAGGATCAATTCCCTTAGTTTGCAAGTGATGCTTCTATGAATACAATCCAGTATGCTATTGGCTTTTTTGCAGCAAGAGCCCACTGTTGCTCATGTTCAGCTTCTAGCCTGCAATATTCCCTAGGTGCTTTACTGCAGCCTAGCCAGTCAATCCCCAGATGGGATGGAGCATTCACATGCAGAAATACTGAGTGTAGGACTTTGCCTGTGTCCTTATTTAATTTACTTGGATTAAATTTTGGACCATTTCTCCAGTTTATCAAGGTCATTCTGAATCCTAAGCCTACCCTCCAGGGTGCTGCAACTCCACTCTGCTCGATGATGCTTGATGTCTTCTGCAAATTTGCTAAGCATCCTGTCAAATTTGTCAATCCCATCCTCCAAGTCACAGTTTCTGTCGCAAATCACCAGTCAAAACCCAGAAAACTTTGCTGCTACACTGAGTGGTGGACTCTCAAAACGAATATTTTTGAAGTTGTGTTGCACGGCTGCCAGGCAAGTGATATCACATAGCCCTGTGAGGCAGTGACAAAATGCCTTCACAATACAGTGATGTCAGGTAGAAGGATGGATGCTATTAAGGCCTTACAACAAGCTCCCAGTGACATGAGGATTATTCTCATATTTTCAGACTCAGAAATGTGGAGCCATGTAACGTAGTGATCTGGAAGTTGGTCCCCAACATGTTAAGTGCTGGAACTGGTTATGCCAGCCTGTGATTTAATGTACCAAAATGACAGGGTATAGATATCAGATTTAGACATGGTGCAATAGTGTGGGACTGAACTGTTAACCTGTTGTACCGTGGTATGAGGAGGTGCCATCTTAACAAAACAGAGTCACCTGTTGAAATGCCTCCCTGTAATGCAATCACAGTAACATGTTAAAAAGGATCAATTTTGAACTTGCAGCAAATGACACATTGTGGAATTTGTTGCAAATATTTCACCCACGTTTACTAACTACTTTTAAGTGCGATAGCAGATACTTAAGAACATGGGGCTAGATGGGATCTCCTGGCTCACTGAGTCCAGACCCCTTCTGTCACAGGCAGCCATGTCATATAAGCCCTTTCATAAATTGATCTGACTCCCATCTTAAAGCTAGTTATATTTTTCTATTGAAAATGGTTTCAGAACCTCACTCTTCTGTCCCATGTTACTCAGTTTGCTTTCACATATGAATTAACAGATAAGTGTTATGTAAGTGGTAGCAGTATAGATTTGGACCATATTTTCAAATTAAGACCTGCCATTGTGTTCCTACTTAATATTGGGCTAGGTTCTACTTAAAACCCTTAGCTTTTCATGTGCAGATACCTCTGACATGGAAAATTGTGAACTGGTTTCCAATCAGTGACATTGCCAGAATGGTTTATTTGTTACATCTGTCCACACCTTAATGCTGTACTTTCATTTACCTACCATTAAACCTACAGACCATTCTTGTCTGCCAGCAGGAGTGAGTCAGTCTCAAGGCTCTGGGATACAATACAATCTACATGATACAACGTTGAAATAAGGATCATACAAAGTATACCACATTCATCTCCATTATTTGATCACATGTGGGGTTTAAGTAGAAGCACAAAGAGAGAATATGGATATGTAAACACTTGGCACATCTGTGTGTTCATTAATGTGCCATAGTTATAGCACATTAAGTTTAGTACCTGTATAACCAAGTACTAAATCAATACACAGTAACTGGTGCTACTGCACAGTATCTCTGCTGCATAGCTTTTTAGTGATGCTAACTCTGCAGTAGGCTAATATTAGTGTATTACCGTGGGTTTTGCCCTGCACGCTAATGCACAGTAGAATTAAGCTACTGCACAGCTAGTGTCTTGTGTAGACATGCTCACTGTTACCAACTGCTGAGGAAGCAGGTGTAGGTCATGAAATAAAAATTTGAAGTTTAGCAAATCATAGAACTTGACAAATACTTTGGTGGCTTTGCACAGTATGTCAGGAAGCAAGGTCAGCTAGTCGTCAACGTATTCACAGAGCCAAAATAAACCATGCTGCTGAACTTCTTAGAGGTTTTGTGTATTCGCTCTCAAATTTACTAAATCCATTTGTATAACTGCCAATGGATATTACTTTTTTTTTTTTTTCCTCATAACTTGAGACAAAAAGCTGGGCTGAAATGGAATTTGATCTTGAGAGGCAGTGACACGAGCAGAAAAGTAAAATGGCTGTAAAAAATTGCTACTTACCCTTTAAGCATCTGGTAAGGACTGTGGTATTTAGGGTTAACATATTCCACTTCTGGTTCGCTGTGCTACACACTGGTGAGACTGTGGGCATGTGGAGGCAGGGAGTACTCTGAGGGACAACAGTTGTTTCGGAGGGGAGTGGTGCCCAAGAGTTGGTTTCATGGCCTGGGAGTGAGGACTAGCAGCACTCAGGAGACTGACTTCCAAAATTATTCTTGCTTCTGCCAGGAGGTGCCCTGTGAAACTTAAGATGAAGATGGGGTAGTGCAAGCTAGCTGCAATAAACAATAAGGTCTGGTTTTATTCATATTCTAAAATATTATGATAGAGGCCAAGAGAGGCTTCATTTCTGAAAGCAGTATTTAGTTACTGCGTGCCCCCTGTCCAGAAAGCAGCACTTCCCAATCTGTGGGATGTGGTTTCTAAGTGTGTGTGGAGTTGTCTGGCTTTCAGGAAGAAGAGTTCATAAGGAGCTCGTCTCATTTCTTGCCTCTGCGTTTCTTTTTAAAGAAAGCAGCTGCTAGTACCAAATTCGCAGATGCCAGAAAAAAGCCTCAGTTGTGCATTTTTCCATTGCAACAGTGTGAAACAAACACAAAGCATTGTGGGATCATCTGAGGATGGAGGTTTCTAAACATCTTAACGTGAAGCCATGGGAGGAATAACATTGGAAGTTATTATAATAAAATGGATGATATGGGCCAAAGTCTTGTTGATCAAAGATGCTATGTCTTTTAGGCATCTTTGTCTTTATCCTAGTCAATACTATACATGAAAGTCAATACATTAATGTATACTTAAGGATATTTTCATGTACCTACAGTAATTAGTGAATAGAACTCCTAGCATACTTTTATGTTTGTTAAGTTAACACCAAAACTATAGTACTATTTGGAAGAAAAAGGCCAGAAAGATCTATGTTGATTTGAGCAAAATACTCTCTATACCAGGCTTTAGGCTTCCCAAATTTCAGGAACACTGATGAAAGCAAGATAAGTAATGGGCAGAAACTTTTGTATAGGAGATTACTTGGGTCCTTTGCCTGTCGTACTCAAGCAGGTTGCAGGCACTAGTAATTAGATAGGTGTGTCAGACTGTAATAGGATAGTGCCCAAGGGCTGCCGTGATGCCCTCTAGTGGCCACCTAGGTCCTGCCCAGCTTCTGTGCCAGCATCTCTGGGTCTCACTCTCCAGTCCACCCCTATCAGCCATACCTAGTCCTCTGGCATTACTCTGCCAGCTATAGAAGGACCCTTTCTGGATCTCCCCAGGTCCCCAGCCACCTCCTACCCATTAGCTGCTGGGTTGCTAGCAGCTCCTTGGGTACCTGATTGTCTGGGGTCCCCTCTGTTCTCGTTCCAGCCAGCACAAGCTCTGCTCATGGTGGAAACCAGGGCCAGGCTACTCCTTCTGGCTCGGGAATCAGGCTTTTAATGGGCTGGAGCTCCGTCTCCTTTAGTCAGGTGGCCCAGCCCTCAGCCTGCTTTCAGGTGTTACAGTTTAAGCCTTGAGGCACAGCTGCCACCTTTCCCCAGCAGCCCTTTACCCCCTTGTGGGTTTCCCTGGCTGCACATAGCTCTGTGGGTGGCCCCTGCCCAGCCACCTACTTAATGGCAGCCTTGCCATGCTGACTCCCCACCTCTCAAGTAGGGGTTAGGGGTCCCTGCTATACAAGCATTCATCACCTGTTTGCATTTACCAAATGTACATTTGTTGCTACTATCAGTGCTAAATCATTATTTATTCCTTTTAACATATGATCTAGTCATCTTTCCCATTCCACTTATTTACAGTGCTTGAGACAATTATGGGCAAGGTTCCTAGATGACAAACTGGTGAAATCCAAAGCCCTGTTCCAGAAAAGCTGGTGTATCTGTCTCAGCTGAAGATTTGTTCCTTCAGCTTTATTTACCTATGCAGACAGGAAAATAAGTAATGTTTAAAAAAAAGAAGACAAGAAACAACCCATCAAAGTTGCTTGGCAACATTTATTTAATAGCTTATTATATCATCCACAAGGCAAGGGTTTAAAAACAGGTAAATGAATAGTTTAATGACTTCAGAAATCCTACAACACCCAAATAATAAGTAAGCATGCTATTCATATCAAGTTTTTAAAAAAGCATATTTTCATTACAGCACAATATTATCCCGAATGCAAAATAAATTCCCTTCTTTGTCCAGAAAACTCTAAAACATAAGCAAGACTCAAAAACTACTGGAAAAAGAAAAAAAAGTCATATTGTCTCAGATTAACACTATATATTAACCAGCTTCAAAGGCTGTATGACAAGACCCCAATTTGTTATTTTTCTCTGTTTTACTCTGGGGCACCTGTACAACCGCTGCAGTTGCTGTTCACATTCTGTAGCAATGTTCAAATACAGCTACTCTCCTGTCTATGAGTAGATGGATAGTTTAGCTAGTTAACACTACCCACCCTACAGATGCACACACTAAAGACTGAGGGGATGTGTATGTGCACTGTCTGATTTGTCCTGTCCTGTCCTACAGAACTGCAGTGGTTCTACTAACGTGGGCGTTATCTATACCAAGGGTAAGTATCCAGACTTGCAGCAATCTCCAATCTTCATGGATCCCTGGGCTACAGTATGGAGCAAGTAACACCTTGAGAGCAGCATTTTATTTTGCTCTCCCTGACACCTTCAGCTTCACTTTTTTATTTGTCTATGGCTGTTAATTATGTTGGAAGGTCTTGCAGACATGTAGCCACAAAGCAAGGGTTGTGGACCACAGTTTTATAGAAACACTCAATAAACAAAACATCAATCCCTATACAGTTTAAGGCTTAAACTTTAAACCATTTAAGTTGCGTGTGGGTGAGGCAGGCGTCCAATTAAATTATGCAAACAGCACCAGCTCTTTGCCAAATTCTGTTGATTTTAATATTATTGGTACTACTTGTGCTGGTTTATGTTGATTTGTGTGGGAATCTCCTGCTGTGAGCATGGTTAATGCTGGTCACTTGTTACTTCAAGCCTGTGGTCATCTCTAGATTCATAGATTGTTAGTTAGGGGCTGGAAGGGATCTTGTAGATCATCAGGTCCAGTCCCCCTGCACTAGGCAGGAAAAGACAACCCAGCGAGGTGACCGTCCAGTCTCCTTTTGAAGATTTCCAGGGTAGGTGACTGTACCTCTAGATGTACCTCTTATATTGTTACCTTGAAATGGATGGGACTTAGTCACTTTCAGGGTTGTTTGAGCACAATACTAACTCGTTGAGGTTCCCAAGACAGTTTAACCACCCACGTTGCATGTTGGGCAATTTTCTGATTGTCTAATTGCTCTACTTTACACATCTTTGGATCTACCTTTCCCTACAGTAAACAATAGAAGAGCAAATCCCTAGCAGTTATATAAATGCAAATACGTAACACTATGCTGCCTTAGAGCACTGCCTTTTTCAATAAAGAAGTCTTGCTTCTCAAAGTGTGGAATTAAAGATGCATGACTTGTGATTTTTTCCTAGAAAGCCTGCAGTCCATCTTGCCAGTACATATTAAAACCTGGCACTTCCTCCTAAGAACTTTTTATTAATGTGGTTTCTTTTAGGAATAAACTCAGTGAACATAATATTGAGACTGGGGCCCAAAGAAAGCCAAGAAAAATATACCCTGTCTGCACCAAAGAGCTAAATTCACCATTGGTATAAACAGTTTACCATTAACTTAACTGGAGTTGTGCCTACTTACGTAAGCAGTCAAACTGGCCCTGTGATTTTCAACCTAGTCCTTTATACAATATAGTGGCACATTACATCTCAAACATACTTTATACTCCTAATATAGGGTTTTTCAAAATTGTTTCACACAGTCAGAAACCAGCTTAAAAAGAGATACATGGCTAAAAGGTTGAGGATAGGGTTTTGTATGGCTTTCTGTGTCAGAATCATTAAAATATGGTTTCCTAGAGTCTCATAATCCATAGTGTACACTAAACATGGAAATAAATGCTTGTCATATGCAATGCTTCTAACCAGTAGTATAGTGTATACAATGAAAGCTGGGAAACCCATATATCTACAGTATGTCTAGGGACTGGAAACTGGCATATCATGGGACATGTAATGAGCCTAGCCCTGAGCCTACAATGAGACATGTAAGAAGCCTGGATACATCTCTTGACCTGTCTGGAAATGTGCCAACCTGTTTGTCTGCTTGCTTCTACCTATATCCCACCTGACCCTTGCCTAACCTAATTCTTCCCTTGATTCTTGCCTAAATTCCTGCCAGCACCTTACCTACCCTGAACTCCTGCCTGGATTGTTGCCTAGTACTTGTCTGCCTCTGCTGCTGCTACTGTGCCTCCGTGTTCCAGTTTTAGATTGCTCTGTTCCTGCCCTGCCTGTCCCTAAGTGAGCTTGTCCCTGGCTTGGACCTCTCAATATGACCAATGGCCTGCCTTGACCATGATTTTGTTGCAACACCTGGCTTGATACATTAGACTCATATTGATACTGGCTTCACCTCTGCACGGTCTACAGTAACCCCTGATCTAGGATACTCTCTTTGGACTCACCACCTATGCTTGCATCCAACCTAACAGGACACAACAAAGACTTAAGGGTTTCACACATTGCATCTTTGTCTCTTTTGGGTGCCAAAAGCACAAGTTGGAGGCTCTACAGCTGGCTGTTATAAAAACTGGAAATCAAAATTGCATTTAAACTTCTCTTTTGTCTCTCTGTCTGAAAAAATAATTCCAAATATTTCCTTAGAGATCACTGGGATCTGTGAGTACAGTGAAGAAGCTAAGGCTGAGGTTTAAAGGATTGTTCAAAATATCCCTGATGTTAAAGCAGTTAAAACGCTTTTGGCCTATATTTATCCCTAGTGTAATTCTGATGGAGTTCCACCAGTGGCAGATTTGCCCCATTTTGTCTATTATTACCAAGTATTTGCAAATAATTCATTTTTCATGTTTGCATTTGAAACGTAGGATAGACAAAAGTTCTAACTACTTACTGTCATCTGACTCCTCTCAGGTTTTATAAGGACAACCTGACCTTGAAGTTTAGCAAGATGACTGCCATCTTGGAAAACACCTGAGAGGAAACTATGGATGGGCAAACCAAAAAAAAATGTGCTGACCTAAACAGCATGCTCTGGAAGTAGGAGCTGTAGAGGCTACTTTGTGGATTGGCCTTTGTGGATTGGTCTCAGAGAATGACCTGTTACACATGCTGACCAGTGAGTGATACACAGTATAGCACAACTACTTTTTATGACACCTAGAACAGCAGTCCAAGCATCTAAACATTGCAGCATGCAATAACTCTCCCTTATGAATTAAACTAATGTGAGATTCCCCTTGAGCTCAGGGGAATTTTTGCCTGTCTAAAGACTGAGTAGGGACTTCAGACTATAATGCATTTTTTTTAAATTAGCAAACTCCTGGATCCTTTGGAGACTGATAGCTTCTGTCATCCCATGCCCACATTGAGGTTCTTAAGGACAAGGACCTGACCCTGAAAAGTGGTGAACATCAATTCCTGCTTTTCAGGAGCCACCTATTTATAACATAGCTGCTTCTCTGCAATGCTGTTGCATGGAGAACAACAGCTACAGGAGCATATCAGAACAATGTCTTCTTACCTGACACTGGAGAGAGTTCAAGGTCATGGGTTTTTTTTAGATCTCCACAGATGAGACTTGCCATTTGTGGCTCTCCCTCTGCAGCCAGGGCCTTCCAGAACCGCTGTCCACCACTGGGTTGGTGCAGCTTTCCCAACCAAAGTGCTAACACATCTTTAAGACCGGGAATATTTTGAATGGGAGAGCTCTAAAATGTTACCAGGTGGAAACAGCTAGTGCTGGAAGGGATCTTGGGATCTGAAGCCAAGAAAGCAGTATAGTTGAAGGAAGTTTGGAAAGATGAGCACATTCCTGTTGTTAACCAGACATATTCCTGGTCCTGTTAAATTTTTGTATGATAATTCTAATGAAATTAAATTAAAGTCACTGTAGCTAAAAAAAAAAGAAGCATATCTGGTAAACTGGATTTTGGAAGACATAGCATGCTGGAACTATAGAGCTGTCCTCAAAAACATGACATTTTGGGACAGTTAAAGATAGGGAGAGTTGTGACACTGCTTTCCCAGGGAGATCAGGATGACCATAAATCTCACTACTTTCAGATCCAAATATAAGACCCTTCTCTAAATCCCAGTTTTCCCTCTTCATTACACAATAACAACATAATACTAATATAAATATCCCTTTGGTAATATGGCAGGGAAGAGATGACAATAGGAATAAAACAGGTTTCTATGTTGATGCCCCTTCTTCCCATACCAGTGTCTCATTTGGATACCAGTGCAGCCCCTCAGTAGCAGATAGCTAAAGCCTGTCCCATCTGTTTCCTAGCTGGATACCACTGCCTCTGCACAGAATCTTGCAGAACTAAAAATTAGCATTGCAGCATGACTTCCTAAGATGAAACATTTACTCATGTATTGAAATAAAGAACTTGGAAGGCCATAATAACAACACTTGGTGGCCATAACAATATCCTCTAAATGCTCTGATTCTGTTCTATGGTGCTGAGCATGATATGGAGCTACTTCATGTGGTGAACACTTGTAGGGCTCTGTGTGGGTACAGAGATTTCATCCACAAAAAAGCAGCTTAAATGATTAAGATCTAAAGAGCAGTAATGTAACTAGGGCAGGGGGATGAGTCGGGCACTTGTCCAATGTGCCAACTTAAAGGTGGCTCCAAAATGCCCCCCTCTGGGAGCCTTTGCTACAGCAGGCACAGCCCAGGCATAGAAATTGGGCAGCTCTGTGTCCAGCAGCATATGTGAGGAAGGCAGGGGGAAATGAAGAAGGCCTCAGGGACAGCACTTGGAGAACAGCGCTGCAGCCGGTGTATTGGGTTCAGCTGCAGCAGCCTTGAAATGGGAGCTCCTTGGGGGCTGCCCCAGTGCCTTGTTTACTCCTTCCTCCATCCTACACAGGCTACTGGGTGAGGAGCTATGCCTCCCTTGGCAAAAAATCCAGGAGGGGGCACCATGCTGCTAGACCCCTTGCCTCTATGCCCTACTGGGCAAAGGGCTGCCTGTCTTCTATGGCTGAGCTGTGACAGCCATAGGAAAGATACCGGGGATGGGGCTGGAGGGAAGGGTGGGAGGGCATTCTGGTGTTCCCTGATGCATCGGGTGTGTAGCAAGCTTGCTTCTCAGTTGCAATCCTACCACAGCCCTCCAGTGATCAGCACTGTCCCAGGGCACTACCGTGGCTTAGCATGTCTCTGCTAAAGAAGATTAAGGTCGGTGGGCTCATATTGAAAATGAACTTGTCATGGCTTATCCACAGGGTTCAATAGGGGTGACTGAACCCAGGGGAAAAAGACTAATGAACCCAAATTCATTAAGCAATTAAAAATGCCATCCAGTTAAGGAAGAGAGAAATGAACATTCCTCACCAGAATTGTTCCTTTTTGAAGCTTTCTATCTGACTATCTGGTGAGGACTTCAGATTCACAACAAATTCATCTGAGCAAG
Organism: Gavialis gangeticus; assembly: GCF_001723915.1. NCBI lineage: Eukaryota > Metazoa > Chordata > Crocodylia > Gavialidae > Gavialis > Gavialis gangeticus. Next base: position 14,424,867 of record NW_017728993.1, on the reverse strand, counting down.
TTGAACATCTATGAAATGCACTCTGTTGCAAATAATTTTGCTACTGTTGTGTTTGGCTGTATTTCATAAAATGGGGAATAAGTAGTAGTATCTAAAAGCTGGTGGCATCTAAAATGCTGGTGCAGAAGTTTGATTGATTTGCCCTGTAGGGATCTATGTTCAAAGAGCCGGAGTAATACTTCATTGTTTTAAACCACTTCACTTTTCACTTGACTGCATAAAAATACAATACCGTAAGAATGCATAGAGATCTGCGCACAGAAATTGCCTAAAGGTGATTTAGTAACCGCTGAACAGTGAAACTGCAGATAAAAATAAACTTTGTCTACATAGAAGGAATATGTGATGAACAAAAGAACATGTGTCACTGTCCTTTAATGGATGGAAGCAGTGATTCAGAAACCTATGATCCTAACAGCTGACAGACTCTGCTACCTTAAATGATCAGGGTCTGTGCTTTTGTAGAAGTATTCAAATTTTTACCCTTAACTTATGATTGTAAAATTCCCTGTGGCTGTGTCAAAGTGACAGTCACAATGGTCCTAGATTTGTTAGAATAACTTATCCCAGAGTTGAGGGCCACTCCAGTGAGATCCCACAACCTCTCACATATCAGTGTAGGTATTTAGCCACTAGCATTCTGGTTTCCCTTAACTCTGGGGAGAGAGATGTTTTCTTAAATGCCTAGACTTAAGTTATTAAAGGGCTTACAAGAAAAAAAAACACCATTCTGTTTTCACTTAGAAACACGTTCACTTCACTTGTATCCAGTGATCTACAGACAAGTATCTCACCCCATCAGCCCTGCATGTGTGAAGGTGGCAATGTACACATTATTTAGAAGCACCAACTTTTGAGCTGACTAAATTTAAACAGAAAAGGGCCTAAACATCTAGAGAAGTGATTCATGAAAGATTTGTCGTGATCAGAACACCCTGATTTCAAAGCAATTGGGAATGTGTATAGTAGATTTCATAGATTTATAGGGTCGGAAGAGACCTATTAGATCATCAAGTCTGACCCCCTGCTTTGGGCAGAAAGAGTGCTGGAGTCAAGTAACCCCAGTTAGGTGCTTGTCTAATCTCCTTTTGAATACCTCCAAGGTAGGGGAAAGCACCACCTCCGTTGGAAGCCCATTCCATATTTTGGCAATCCTCAGCATAAAAAATTTCTTCCTGATGTCCAATCTAAATCTACTCTTCTTCAGTTTATGGCTGTTGTTTCTAGCCACCTCAAGGGGCACCCTGGTAAACAGAGTATCCCCTACCCCCTGCTGACCCCGCCCGCCCCTGGATGAGTTTGTAGACAGCCACAAGATCACCTCTCAGCCTTCTCTTGCAGAGGCTGCAGAGATTCAGATCCCTCAATTTGTCTTCATAGGATCTTACCTGCAGGCCCTCAACCGTACGAGTGGCCCTCCTCTGAACCTTTTCCAGGTTATCCATTTCCCTCTTGAAGTGCAGTGCCCAAAACGATGCAGTACTCCAGCTGCGGCTTCACCAATGAGGCATAGAGGGGAAGTATCACCTTCCTAGACTTGCTTGTGATTCATCTACTAATGCAGGAAAGAGTGCGGTTAGCCTTATTTATACCTCATGGGCGACTCACATTCATTTTTGCATTAACTAAGACTCTGAGATCCCTTTCCACTGCCCAATCATATGTATTTTCCCACCAAGTCTCCATCAACCCATCAAATTCCTTGTCAGTCAGAAGGAATACCAGTTCATCCTGTTTATTGCCCATGCTTCTGTCATTCCCATGAAGACAGCTGAGTTCACCTCTAGTCATACCAGGTCTTCTGTCTCTCTGTAAGCATCTTGTGGCATTGGTGATCTTTTGGATGTCCCCTAC
>NW_017728993.1:14416575-14418013 GCF_001723915.1 Gavialis gangeticus | reverse complement strand
CTACCCTCTAGCGTGTTTACTGTACCCCATAGTTTGGTGTGGCCTGCAAATCTGGACAGAGTGCTTTCTACACCCTCATCCAGATCGCTGATGAAGATCTTGAACAGCACTGGTCCAATGACAGAGACTTGAGAGACACCACTGCCCATATCTCTCCAGGTAGAAACTGACTCATCCACCTCTAGGTTCTGGGTGCATCCCATAAACCAGTTTTTCACCCACCTGACTGCGAAAAAATCCACGCCAAAACTACTTAGTTTATTTGTGAAAATTGGGTGTGACACTGTGTTGAAAGCCTTTTTAAAATCTAAGTAAATAACCTTGGATTACCTCTACTTCCCCATCTAAGCACTTGTGACGTAGTCATAAAAAGAGTCCAGGTTAGTCAGGCAGGATCTGCTTGCTATAAACCCATGCTGGTTGCCCCTTAACATTGTATTACCTGCTGGCCCCCCACAAATGTGATCCTTTATGATTTTTTCTAAGGTCTTGCCAAGAATAGAGGTGAGGCTAACTGGCCTATAATTACCCAGGTCCTCCTTTCCCCCTTCTTGAAAATAGCGACCACACTGGCCCTTTTCCAGTCTTCTGGGACCTGTCCTGAGTGCCACGAGAGCTCAAACAGTTGCACCAGTGGTTTTGCTATGACACCAGCGAATTCCTTTAGTACCCTTGGGTGAAGATCATTGGGGCCTGCCGACTTAAATATGTCCAACCCCTCCAAGTGCCCCTTCACTAGGTCAGTGCTAACTGCTGGTGGATTGGTATCTCTCTCAGGCTAGACTAAAGTCTCATTGGGAGCTGTATTTGTATCCATGTCCAGGAACACAGATGCAAAGAAATCATTTAAGAGCTCAGCTTCATCCATCCTATCTGTTATGAGTTGCCCTAGTCCATCCTGTAGTGGTCCTATGTTACCCTGCGCCTTCTTTTTGTTCCCTATGCACTTAAAAAAGGACTTTTTGTTACCCTTAGTCTTTGTTGCCAGCCTCAGTTCAGTTTCTGCTTTGGCCTTCCTCACTGCTTCCCTGCAAGCATGAGCCAAGCAGGTATGCTCCTCAGTGGTTGCGCCCTGCTTTCACAGCCTGTAGGCCTCTCTTTTCTCCTGTAGGCTCTCCTGGATTTCCCTGCTCAGCCAAGAGGGTTTCTTGGCTCTTTTGCCTCCCTTTATGTGTACTGGGATGGTACCCCTCTGTGCCTGCAGGATCAGTCCCTTGAGGAACTCCCACCCTTCCTGGACTCCCAACTCACTGATGTTATTACCCCTCAGTCCCACTCTTAACTAATCTCCTGAGCTCGTTGAAGTTGGCCTTCCAGAAGTCTAGCACATCTGTCCTACTAGTTATCTTTCCCACCTTTCGCCAGATAGTGAATCCTATCAACAGATGGTCAATGTCTCCTAGGTTACCTTGTACCTGCAGACCCCCCATAATTAGTT
>NW_017728993.1:14408588-14411575 GCF_001723915.1 Gavialis gangeticus | reverse complement strand
GATGGTCAGTGTCTCCTAGGTTACCTTGTACCTGCAGACCCCCCATAATTAGTTTCTGTTTAGGACAATGCCTGACACTTAGAGAAACCAATAGATCCAGTTCTAGTAGTGGGATATAGGGAAGATACTGGTGAGTTGTAGGCTATAGCTACTATATAGTCACTGCTCATGTAGACATAATTGAGCTAACACTGAATGAGATTACTTGGATATTGTTAGTGTATAGCCATGGCAATGCAGAGCTTTGTATTACCCAGTCTCCTGGGTGGGTTTTATAGCCTGTTCTGAGCTCCAGACTGTGATGGCTACACAGATATCTGCGACTTCAGTGCAAACATACCCAACAGGAACTGCTTCATTCATCACATCAACTATGTCTGGGGAGGAACCTGACAGCTTGTTAACAGTGCACAGCAGCTCTGTGCCATGCTGCACGACAAGTTCTAGTCATGTGTGTTAATTTTTACAGAATCTGCTGTTTCATCCGCATGAGACAAAAAAAGCCCATAAATCCAGATGTTAGATGTAAAAACAGAATTGGACCTGACCCAACATCTGGGACCGAAGCACTGCCAGACTTTGTGTTCATTTAAAATCTATATTCACACTTTGTGGTTTGGGTCGCTTCTGATTCAGAATATTCAGTCTTGTGTCGGAATCAAGGAACATGATGGCTCTGTCTCAGGCTTAGGCAGAGGAAGCCCGCTTTGTCCAATAGCTCTCCCATCTAGGTATACAATTGTTTCAGTAAAAAATGTCACAAAAAACCCTTGCTTTTCCTTTATTTCAGGTACTTTTCACAGTACCTCTCACCCTTCACTCACAACATCCCCATGAGGTAGGGGAAGCGCTCTGATCCCAGAGGGACCCAAGGCACACAGAAGATAACTGGCTTGCTCAAGGTGACACGGAAAGCTTAGGGCAAAACACAAACTTAAAGCCCGGACTCCCAAGTGCTAGGCTAGTACCCTAAATACTGGACTATGCTTCCTATTCCATCATCTTCTCCCCCTTCAAGTCATCTCACTCATATTCATGACATTTGTTGCTTAACTGCATTCATTCCCAGCCAGTGCCTTCATTGTCTCTCCACCCCAAACTTTCAGAAATCATGTGAGTCTAAATCAGCTGACATCACAAACTTGGCTTAAAACCTGGAACTCTTTTAAGACAACCAGTTTGGGGTTCTCTTTATTTACCGTCAGCCTTGGGAATCATTCACGTTCATGTTTTCAAATGTTTTTTCTGTAGCAAGTCTAAGCTTACTCATCATGAAATAACAACTGAGCTTGTCATGTCATCACATCCCTCCCCGAGCTGGCCCTTTATGAAAAACTCAAACCATTGTCAGAGCTGGCAATGCTGCTATTGACAGTCTGGAAGTCATCCGACTTGTGCAATGGGAAAGAGAAGGTGAGCACATAAAACAATAGGAACATCAGGTAGGATTATAATTCTTAGCAACAAGGCTCTGCAGTTGCTTTTAAGTAGAAGTGGAGCAGGAATCATTTACAGACAGGTCTGACAACAGCACAGTGCAGGGGGATTTCAACCCTCAGGGCCTTGCTTCGGTGGAGGTGGGGAGGACAAGTGTAGCTGGCGTGGGTGGACTGATGAGGATCTCTAGTCTTGGGTTCACAAGCAAACATGAATGCTCTGTGCCCCTGGAGGCTGGCGGGGCATGGTGAGCTCCTGCAGGCAGCGGCAGCGCTGTCGGTGGTGGTGGCAAGCGTGGACCTCTCTCAGGTGCAGTCGGTGGCACAGGGGGTGGCGAGCACCGACCAGCGGTTGGCGACCGCCCGCAGACGCCGCCAGCAGTGTTGGCCAGTGGTGATCGCAGACCACCTGCAGATGCTGCTGGTGGTGTCGGCGGCACCTTTTTGCAGGGGGTTGCACTGCCACGCTCAGGGGGTGCACGTGCATCCACATGCACCCCCTACGTGTCGCCAATGCAAGTGAATACTGTCAGGTACTCAGGTTGCAAGCTGTATTGGTCCAGAGGCAAAGGAGTCAGGACTCGTGGTAGAGGTGATATTTTTTACTAGGCCAGCTGGATTTTTGCAACAACAACAAGAAAACTGGGGGGGGGAATGAACTGTTCCAAACAGGAGATTTTACCACATTTTCAACTTTCCTATGAAACATGAACTTTCATTTTTACCCAGGAGAACTTATCTTTCCTCCTATGCCTAGAGAAGGGTGTTTGCACCCAAAACCTTGCAAAGAAAGACATTCCCCCCCCCATCTAGTTACTCTAATAAAAAAGATCACCTCCACCCCGAGTTCTGATTCCTTTTACCAGCGAAGGGTTGCACTCCTCTGCAAAGGACACCACCAGTTGGGGCCACCAGCAGCTGGATGGAGGCTGACTTGGGCCGGCGATGCCGTGCACAGGGCAGCAGGAGGAGCTCTTTAGCTACTCTCCTCCAAGACAGGAAACTTTCCCAGGGAGCATGCATTTCGCAGCACAGCGCTTCTGTCAGTAAAAGCCTCTTTTGTCTCTCCCGTCCTCGTCTGAGCCCTGGGAGGGGCTGGTGAGCTTGCAGGAAGGATGTTGCGCCGCAGGAGCTTTAGGACCGCCTGGGACTGGGATGCGATGGGCTTAATCCCGAGCGGTTTCTCCTTTCCCCGCCGGGGGGCGCTGCCGCCGCCCCGGGGCTCGGCGCCGGCTGTGGGGCGGGGAGTGTCTGTCCGGGACCTGCGAGGGCAAGTCCAGCTTTAGCTCGAGGCAGATCGGGCTGCTGGTCCCTGGTGCTGCAACCACAGCAGCTCCCTATGTCCTCTGTCGGATGGGGGATCTCTGAGGCTGCAAGGTAGGCGAGTCCCTATCCACCTGGGACCTTAGGTGTGCATTCAGGGGGGTGAGGAGTGCTTGGGGGTGATGCTAGCTTTGCACCGTTAAAGAAACTCGGAGGGGAAAAGATGTCTTCCTTTGTCAGGCTCAGAAAGCAGGCAGCCCCAACTATCTTCTCTTGTAAGGAAGAGGC
>NW_017728993.1:14400382-14403588 GCF_001723915.1 Gavialis gangeticus | reverse complement strand
GATTGGGTGAGACAAGCTGTCAGGGTCTTTCCATGAGTGGACAAGAGGATTTGAAGTTGGTAATTAGCAGTTTTAGGACATGTCTCATTCCCTTGGAGACATGGCTGCTAATACCCGACATGCCCCTCAGCTTGGTGGAGACTGATGAGCCGTTGTGACTTTTGCCTTTGGAAATGTCTAAGCCAGAGAGAAAGTGGTCTCTGGCAGAAATGATTTTAGTAGCATCTGTCAAGAGGGATTAACTCCCCCTGTACATAAGATGGCTTTCCCCCTGTTCCTTTGTCCTCTCTCCCTATCAACTGGCCCACTGGGGAAAGTATTAGTTAAAATGGTTGGAAAGCTTATTCTGCTCATTGTGCTGGACAAGTAGAAATCAAGGGAGGGGGAGCTTGGAAGGAAGAATAGGTTTGGGATTTCAGGGCAAGGACCACGAGCTGTTGAGGGGCCAGAGGTTGAAGCTGAGGAGCACTGGCTGCGTGGGCTGGACAAGCTTACAACATTGTTGCCTGCACTGGGCCTGCTCTTTTATTCCTAAGAGCTGTCATTCTATCACATTTCACCAACTTTTAAGCCATACCTCAGCTGTCATCCTCCCCCTCATGCTAATTTTTGAAGGTTGAACTGAGAACTATTCTCTGGGTTTTGCAGAAATAATGATCAGGCACCCACAGACACTAAGACAGGAGCTCATCTGTTCAAGTTACCTTTGCACTTTTCAGATGAAAGCCCTGCCCTTTCGATCAGAATTGCAAGGACAACTGGGCATGGCCCTGGCGCCAGGGCTCAAACTGTACCCCAGAATCGTGAAGCCTTGACAATCTTGAGCTTGGTAATAAACTTGGGATGTTTTTAGCTGTTGCCTGGCTTCTGAGCCTTAGGGTGCACTGAGATCATGTTCAAGCTTTTCCTCACGCAAGAAACACAGAGAATGCTATTCTGGAGCCATTTTAGATGAAAATATTCATAAAGATTCAGAGACGGGCATGACTGAAAAGACCCCGCTCCTGAAAGTTGACACAAGGTGGACTCATACATGCAGGTAGATTGCCACATGCTGATTTAATGGCCAAATCGTAAATGTATGTCCTTTCCCCTGACCTCTTCCAAAGAGCCTTGCTTTGATCATAAAACAACCTGGCACTCCTGTAAGTTGACATAAGGTGGACTCATACATGCAGGTAGACTTCCACATGCTGATTTAATGGTAGAGTCAGAGCCAATGTTTAAATCTGGATCCAAATGTCATGAAATATGGGGTTCTTTAGATCCAGGTCTTAGTTCAAGCCCATCTCTCTATATTTAGACAGAAAAATAATTTGGGTTATGACTTCACACATTGAAATGCTTTCAGTAGACTTGAATGGTCACAAAAATGCAGGATTGACAACTCTGGGGACTGGAGTCCTCCATAAATCCAGTTAAGATGCCATGTTTCAAGGACAGCATGTGGACAATCTTGTCTATGCAGCCTGACATTTTGCTTACCTTGGCCACTTCCCATAATGATAACTCCATGTCCAGGCAGTCTCAGACTACTGCCTTGCCTGCAGAGACTGGTAAAACTTGTCTCTTAATTTTGATGTGGGACCCTGTCTGCTTATAGAAACAGAGCATGAACTCCTTTTACAGGAGTCACCACATGGCTGTTAGATACTAAATTTGGCTTAATGCCCGACTGGGGTGGATTTGAACTTCTGACCCAGGGATGAAAGATGGTGCACATTATCAAACCCCTGAGTCATTCCATCTCCCAGTGACTTGAATTAATCTTGCTACTCATCATATCTCTTTATTAAATGTGGATCGCATCAGCTTGTATTTCTTTCACCAAAAAATAATTGAGTTTTCCATTGAGTTGGCCCATCTGATAAGTAGCTGCATGAAAGGAACATAGTCTCACCAGTTATGGTCATGAGTTTACCTTGAACTTCTGGACACTTTTTGCTTAACCACAGCTCTTCAAATACAAATTTGGGCATTAATGGGTGTATTAGGTTACTCAGCTTTAAAGACCATCTTAAAGTTTAAATTAGAACATGAAAAAGGAGATTCAGTAAATATTACTGAAGCAAAAATACCCTACCGGGCAAACAAACACTTACAGGGAAGCTGCTAATTGATCAAGTTTGTATTCTCTGTATTATTCCCCTTGCGCTGGACTCTGAAGGGATGCATTGCTATATATTTTATAAATAAAATATGTATGCCGTATGTTCTAGGCATTGTCCACACACATAGGAAGAGGCAACCTCCACCCTAAAGAGATTACAGTTACATTTTTTAAAAATAATCTCTATTTTCGAGATGAGGAGCTGAAGCAGACAGACCAAATCAGATCTACTCTTCCAAGTTTTGTTCTCATAATTTCATTAGCCAAGGCTCTGAAAAAAATCCCACCACCTAGCTGACATACCAATGCTGGCAAAACCCCCTAAGAGAAGAGGACTTCTGTCAGTTTGCCCAGGTTATTCAGAAAGGTGGTGAAGCTATGTGGGCAGAAAACCCCCTACATATCTTCACTAGAGGTGGCTCTGCGGACATAGCTGTAAGGACAGAGGTTTCTGACAAGTCCAAAGCGAAGTGTCCAGGGTCACACAGTGTCTAAAGCAGATCCAGGGACTGCAGATCAGTTCAGTGCCTTTGTCATCATGAATCCCTGCTCTCCTCTGATTAGCTTTCAACCTATCAGCCTATTGCAGGAGGACAATTCACGTGCCAGTAGGAAATGCTGAATAGATACTCTTTCCTTAGTAACTCGGTGGTTCGGACTCTCAGGGTGTGCTCAGCGTGCTGGCTTTTGTAGATCCCATTCTCCTCTAAAGGAGTCTGGGTTCCTAACTTGGGTCTATAGATCCAACTGAGTGATGAGATGCTTGAAGGCTGCAGTGCCTTAGTGCTTTCTCGATCCCTGCAGGTAAGGAATATACAGCAGGAGCAAGCGAAACCTGCACAAAGCCAAATGTCTGATGTTGGTATTGGTCCCTGGTATAGTGGAGAAGGTAGCATGGAAGGAGAAGCCAGCTTTGAGCTGAAACACACCCCATTTTCTCAAGTTTATTGAGGGGTGTTGTTCCTACCTCATGACCCATCAATGAGGAATTCTACTTGGCAGATATGCAAGTCATCACTGGCCTGCCTTTTGCCTTACGTCTAATTACACAGGAGAAACCCCCCCCCCCCCAAATGATTCTAAAAGAGGCCTTTGA
>NW_017728993.1:14387727-14400254 GCF_001723915.1 Gavialis gangeticus | reverse complement strand
AAACCCCCCCCCCCCCAAATGATTCTAAAAGAGGCCTTTGAAGGCAGCTATAAAAATCCAGGGAGAGAGTCATAGTGGAGGCTACACAACTGTGTAGTTAGAAGAGTCTGGTCTGCAAAATGTAATGTTTGAAAGGGTCCTTCAAGAACAGCAGTGATCCTTTAAGATGATTTCAAATCAGTTGAGGGAACGTGGCTTAAGCCACCTGTTTTTATTCTAAGTTTCATCAACTGCATAGTTTTGTCACCGCCCTTTTTTTGATCATTTCACTGGTAACATTACATTTTTCAGAGGCAAACATTCTGCATTTAACAGCTGGAAAGAGTTGCTTAAAGCCACCGAACTCCAACTCACCTGGAAAGAGTGTCCTGTGCCCCACAGTGCCACAGCCATGGAGACGTTTCCATGTTAGGGAATGGTGCTTCAGAACCTATTTCTGGCCATAATGGCTTTGAAGATTACATTGTTCATACTTTCAAATCAACTAATATGGTGTTGACTCCCTGAGGCTGTTGAAACCATAGCCCTGCACAGCTTGAACTTTCCTGTTGATCCCAGTGTGTGGTTAACTCTGAACTCTAATAACAACACAGATCTTAGCTCTGGTATTTATATCATTGCTGATTATTTCAGTAGCAATATCTGGCTCATTTGCTTGCCCCATAATTTCAGGATGCCGGCTGCCCTAATGTACCTTCCCCAGCTCTACAGCGCCATAGCACCTCCTGGGTTGAAGTGATGTACTGTTGGTAGAAAAAACTACAACTTCAGGAGAGCATAAAGATAACATTTAATATCAAATAAATACTGTGTCTTATTTAAATGAAACTGCTGCAGAATTTCCAGAATGCTGCAAGGTCTCTGAATATTACTGCGTATCAAAGGTTGAACCTCTGTGGAGGGCATGGGGTCTTGTGAATAGCTCACTTGCATCCAGAATACACGCATACATCTTAGTCTGCATAATTTTGAGAGATTGGGCTAGGCCCTTTTATTTCAGAGAGCAAGAGGGCCACACTGCCTGCTCTGTTTGCAGCTGTATTTTATCGTTCAGCTGTGTCAGGATACATGCCGTCTCTCTGGCCTATTATCTGCATTCACTTTTTAGAGGAGATTACATAGACACGAACCATTTTAACTGATCTGGAAGTGATGACATCATACATTTATGTCCTTTCCCCTAACCTCTTTCAAAGAGCTTTGCTTTGATCATAAAACAATCTGGCACTTTTCCAAGAGGGAGGAAGTTGGGAATGAAATCCAAAGACAAGATTTATGCAAGTCCCTGGAGCTGACTGCTGGGATCCACAATTCTAGGCTTTCATTTAGCCTCGCTGTGAACATCAGGATTTCTTTTAAGCTATAAAGATATTTATAAGGCTACAGGAAAGTTCACATACCCACAGCCGCAGCTATATTTGTTCCTGCGTTTCTTTCCTCAGACATGTGCGTAGTTTCCATTTGTCGTGGTAGGAATTCCATTTATGAGGGCAGAGTTTGGCCCCTAGTAAGCAAGTTAAGAAAACACGGTGGTGTCAAAGCTGCAGAGTGGTCCAAGCTTGACAACTGTCCTATCTGGGAGACTTTCCCTTCTGGAAATCAGGACAGTGTTCCTATTGACCCCCATCCCTTTCCTTTACTCCATGATATAGGCCCTGTCACTTTTTCCTTTTGAACTGTTTGATACCTAGGCCTCCATCTGTAGAATGGCTGCTGCTTCTTTCCGCTATGGAGTGACCATCCTTGGGGCTGTCCTGCTGGTGACAGGAACACTTTGTTTTGCCTGGTGGAGCGATGGAGAGGTGGAGCCCACATCTAGTAATGACCCTCAGGTTGTGCCTCACGGAGAAGCCGAAGTGGTCCCCAGCTCCAGCTCCTCTAATGTGTTGCTCAGGTCCGTCAGCTTCTTCTGCTGTGGCATCGGCGGGATCCTCCTTCTCTTTGGGCTCCTGTGGTCTGTGAAAGCAAATGCTAGGGTGGTGTCTCAGCGCTATCAATACCACTTTCCTAGAGACCTTCACTACTTCACGGTGGAGCCTCTTGAAAAATGGACGTGCAGGTCAGTGCCATGTCTGCTACTGGGTCATTTAATGGGTTGAACCTGGCCGGGAATAAATTGCGATTGGGAATTAGAGCAAGGTTTCAAGCCAGCAGAGCAATGAGGTTCAGGGAGGGCCTTCCAGTAGAAGAGTGGTGGCAAAAAAACTAATTGCGTTTTAAAAAAAGAAGAGTACCAGGTCATGGAAAAGCTTGTATGCTGTCATTGCCTATGAAAATAAGGTCCTCAGTTTGATAAGCTGGGAGGTTCCTTCCAGACTTGTGTTCTTTAAATTATTCTCATTAAGGACCTCTCCATCAAACACATTTGTTTTTAGTTCTAGTTGTCATTGTGGCTGTGCATAGCCTAAAAATAGATATGCAGATTTAAATGATCATAGACTTAGCTTTTATGTGGATTTAATACTGTCCAGGCCTAGAACAAACAGCCTTCCTCACCAAGGAGATAGGGTTAGTGAAGTGTGGCCCCACTTGTTGCCAATGCTCATGACTATTCTCATTTCATTTTGCCATATTTGCTGGAGGTTTTTAAGCTCCAGCTCCTAAAACTGGAAGATTTGTATGATTAATGTGAATTTCTAGCCCTTGTGATCAAAGAGAAAAGGTAGAAAACCTGATTCAAGTGAGCCTGAAGTTGCAAACCCCCCTCATAAAGTAGTATCCAGCTGTGGACTGGAACATCCTGTCTTGGGTCCGATGCAGGCTGGTGTTTTGACCTGACTGCTGCCACCACAACTGCTTCTTCCTGCTCTTTGGCTATGGCACAGGCGCAGCTCCTCACTGCGTAGCCCTAGTCCCAGTGTGACGATATGCATGCCATCAACATGCTGTCAAAGCCTCCTGGCCAGATCTAGAGACTTTGGGGGCCGGATCTGGCCTGTGGGCTGTATGTTGCTGACCCATGCTATAAAGATGCAATCCTCTTTCTTTAAGCCAAGGTCTTGGCTTTTTTGGACCCTTGTGAAGTTTGAATGGAGGGGGTGTGGGTTGGGATATTCCCACTAACGTGTGCCACCATGAGATAACTACCTAAGGATGCTGCCTCTCTCTCCCGGTCCCAATCCTTCCCTGTGGCTGCTGCAGTGTTTGATCATTTTAGAACATACAAGTATTGCATCAAACATAGAATATGTTAATTATGAGCAAAACATTTCTACTCTAAGGATAGTTTACCACCGGAATAGATTAATGAAGGAGGTTCTATCACTGGAGGTTTTCAAGACCTGGTAGATAAATATTGGTCAGGGAGGGCTGAAATATTGTTGATCCTGCCAAATCCTCTCCAGGTCTCTTCCAGCCCTATTTTCTGTGATTCTGAGATAGCCACTGCTGCCATGGAGGCTCCTGTTCGGATGTGTTCCCCATTGCCCAGTCTGCAGCAGACTTCCTCTCTGTGCTCATTGCATCAAGCCCCTGTGGTTCCTTGTAGTGTTTGCTCACTTCGCAGTTTGGCTCTCTCCATATGCATATGTGCTGGACCAGCATCGTTTGTGCTTGTTTTTAGCCCAAGAGAACAATCATCAGACTGAGTCTCTCTGACAGATTTCAGCAAGCAGAACACTATGGTGTGACTGGTGGAATTGCTGGGAGAGGGGGGAGCTCCTTTCCATTGAAACGGTCTGGCAGGGCAGTCAATCCTTCTTATTTGGCCTGTGTTTTGCCAGGATGATGGGAACAGCTCTGCAAAATACTGGGAAGTGTCAGGCAGGTCAGCACAGATGTGCCATGGAACAACAATCCTCCTCTCCATTAGGGCTGGGAAAATGAATTAGTGTCACTCAGCTTCATTCCTCTGCATTGGATGGAAATCTTATTTTAGGAACTTTGCTGTGCATTAGCCTGCGGTGTGGCTGCTGCATCTACGCCCTGTGGAAATCTCTGCCATTTGCCCAATTGCTTATTTGGGGGCTTTTTTTTTCCTGTTGCTCAGATTAAACTCTCCATGGAGCTGGACACGTTGTATTTGTTGTAACAGAGATTGATTTCCTGGCACATGCCACCACCTGAATACCCAAGTTCTTTCAGTAGACCAGGAATTGGCAACTCAGGGTTGTTGAACATATGGATCACGGGCCAGATCCAGCCCATGAAGCCACATGGTCTGGCCTGTGGGTCTTTGCATGTGGCACCCTGACTGACCTCCTGCGCTGCCTGTGCAGTGTCGGGTCCAGCCTGCGTGCCACGGATAGCACACCCCCCCTGCATGCCACGTGCACAGCCAGGCCCAGGGCTTTGCTGCATATGGTGCATGGGCTGGGTCCAATGTTGTGGGTGCTGAGCAGGGGGTCAGTCCTGGTCTGGCTTGCAGACTGGCCCAGCAGTCCTTATCTAGCCTGTGGGGCTAGCTGAGTTTGACACCCCTGGTTTAACCAAAGCTTCCAGCCATGTGGCTGTGCTCGACTACACGCAGGCCTCAGACACTATCCTTGTGCCACGGGTGGGGAAGGATGCTGTGAAATGTCTGTGTTTGACAGAAGACCTAACTCCCTCATCAGGCTCCTGCTTCCTCTACTCTTTAAGTCAGACTCTAGTTTTCTTCTGCCTGGAGTATGCAGTCCTCAAAGCTCCCTGTTTGTACAATTAACTCCACCTGAAATACAAGCAGAGGGTAATAAATATGAATACTGCACAGCTAGGGGGAGGTGGGGCTGATTTTGAATGGTGGCAGCAGCTGTGACTACAACTCACAGTGCAGGAACTGCTTGTTATGCCCCGCCTAAAACTAAAGAGCAAAATCAACACAAACCAAATGCTAAGTGATACAGAAATACAGCTAGACTAAGGATCTGACCTAGTGCCTGTGAAGGCTATGGAAGGACTCGCAGTAACCCTCTAAACGTGGTCGTCTACACCCATAGCCAGGCATGAAGCATCCTACAAAGCCTCAGAGACTTGTTCCTAGTTCTGACTCAAAGCCATTTTTCTCATCTGTGCTCATGCTTTATCTCCCTCCTTGAGACATTTTAGGTGCGTTTTTTGAAAACAAATTAACTGCCAAGAGGGAAAGTAATGTCTTGCTGTACCATGAAAAGGTTTTCTTCATTAAAGTGGGCTGTAGAAATCAAAGGCCTAAAAGGAACAGAGGCACTTACCGCAAATGTCTCTCTCGGGAACACAAACTACAGCTTCCACTTGCTCCAGTTGTTTTTTGGCAAGCATTTGAAAGTCTGAAGGCCAGATTCTCAGCTGGCTTGAATCAGTTCAGTTCAGGAGAGCTGCATTGATCCACACCAGCTCGAACCTGCTGAAGTGCAAACAGTTACCTCTGCTAGGCTCAGGCTCACTCCAGGTTAGTCATCCTTCTGCTCTTCCCTAAAATCCCAGAGGTTATCTACCCAGCACCACATACACCCAGGGCAGGAAAGAGAGCAGAACTGCTTAGAAAGAGCTCTCTGAACACTAGCTGTGCTGGCACTCACATGTGAAAACTTCAGATGAGCTGTGCAAAGACCAGCTATTCCATTTTGTAGACAACTTCAGTATTATGTTTTCCCTGCTGTAATTCAGGACAACCCCTTTGTCCCCAAATTTGTAAGATCTCTGCAAAAGGGAATGGGTCTAAGCCTGCCAACAGGTTGCTTCAAAGCTGCAGACCCCGGGGGCCTCAGGATCCTTATAAATACTTTTTCTTTATGATGAATCCCACCTGAAATAGAAGCAAAGTGTACTAAATATGAGTAAAATTAAAGAGAAAAATCATCACCAATCAAATGCTATAGCTGTGAGAAGGGCCACTAAGCTATCATCACAAACCCAGCAGCTATGGGGTTGGACCATGATGGGGAATCAGGCAGTTGAGCTGTTCAGAAACCTGCCTGGCCTCCACTTGGTTAAAATCAGACGATCTCCACAAAACCTCTTGCTTTTGCTGCACCTGCACAGTCTGAAGGGGTAAGATGTTCTGTCTGAATTGTTTTGACCAGCTCTATTTTTGCCTCACCCAAAATTAAACCAGCTGAGAGCCAGACAGCCTTGTCCTCTCAGGTATTGAAATTAAAAGCTCCAGGCCGTTAGCCATGTGTTGTGCACAGCAACAAAAATCAGGCTGTTTCTACGAATCCCAGGAACAATGTGGAGTGTTATATGAAAGTGCATGACTATAAGAAGTAGGTACCTTAGGTTTGGATTCCTTTTGCTGGGCATTGGCCAAATACAGAATGCTTGAATGCCATCTACTGGCACTATACCCACTATTATTTATATACAGGACTTTCCATTTTAGAGACTTCTCCAGTACCGCACGGCTACCCTCAAGAGGCTCAATCCTTTTAGGTCAGGACTGACACACAGTAGGGTGATGTACATAGCTACTGCCAACTCCTCAATCCCTGCAGTGAACTCCATCTTCACAATAGTCACTTCTCAACTGGTTTCAAACTGGACGGGGTCACTATGCCTCAAACCTATACCAGTCGGGCCCTCGCTATGATCACAAATGCCCTTGTGGACAAGTTCAAACCATGTCCCACATCGCTGACTTGTGTCCTTTTGCTACCTGTGGCCTTCAAGCTCTTCCCACTGGTGATGATACTGCCTAAGATGAAGGAAACAGTATGCCGAAACTGCATATGCTAAATAAAATAAAAGATAGTCTCTTGACGTATGCCTTCCCATGACAGTCCATTCCCAGGTCTTGCCTCCCTGTTATTGCATACAGAAGTCTGCACGGTCTGAGTTTCCAAGGCCCTATGAATCGGGGCCCCCTGGTTTGTAAGGAGCCCCTTGGGGTTTCTTTTTTGTGTCTGCCAACTGCAAAGCAGTGTCACAAGGTCCTACTGCTGCCATACAACCATCACATCTCAGTCCATGTCCTTTTATAGGCTCAGCCTGAGAGGTTTGTGGTTGTGGTCTGACTTGCTTCCCCCTCATTTATAACCATCTTCCCTTCAGGAAAGGGGAAATGAGAAGGTGAAGAGCTGTGTGAATGTTTTACCTGTACACAAGCTGTGTTTACTCAGCAAAAGGAGGTTGAAAGTAACAGCAGTGCGAGACCAGTAGCACAAATATTGTATTTTTCCCAGGTCCTCCCCACTGACGGTTGGTTAAGGATTAACCTGGGCAAACGAACAATAACATTCAAAATAATGTGGCTGTTATGCATGTGTAGCATGGGAGCACCCCGGGGATCTGAGGCCACAAACCAAAGGCACTGGAAAGCCCCAGCTCTACTGCAGTGACCTACATACCCTGACTGCTCTTAGGGCCTTTGCTCCTCTACCCTCCAGCCTTCCATTTTCTCTCCCTTCGTTTGCTGTGCTTACCTGTTGCCCCTTGTTATAGGCTGCTTTGGAAGCCTGTCAGGCAGGTACCTTGCCCGGCAGCCTGAGTCCTGGCTCTTGGTATAATTTAGACCCAAAGAACCAGAAATTCAGCTCAGCCCAGCAGAAGGCGGGCATCACAGGCCTTCAGGCCTCCCAGTGTGGCTGCTGAAGAGGGATTTGAGGCAATGGTATTGCCCTTAAGAATTAGCTTGAACAGCACATTTCGTGAGTTAGGAAGACATTTGTGGGAGATGCAAATGGGGCACTGAAGGCAGGCACAATCGGTGTAGGATGGCACCATAAGAAACAAAGGCGAATAAGGGGAGAGGGGGATTTGAAAAGGCACTGGAAGAAGTGTGGTTCATTTGTAGGTGTCCAGGTCTCCTAAACACAAACCCGTATGACCTAAGGCAGATCAACAGCAGCTTGCACATTGCTCTGACCTGATCATGCAGCCCTCTTCCCCACTCAGGCATTCAGTCTCTCACTTTTCAGGTACATGCGCTACCACAAGGTACCTTGTGGCATTGCACCAAAGTATTGTGTACATCAGCCACTTATGCCAGGGTTCCTCAAAACCTCTTTCAGGACATGGGTAATCCGTTAAGACATCAGCAGTCTCTTGAATTGCCTCCCCTCCTGTCTGCAGTGACCTGCATGGGAAAGCAGTATGAACGAGTGTATCTTCCCTTTCACGTGGTTTCTGGGACCTGCAAGGAAAATGCCACCAGTGCCGGGGGCCAGAGTGTCAGCAGTGCTCAGTGGAAGCTGTTAGGTGCTGAGTGCTTTTTGGAGATCTGGCCGTATGCCCAGCACCATCACCACCGCCACCACCACCATGTGCTTTACACACTTGACTGGAGGGACCAGCATGTGGCAGAAGAGTGACTATTGTTGTGCAGTGGGTCGTGGTGGGTTTCTCCTCCCTTGCCCCCTTCTACATTTAAGCAGAGTAACATGACAAAAACCCGACCTCTCTGCTTGGAAGCCAGGTGTTTTGGAACCTTTGCAGGTTAATGCTTGTGTTTCATTATAAACTCTCTTCAACAAACTAACAGCCCTTGGGTTTCCCCTGATGCAGTTTTGCTTTGCTTTTCCTTTCAGCACCTGGGACGCCAATGCTGTCCCCACCTATGAAGAAGCCCTGAGCTGCCGGCTGGCTGCAGGCACCCTTGGTTACATACAGCCTCCTGGCAGGAAGGAGGAGAATACGCCGCCAGTTCACCAAGTAGTTGATGAGGATGAGATGTGGCAAGGGAGCTGGAGACGCAGCTCCTCAGACAGCGAGCTGCTCAGGAGCTTACCTGTGCGGCTGGAGATGGAGTTGCAGGATGACCCAAGAGCTACCCCACCACCCAGCTATGAAAACATCAGCATACGTGGTGTATGATCTGCAGAGCGTGCCAGGTGCTTGGGACTCTGTAGATTTCTACGTAGTCTGTTTGCTTTAGAGCCTGCCCTTCCCATCTGTAATATATTGGTGATGAACTGAACAGGGAGAGGTAAATCCACTGTTACAATCAGAATCTCTTTTCAGGGAATAAATCCAGATTAATCAGAGTAGGGTGACTGATCTCAAGGCTGCTGATTTCTGAATTCTGTGGATAATCCATATATTTTAAAGCCTTCAGATTTTTAATGAAACTGCTGATGATTGCACATGCATTACATTTTACAGGCAGTAGGGCAGAGAACAGTTATTTATTTGGACTGCAAAGGATGTCCACTGAAATACATGGGGAACCAGAGAGGTACAGCTAAGGTTTGCATTTCTGTACATATATAAGTGATTTAGGTTTTAAAACTTGTTTTCAGAAGTGATATAGGCACTGAGAAGGTTATGTTCTGTTGCCTTTCAGTGACACAGCTATTATTTTCAAGTGATTTTAAGAGCCCTTAGGGACTTGATTTTCAAAAAGGGTACCCCAAAATTGACACCTGCTGATTTTTAAAATCTTGGCCTTAGCTCCTAAGTACCTGAGAATATGTCTACAATGTAGTTGGAGCAGCGATTGCACAATTGCAGTGTTATATAGACATATGCAATCTATCTTTAAACTGGCTAGTTTGGGTACCAGTAGCAGGCATCCTGGATCTCCGTATAGACTAATTCACCCTGCTTCATAGGCTGGTTTGGAAGCCCATGCTGAGCTCTATGCTAAACTGCTACTGGCGTTTGAGCCAGTTAGTCTAAAGCTGCCTTGGATATGCCTAAACCACACCAGACTCACTGCAATGACAGACCCTGCGTTACTTGTGACAATGAGTCTCACTTTTCACGCCTCGAGGTACTTCTGGAAAGTTTTTATTCTAAGTCCATAGGTATCAACATAAAAACAGAGGCTCTCAAGCTATAGTCACTACTGGCATCTTGCCATCAGCTGGAGGGCTCAGCGAAGCCAGACTTTATGAGCTGTATTGAAAGCAAAAACACTCTGACTTCTGCTGATCATTTCCCTGCACGGAAAATCAGACTTTGTAAAAGTATCCCAAGCAACACAAACCGTATGGCAAAGGGGTATCAGGGAACCCTGGATACTAATGAGCTGATAGCAGTGCTCCATGACTGGAGTAGTTTGTATTCAGCTTGTTTTTCCATTAAATCTGTTGCTTTGCTGCTGTCTCTTGGGAAGCCTGCATGCTGTAGCCCGTCAGTCTTGCCATAAAGGGTTGGATGTTGCATGCTTGTTGGCTGTGGGAGCCCAGGGGACAGATAGCACTCATTGTTATGGGTGGCAGTGCCAAGGAGCCATTTACTGTGCGACTGGCAGCCTGCACAATAATGTGGCTATAGGAAGTGCTGTGTTCTCCCTGTCATGGGAAATCACATCTTGGGGCAGCGGGAGGTAGATATTCTGTAAAATGGCCATGCTGATACAAATCAAAACACTGTCAGGAGAGGAGCAATCTGCAGGTTCAGGATTTATGATGGAGAAGTGAACTGCTGCCAGTCTAGGGAAGGGTCAAGGTCCCCGGCTGTGAGAAATGGGCAACGGGCCATGACTGCAGTGGAACAACCCACTGAGAACCTGCTCTAGAGTTGGTGGGGCAGGCAACAGGACCAAGCTTAAGCTTTTGCAGTCCACTGTAACTGGGTAAAAGGCTCTACAGGTGCCCAGTAACAATCCAACAGTGGTCCAAGCTACTCTGACTATGAAGCGTGGGCTAAATGTGATGGCGAGGAGTCAGGGATTCCCCTTTGGTAGGAGACAGGAGCTACAGAATCTCACTTTGGACCAACACGGCCTCAGCGGAAGCACTGAGCGTGCATGCATATGTGACTCAAAGGATGAGGGGACACGAAGAAGGTAGCCTGTCACCTTCAGTTCTGTGTGTGGTGAGGATATCACGTAGTTCCTTATCTCTTCTTTATGGGAGTTGAGGGTGGCCTTTTTTTAAAAGGATCTCTGTTTCCTTTTTGCTTTGCATTTGCAAGCGAACATCCTTGTATGGTCGTCCAGCTACAAACAGGTTAAAGCCAAACAAAAGCAGCATTTGTACTTACATTGTTTTATTGGCTGCCTTTTGTTTTAAAGTGTGTAGTGGGGATACTTTTTTGGTTTAGATTTCATTTTTGAGCTAGTGCTCTGCAAAAATACACCCTAAGCTACTCAAGTACTGTATACAGATGCTTGATACAGGGCTGGTTTGGTCAGGGGTCAGCCTGCCTTGTGCAGGGGGTTGGATTGAATGGGACTTCCTGAGGTCTCTGTCTGTCCTACTAGTCTATGATTCAATGCTACAGTTTTGGTAAAAAAACCACTCATCTCGGACAGTGATGCTGATGACTGCTGTTAGGTTCGAGGATTATGGGGGTGCAGACGCATGATGTAGTTACTAGGGAATAACTTCTGTGGGAGCTTACACATGACCACTTATCCTATGCTAGCTGCCTGCAGGAGGTGGCAGTGCAGAGTCTGGTCAGTAGATGATGGGGTTCACGTTGAGCCAGCTGCTACCTCAGATGAAGCTGACCTGGAGAACAGACATTTCCTGTGATACTTTTCCGATGTAATAAAGTTACTACATGTTTTTCAAGGGACAACACTCTGGATTCAAGGGCATCTTGTATGGACTCCACATTTTCCAGATAGGCAGTGTGTTGTGTGTCTGAACCCATGTAACAGAGTCTGCAAAATGGGGTTTGGAGTAGGACTCCTGCAGGGTGAAAGCCCGTGTTGTGTTGATGTCTATGTTCTGGAGAGCTCTGCACACCCTCTAGTAGTGGACTTAGAAGGACAATTTATGGTCCTGCTCTACGCTTAGGGACCAAGAATGGTAATATTTTCCTACCTGAGGTGGTGAACAACTTTTTAAGATCAACCTTTTCCCCTGTGTTCAGCAGAGTCAAGACTGATTTGATTCCCCTCCTAGCCAGGCTGCAGCATCTACATTGGTACAAATATATCAAAGGCTGGGCTCAGCATCAGGTCCATGGAAGAGTGTGGAGGGATCCTCCCATCATTTATGCTCCCTCTGCAGGTGGAGCCCAGTCTGCCCTCCCCTAGCTTCATTCCTCCCTGGTCTTCCACGCTCAGGCACTGATTCATTATGGCAATTTTGCGAGCATCATTTATTTAAAGAATATTTATTTACCAAAAGCCTGGAAGTGGTTGTTTTGGAAACAGGGGCAAGGAGAGGTCTGTTGACTTCACAAACAGATAGAAGATAAACACAAGGTCAGAGGAATTTTCGGGCTGTTAACCTTAGCCATGTCCCCAAAGAAACCAGGCCCAGCAACAAGGAACTGAAGAGGGAAGACGGCGCTGGATTTATGGGATCTGCTGATTCCTAAGCAGTGCCTGGGTCACTCTCTGTCTTTGTGTCCAGGCCTGGGCAGAGCTGGTGAAATAAATCCGGCATGGGCACATCGGTTGTGAACATTTTGCACATCTATGGCACTTTCTCCATGGCCTTTATGCGCATTGCAGGCTGTGCTCCTGCCAGACAGGGCAGTTTCCACCTCCCCTGTCAGAGGTGCGGGACTGAAATGCAGAGGTATTGCGAAGGGCCTCTGGGAGTCAGGTGCCACATCAGAGACTGCCTGGGAAGCAGATTGTTTTGGCTAGCTTCTGGGTAGACGTACCCCGCTCTGGCCGTATCCCTAGTGTGAACCCAGCTGTGTTGGCACAGTGCTGTTACCTGTCAGCTCCATGTTCTTGGGGAGCCCTGACACAGGACACAGACTGTCTGACTCACAAAGAATCG
>NW_017728993.1:14379548-14382727 GCF_001723915.1 Gavialis gangeticus | reverse complement strand
GTTTGTTTTCCTTTGCATGTCTATTACTACTAGTGTCACTATATATTTCATATACTTAGCAATAAATAACTTTTATAGTCAAACTGGTGGTAACTGGGTATATTTTTCCTTCTCTACTTCTCCTTCCCCATTTGCGCTACAACAATACTTCTTTTACCTAAGCTAAAGATCCCTGTGAAGCCCAAAAGTACTGTGGGGTCTGCTCATCAAGAGGCTAAAAGATTGGGACGTGCTGAGTTTGAAACACATAAGGGGATCAGCTTGTACAGGCTGATTGACTCAGTTTGACTCAGACGTGCCCTAATGAACTGAATGCTGGCCCATGAGGGTGTTATCTGGACACCCGGCTGGATTCAGAGGTATTCTGTTTAACTGTGTGCTTGTTTCTGACTGTAGTTATTGTTGTTTTGATGAACTGATTCTTGGCATATGAGGGTGTCAGCCTGTCCATGCTGATCAACCCGGCCAGGTCAGGCATGTCACGTTAACCTGTGTGTGTGTGTGTGTGTGTGTGTATGACTTATTTGGGGAGTGGAGGAATCCGGCCCCACTGAACTGAGACCTGCAAGATAGCTCCATTGGGGGTGAGGGCTTGCAGGGGGAGAGATACAGCTCCGTATAGAAACACAAGTAACACAAGCAGCACATTAATAGAATTACCAAGACCCTAGCCCTAATAAATGAGCACACCACAAAGTAGTGGGCAAATCTGGTAACAGTGCACAGAGCCAAAGCCAGGCTGCCTGGGAGGGGACCAGAGGCTGCTGCTTCTCCATGCCCTCAGACTGCCACATACACTGCAGGAAGGCATCTCGGGCCCTCTGTAATGCTCTGCGGGGACGCAGAGGTTGTGTCATGATCTGGCCCAAGTAGCTGACTTGCACCAAACTGCATGATCCATTGCAGTCACCTGCTGATTCAGTATCAGGAGCTGATACTATTGGGAGGCTCCAGTGCAGTGGAGCTGCTCGTCTATCCCAGCCCCCACTGCAGATCACAGTGCGCCAGTCTTCAAGGGCTCCAGCAGTGAGAGCGTTTATGTAGATTCTGGTGAGCATTCCCGTGTGAGTGCTCAGAAACTTTTCTTACTCATCATGATGCTTGCTGAGACTTAAATAAAGCACATCCTAAGTGTAACGTGTGACAAGGCCCAGGAGCATGTGCGATTGAGCCCCCACTTCTTCCTCAAAAGGGACGTGGCCACTGGTGGAAGGGATATTGGCCTTTCCCTTTTACTCTTCCATCTTCTTGCAAATTCTATGACAGCTTTCTCAGTCTCTCTCCAACACTGGGGACTCTCTCCTTAAAGACTAACCAGTGGCAAAGCCGGTTGTTCTGCACTCAGGAGAGCCAACAAATACAACCCAGGATGTGTACACCATGCTGTTGAGCAGGGATTTGAACACATGACCCACGGGCTCCTAGATGGACTAGGAATTCAGAGGTGCAGTGAGCAGAGGGAGCGTCTACCACCAAAACCAGGGTACAGAGCCCTGTTGGGGATGTGTGTCCGTGTCAGGGAGTGTGTTAACCACCGTGGCTTCTTTTTTTTTTGCCAGGGTCCCTGTTGCCACCACTCACCCCATGGCCAGAAGTGAGTCCAGATCTGGCTTGTGGGGGTCACACCAGTTTGACACCCCTGCTTTAGGGTAAAGTGGGGAAGCAGACATGCCACACACCCCTAACCAGGTTATTAGAAACAGCAGTGAGAAAAGCATGCCATTGCCATTCAAAACTTTTAAACCGGGCATTCCTGTCTGGCTCTCCTCAATGCCGATGCATCATCACCATCCACTTAAATAAATACATGGCTGAGGCCGGTCTTACTGACAGGAATTCATATAATAGTTCAATTACCCGCCCATCTGATGACAGGGACCTGCTGCACTGACACAGACGGGCGCTCAGGATGTGGTAGTGAAGTGAGCTGCACCAGTCCTAAGGTCTACACGAGGGACTTGGGCTGGTGTTGCCCGCTCCTAACAGCATGGATTTCCTTAAGATGGCACCCAAGGGGCTGAGGGTTGCAGTGCTGCCTTGCTACCAAGGTTGTACTTATGAGTATTCCTCCTTGCCAGCTCTGAGGAGTCCTTTCACAAGAGGGTAATTCTCCAAACACATGGGAAGGGGCTGGGACAAAGCTAAGCTGAGTCATCCTGCTTCCACGGCCACAAGCCTGGGGGTGGCAAATGCAGCTAAGGCCCCTTCATGATGTGAATTCTTCTTGATGCCGGATGACGGGGTAGCTGGAAGACTGGATGACCTCGGTGGCAGGGCCTCTTTGCAATTCTGCTGCCGAAAATTGAGGATTGTAAGCGCTGTAGAGGTAGCCGTGATTTCCCGGGAACCTCAGACATCCTGATGGGTCCTGAGAGATCTGCAGGCTCAAACAGCCTGTGCCCTGGTTAACATAGGGCTTGTGGTGCCAGCCAGTCTGGGTCCCACACCAGAACTAGGGAAAGAATCAGCTGGGACCCAAGTCTGCCCACCCCCAGTCCAGAGCTTCGAGTCTGCCCTGTCATTTCAGACATCCCACTGAGGAATAAACCATAAAAAAAAAATAAAGCTTTTCCTCCCAGGACGCAGGGCTGTTCCTGCACAAAGCAGCCCAAGGGCTGCTGCTTTTACAAGCTACCAGCTGCCAGGGCCCATGTCATCCCCACTCATCCCCATACCAAAAACCAGAACTCTTGGTTCCAAAATGATCCCTTTTATTAGACGAACTGGGAAATCTTGAGAAAACTGTCCTTTTCTTGCGGTTTCCCAGTTAGTCTAATAAAAGATCATTTTGGAACCAAGAAGTCTAGTTTTTTGTATGTCTTCTTGTCTCAGACCAACACTGCTCCCTAGTGCACCCCCCACTCATCCCCAGCCACATGCTGCTGCAGTTGGGTGTCGACTCCACATGAGGGCACCCCGACCCCAAGGCTTGCATTTCTGCTCTTCCTGAAGCTGTTTCTCCACGGGAGAGTAAGAAATCAAAAAGGGGAGCAGCCAGTTTTGCTAGAGGAGGCTCCTTTTGCCTCAGGACTCCCCAGGGTCTGGCAGAAACAACGGCATGTCGGGAGAGCCTGGGATGCGCCCGCAGTGCCACGTAAAATACTTTTAATTAAAAAGAAACACCTGCCACCGAAAGCAGAGTTTAGAAGTCACCTGCTCACTGAGCTCCCTGGTCCAGC
>NW_017728993.1:14367397-14374548 GCF_001723915.1 Gavialis gangeticus | reverse complement strand
ATGTGCCCGCAGTGCCACGTAAAATACTTTTAATTAAAAAGAAACACCTGCCACTGAAAGCAGAGTTTAGAAGTCACCTGCTCACTGAGCTCCCTGGTCCAGCCGCCCCTCAAATGACAGGCTCAGCGGGAGGGTTGGGGAAGGGGGTGAATAGCTGTGATAGTCTCCACCCAGGCAGGACAGGCTACAAAGCTGCCTGCAGCCCTCTCGGGGTCGCCTGTCAAGGTGGGCACCCCTCCCCAGGTGCATCAGTAGTGTAATGATTTAGGCCCCACAGTGAATAACAACCACTATGAATGAGGAGGAAAACAGAGTTTTAATGCTAGCACAGCACAGGGCTCCTCCAGCACAGACCACCTGGCTGCCTCCATCAGGATTCCTCCTTACTCTCTAGGGATCATGCTCAAATTCTTCAGGTGATAAGACATTCCCTTGTAAGGGACTGTCTCCAAAGTTAGTCCTTATCACTACATTGTCCATTTGAAAAAAAAAATAGCCATCACAATATAACAACAAAAACTCCACAACAACAATGCAAGACAAAACCAGCACCCCACCAAACACGCCATAACCTACAGAGCAGAGGTTACCAGCACTTCACTCTGGAGTGAGTCTTTACCACTCACTTGCCTATTCTTCAAGTCCCTCTAACTTATTCATAGTTTCATAGTTTCTAGGGTCAGAAGGGACCTGAGCAGATCATCCAGTCCGACCCCCTGCCATGGCAGGAAAGAGCACTGGGGTCAAATGACCCCAGTAAGGTGGTCATCCAACCTCCGCTTAAAAACCCCCAGGGTGGGAGCCTGCACCACCTCACTTGGAAGCTGGTTCCAGACCCTAGCCGCCCTGACCATGAAGTAGCGCCTCCTGATGTCCAACTTAAACCTTCCCTCCGCCAGCTTGTGACCATTGTTCCTGGTCACTCCTTGCGGCGCTCGGGGGAACAGGGACTCCCCCAGCGCCTGCTGATCCCCCCTAACCAGTTTATAACAGGCCACAAGATCCCCCCTCAGCCTTCTCTTTTGAAGGCTGAACAGGTTCAGGTCCCGCAACCTTTCCTCATAGGACCTACCCTGCTGTCCCTTGATCATACGAGTGGCCCTCCTCTGGACCCTCTCGATGCTGTCCACATCCCTCTTAAAGTGCGGCGCCCAGAACTGGACGCAGTACTCCAGCTGCGGCCTGACCAGTGCCGCATAGAGGGGGAGGATCACCTCCTTGGACCTGCTCGAGATGCATCTGTGGATGCACGACAAGGTGCAGTTGGCCTTCCTAGCCGCCTCCCCACATTGCCGACTCATGTTCATCTTGGAGTCAATAATGACTCCCAGATCCTTTTCCACCTCCGTGCTGACAAGAGGGGAGTTCCCCAGCCTGTATGTATGGTGCCGATTGTTCCTCCCCAGGTGCATCACCTTACACTTGTCTGTGTTAAACCCCATCCTATTCTCCTCTGCCCATCCCTGTAACCTATCTAGGTCCAACTGTAGCCTGTTGCTCCCCTCTATTGTGCCCACATCCCCCCACATCTTAGTGTCATCAGCAAACTTGAACAGGGTGCTTTGCACCCCCTCATCCAAATCACTGATGAAGATGTTGAACAGACCTCTATGAGCCTTGCTGGCCGTTTCACCTGTCTGCTGGATCTCTGGAGTATCAACTCCTCATTCGAGGTTTGGGGGATCTCTGTTGGATCATTAGTATCTTCACCTTCTGAGGAGGAGGAGGAGGAGGAGGAGGAAGAGAAACTAGGAACTGTTAACTGAGGCTCATCCAAGTCCGTATCTCCTGCTGACGTCCGAGAGCTAAGTGGAAGCACGAGTAGGTCTCGGCGATTACATCTGTCTGAACTAGATAGGACTGTGGGTGCACCAGCTGTTTCACCGTACCCTGCTGGTCTCATGTTCTCGACAAGTAATTCCTCAGACAAACTTTCTCACCTGGCTTTAGTAGTGAAAGCTCACGAGCTCTTGTATCAAAGTAGTAGCTCTGTTTTGAATTCTGATCTTCTTTCATTCCCCTTATGGCTGCTGCGTTAGGACTTTCCAATCAGGAGTTAGTAATGGGCAGATCTGACCGTATCCTCTGGCCCATTAACAACTGTGCCTGAGACAAGCCGTTGTCCAGAGGTGTGCTACGATAAGCCAGTAGTGCTTTATATAAATCCTCTCCACCGTCCAATGCTTTTTTCATTAGGTTTTTCACCATCTGAAGGGATTTCTCTGCAAGGCCATTTGGTTGGGGATTATTGGGACTTGACGTGGTATGACGAAAATCCCAGTCCATGGCAAATGGCCTAAATTCTGCACTGGAGAACTGTGGCCCATTATCACTGAATACTTCATCCGATACTCCATGCCTTGCAAATATGGCCTTCAAGCAAGCTAGCACTGAGCGATCGCTGGCACACCGCAGTGTCCAGATTTCCGCATACAAAGAGTAATAATCAGTAACTATTAAATACCCCCTGGAGTTGCACTTAAAGAGATCGGTGCTCCCCTTCTCATAGGCCCTGTGTGGAACAGGATGCGGCTTTAGTGGTGCTGCCTGCTGGCAGGGTCTGAATTTCAAGCAGGTGGGACAATTTTCAACTGTATGACCAATATCTTGATTGATCCTTGGCTAACACTTCACCTCTCTTGCTCGCTTCTTGCATTTCTCAATACCTAAGTGTCCCTCCTGGATCTTCTGTAGCATTGCTCTTTGGAAGGTCTGTGGCATTATGACTTTACTGCCCTTGAAAATAACTCCTTCAATGACGGAAAGTTCATGTCGGCAATCCCAGTAGTCTGGCACATGTAAGTCACAGGTACTCCTGTCCTTTGGCCAACCTGAAACAATCATTTCTTTCAGGATCCCTACTGAGCGGTCCTTCTCAGTTTCTTCTTTTATTTGTTGTAGCCTCCTGTCCGTGATCCAAAGGGAACTAACAATCAAGTCAACACAGGCTTGCATCTCTGTCTCGGAGGGCTTTTCTGCTTGTCCAGTAAAGGCTATTGCCCTGGACGGTGCATCTGCTGTAAATAGAAACTCGCCGGTGTATAGTTCACAACTACATTGTACTACTGCAGCTTAATCATCATTTTTTGAATCTTTAAGCCACAATTGTTCAGAGGCTTGCGAAACAGTGCTATCAAGGGCTTGCGGTCTGTTTCTACATTTGCTTTCTGCCCATAAATATATCAATTGAATCTCTGGCATGCAAACAAAATTCCTAACAACTCTTTCTCAATCTGTGCATACCCGCTTTCTGCCTCAGTTAGCGATTTAGATGCATGTGCAATGGGTTGCCATCGACTCTCCAAATTCTGCAGCGGCACAGCACCTAATCCCAACTGCAAAGCATCTGTCCATATCTGCATTGATTTCCCAGGGGTATTGAATTTTAATACAGGCGCTTGTATTAATTGTTGCTTCAACGCCTTCCATGCTTCCTCCTGTTCTGGATTCCAGCACCCTTCATTTTTACTCTCAAAAAGCAGTCTGAGAGGTGCTGCTGTTGTACACAGGTTTCGTATGAGCCTTTGAAGATAATTTACCATTCCCAAAAAAGCGTCGCAAGTCTTTTTTTGACAGGGGGCATGGCATCATTTCAATAGCCTGAATTTTTTTCTTGTCCGGTTTCACCCCTTTTCTAGAAATAATGGCTCCCACAGATGTCAGTTCTGTAGCTCCAAAAACACATTTCTGTCTCTTGAGATTCAAATTTGCAGCCCTAGTTGCCTCCAGCACCTCTCAGAGCCTACGATCATGCTCTTCCTTGGTGGAGCCCCAGATGATGATAGCATCTGTCCCAGCTCCGGTGTCATTCCTGTCCCGGCTCTGGTGCGAGATGCATGGGTGTAAAGCCGCTGCACCCCCGTGAGCCCAGGGACCCCCAGCAAGACCCCAGGGCCCCCGACAAGCCCTGGCCTGCCCCAGATAAGCAGAGGCCCGTGGAGGGAGGGACCTAAACAGCTGGGAGCGGGCTAAGTGGGCTGAGGAGGGTCATGGCCCCCCTAGCTCCTACTTCGCCCAGCCCCCCAGGGAGCCGCGTGAACAGGCGCGTTCCTAGGCCTGGCGCACGAGTTAGCACGGGAGTTTGCACAGGAGGGGGCGCGGGAGGGCCGGAGGCCCTGCCTGTGAGCCCCGCAGGGTAGACAGCCCCAGCTGCAGTCAGCCCACCAGCAGCATGACGTGGATGGGCACGCGCCGCACCCCGAGGGGTCTGCGGCCTCCTCTCTGGCACCTTGGAGACGGCCACCCAGACGGAGGCCCTGGTCCCAGGCTCCATGCAGACAGAGCCCCTGGCTCTCAGCTGCGGGGGCTGCCTGTCCCTTTTTCAGGCTCTGGGGCCCGGGAGCATGGCCACCTCTCCGTGTGGGGTCTGCTCCCTACTGGGGTCTCTGGCGCGCCAGCTGGAGGAGCTCCAGGCCGCAGTCCAGAGACCGCGCACCATCGGGGACTGTGAGCAGGAGATTGACTCCTACTGCAGGCCCTTCTCCCTCGGGAGGCGGAGGGTCGACCACGGTCTCCCTCCAGCACAAGGGAGGACTCGAGGACCTCCCATTGTGTCCAGCCACGGGGTTGGACCAAGGTGGCGAAGGGCGCCAGGGCCTGCCACACCAAGGCCCCTGCCCTGCCGGAGCTTAGCAACAGATACGAACCTCTTGCAGCCCCAGCAGAGCCTGTGGAGTTGCCAGCTCCCGCAGGCAACACGGGCACTACTGTAGCTACCGCCCCGCTCTCCCCAAGACCAAACGCAAAGTGTTTGTTGTGGGAGACTCCATCCTGAGGGGGACGGAGGGGGCAATCTGCCGCCCCGACCCCTTAGCCCGGGAAGCCTGCTGCTTCCCAGGAGCCCGCATCTGAGATATTGCGGAGAGGCTCCCTGAGCTCCTCCAGCCCACAGACCACTATCCTATGCTCCTCATCCATGTGGGCACCAATGACACGGCTGGGAGTGCTCCCAGCCGGGTCATGAGGCGCTACAGGGATTTGGGAGCGGGGCTTAAGGGTCTGGGGGTGCAGGTGGTGTTTTCTTCGATCCTGCCAGTCTCGGATCCAGGTAGTTAACCAAAGGCTGCGGTGCTGGTGTCATTGGGAAGGCTTTGGCTTCCATGATCACAGCCCGCTCTTTGGCGAGAGAGGCAGCGAGCTGCTGGGAAGAGATGGCCTCCACCTCTCTCCCCTGTGGAGGAGGCACTTCTCAGCCAGACTGGCTGACCTGCTCCACCGGGCTTTAAACTAAGCCCGCTGGGGGATGGGGGGGACTACCACCAGTGCTGGCCTGCTGAGCAACCCTTGCAAAGCCAGCAGGCCAAGGCATTTAAGGGAGCCCACCCCTGCCCCAGCCCTGGAACGATCTGTAGGCAAGGCAGGGGCCCCCAAGGGGACACTTGCCTGCCTGTACACAGATGCCAGGAGCTTGGGGAATAAGCAGGAGGAGCTCATCTTCCTGCTAAGCACAAATAACTACGATGTCATAGGGATAGCTGAGACCTGGTGGGACTCCACCCATGACTGGACCATGGGTATAGATGGCTATACCCTGTACAGGAGGGATCGAGTGGACAAAAGGGGCAGGGGTGTAGCTCTCTATGTCAAGGAAAACTATGGATCCCTGCAAGCCAACACTGGCACCCACGGTGGACGACTTGAGACCCCCTGGGTTAAAATCCGTGGGGAACATGGCACAGGAGATACAATGGTGGGAGTCTACTACAGACCCCCTACCCAGGGTCAAGACCTTGACCAGGAGTTCGCCAGGGAATTAGCTGAGGCCGCACAATCCTGGTGCATGATTGTCACGGGAGACTTTAACTACCCAGACATCATGTGGGAGGACCACTCAGCCAAATCTGAGCAGTCGCAAAGCTTTATCTCGTGCGTGAACAAGCTCTATCTGACGCAGGAAGTCTACGGGCCAACGAGAGGTAAAGTGCTGCTCGACCTTGTACTGGCAACTGGAGACGACCTAATCAGCGACCTAATGATTGAGGGGAAGCTGGGGGACAGTGACCATGCACTGATCACCTTCACCATCTGCTGTAAAGCCTGCAAGTTAGTCAGTAATACAGAAGTCCTTGACTTCAGGAAGGCTGACTTTGACAAGCTAAGGAGCCTTGTCAGTGAGGCCCTGATGGGCCACAACCTAAAGGGGAGGGGAGTTCAGGAAGAGTGGTTGCTCCTCAAGGGAGCAATCCTGGATGCGTAAGCAAAGTCCATCCCATCTCGGAGGAAAGGCAACAAAAGGACACAGCAGCCCCCTTGGCTCTCCAGGGAACTGGCAGACCTCCTGTGTCTTAAAAGGAAGACCTACAAAGGATGGAGGACTGGAACCGCCACCAAGGAGGAATGCTCTGCACTAGACCAGACCTGCAGGGAGTGAACCAGGAAAGCCAGGGCTGCGACTGAACGCCAGCTAGCTACAAACATCAAGGACAATAAAAAGTCCTTTTTTAGATATGTGGGGAGCTGGAGGAAAAGCAAGGGCAATACAGGACCCCTGCTAAATCAGATGGGACAACTGACGACCGACGCCAATGAAAAAGTGAACTTGCTAAATGCGTACTTTGCGTCAGTTTTTCACCAGTCCCATGGGACGCCTCTGCCCACTATGGGCTAGGGAGGCCCGGGTGAGAGAGATTCTTTACTCTCCATTGAAGTTGACCTCGTGAAGAAACACCTCGACAGGCTGGATACCTTCAAGTCAGCCGGCCCTGATGGGTTACACCCCAGGGTACTCAAGGAGCTGGCGAGCATCATAGCCCAGCCTCTGGCACAGATCTTCAAGAACTCCTGGTGCTCTGGTGACGTGCCCAAAGACTGGAAGAAAACCAATGTGGTGCCGATCTTCAAGAAAGGGAGGGAAGTGGATCTGGCAAACTACAGGACCATCAGCCTGGCCTCTATCCCAAGGAAGGTCTTGGAAAAGATTATCAAAGAGGCCATCCTTAATGGACTGGCTGATGGCAACATCCTGAGGGATAGCCAGCATGGGTTTGTTGCGGGTAGGTCTTGCTTGACCAATCTCATTTCCTTTTATGACCAGGTGACCTATCACCTGGACAAGGGGGAAGAGACTGATGTTGTATATCTTGACTTTAAAAAAACCTTCGATCTGGTGTCCCATGATCACCTCTTGGTGAAACTGGCTAACTGCGGCCTCA
>NW_017728993.1:14362032-14362397 GCF_001723915.1 Gavialis gangeticus | reverse complement strand
TCCAATCCCCCAAGGTTTGCCACTGGAGGCTGTTCAAGCACCCACTTTGAATGCCTTCAAGAGAAATTTGGATGTTATCTTGCTGGGATCCTATGATCCCTGCTGACATCCTGCCCCTGGGGCAGGGGGCTGGACTTGATGATCTTCCAGGCTCCCTTCCAGCCCAAATGTCTATGAAATCTATGAAATCCCTAGAGGTGTCTGCACCTGGGATATGCTCATACATCATATGCATAGTTTTTGAGATCCAAGCATATCCGCAGCTGTCCATCATTCTTCTCCACTTCTCAGCTATATTGCATGACAACGAAAGGCAAGAAGGGGCTTGTAACACATCCATGTTTAACTGTGTCTCTGACCTGGTT
>NW_017728993.1:14327973-14357032 GCF_001723915.1 Gavialis gangeticus | reverse complement strand
GCTTGTAACACTTCCATGTTTAACTGTGTCTCTGACCTGGTTACACTTCTGCCTTGCAGGGAGGGGACTGTACTTGCAGAGGCCTTTCTTCCTTGCTGAGTGCAGCTTCCAGGCCCTGAATTACCAGCTTTCTGCTAGTGATAACGCTGCAGATCCATCCAATCTTCCCTATTCACCACTTTTGACACCATGTAATGATTTAGGTCCCACAGTGAATAAGGCAACTATGAATGAGTAAGAGAACAGACTTTTAATGATACCGCAGCGTGCGGTTCCTCTAGCATGGACCATGTGCCTGCCTCCATCTGGATTTCTCTTTACTCTCCAAGGACCATGTTCAAATTCCTCACATGATAAGACAGTCCCTTGTAAGGGACTGTCTCCAAAGTCTAACCGTTATCACTACAAGTAGCTCCCCTCTCCACAGGATCTGAGTACCCTGGTGAACTAGCTGGGTTGGGAGGGTTTGCCTGCCCCTATGCAGCTGTGCGCACAGCTGTCTGCCTTATCACATAAGCTGTTTGCCCCTGAGCCCAAGGAGGACTCCACTTTCAAAACCAGCAAACCTGACCTGATCTCCTTGCTCAAGAGGAGCATGGGCTTTGACGACAGTCACTGTCCACCCAGCCCCTAGCAAAACCTCCTTAGCGGGCAGGAGCTAGGGGTAGGAGCTAGCTAGCTAGCGTCTCTCAGCTCCCACCTCCACTCTTCTCCTTCCTTCCCAGTCTCTGGGTTGCATCCCCCTCCACCTCCACTTTGCTCCACGTCTCAGTCTCTTCTAAGGAGGGGGCAAGTCTGACAACACCTCGCTTCAAGTCAGATGTTTGAATCCTCAGCCCTGGCGAGCGGGCTGTTCTGGCCTCCAAGAGCAGCAGCTGCAGCTGCAGGGCAAACCTGTCTTCCCCGGCCCCACAGCCCAGTGCCTCAGCCTTAAAGTGCGGAAGAGGCAGCAGCAATTCTGCCTCCTGAAGAGCAGGGAGATGATGTTCGCTGGCCGCCGGGGTCACGAGCAGCAAGCACCCAGAGCACAGGGAGCAGGAGAAAAGCAGCCAGAAAGAGAGAGCAGACCAAATCCCTTCCCCCAGGGCTGCGTGACTGCTCCCTGCGGGACTGTGAGCATCTCGACAGGACACGTCACTGGAGCGGACTGCAACATATTCCACTGAAAAATAACTTCAGTGGAAAATGGCATTCCCTCCCAACCCCCACACTGCGGGGAGACTTAATTTTCACTACACTGTCTCGTTTATTCTAAAAAAAATCTGGGAATCCGAATTTTTTCCAGTATAAGTGCCCAGTAAAAAACCTCAGTGAACTTTGAAAGCTTTGACCAAAAAGTGACTTTTAAAACCAAAAGCGTTTTTTGAAAAACCACTGTTCTTCCAAATTTTTCTTTGCATAGAAAACCCAAACATTTTTTTTCCAAACGATGATTTTAACAAGAAGTGAAAAAACAAAATCTTGCTATGTTTCCCTAAATGTTCTGCAAGGAATCAGGGCAACACAAAACCCCACGAATGCCCCGGGGACATGCTCCCGGTGACTCCCCCATAGACAGCAGGAAAAGTTCCTTTGCTCTGCTCTGCGCTGTGTGTAACCTTTCTGCTTTGTGAGAAGGGAACGGGGTTTGCAATTGCCTGGAGCATCCTGCCTAATTGTGAGCTCTCCTTCAGACAAGGACGCGGCGCTTCACTCTTGATCTGTACAGCGCCGAGCACAGTGGGGCCTGATCCTTAGAATGGGACCTCTGGGTCTTGCTGTGACACAAAAAATAAATCATCAGCACTTTGTTCTTGGGACAAGACATTTTGCGGAGCTGGTGCTACCGGACATTTCTGGACACAGCAAGCTCTTCTTTCTACTGGTCCCATGACTGTTACCACAGCGCCCGGCTTCACACTGATACCTGCAGAGCTCAGTGAAGTAGGACACGGGTCATTCATCTAATGACCTCCTTTCTACATTAGGAAAACCAGTACCTGGTTTTCAGCTGTCATGACTACTGGTAGTTAGCATAGAGCAGTGGTGCTCCATCTCCAGCCTGCAGGCCACATCTGGCTCACAGAGCCATGTCATCCAGCCCATGGGGCTCTCCACAGCTGCCACACCCCTGCTGCCAAATTTCCTGATCCATGGGGAGCCCGTTAGGCTGGAAAACAAGTCACACCATGGCCAGATCTGGGTGTGTGGCCCAGCCCCACACGCCAGCTGTGGCCACACATGGCCACATCTGGTGCATGAGGTTGGGCCACCATGTGGTCACATCTGGTGTGTGGGGTCAGGCTGGCACATGGGATGGCAACTGTGCATTGATCCCATGTGCTGACCACGCAGCCTGTGCGCTGACCCCGCACCACTCCTCCGGGCTATTGGGCTGGTGTAGACAGAGTCCTAGTGTAGACGGGGCTCCTGCAACTCTAGCTTCCTGTCAGGCAGATGGGCACTCATTTCCCTCAGGTAGATGCATCCTGAGAGATTTGTGCAGAGCAGTGAAAAATGAGGTGCATGGTGCCCACCCTGCCTGCCTGGGATTGCCCACTCCTGCCAATACATCCCCTAGCCAAGCGGCTGTATGAGCCAGGCACAGTTTAGGTACTGCACATGCCTGAAGTGTCCTTTCACCTCCAGGCTCTGGTGCTCTCCCCTGTGCCTGTGATCTCTCCCTCCCCTGTTCATATTTCCCCAGATAGGTGTTCCCACAGCCAGGACTGCATGTGCCTGGAGGGAAGGTTATAGTGAGCTGTGCTGGGCAGCTTCACTGGAGTGTGAATTTAGGGATCATATTTGCATTCATTACACTCGCATTAAAAACTGGCTGGCTCAGCCCTGGGCAGGACGGGGCTGAACGTGCAGCTGCTTTGCAGCCTCTGGCAAGCTCTAGAAAAGCCACTCCTTCCTTCACCTGGGGAGTGCTCGCTAGCTCCGAGCCAGGCAAAGGGCTGCCTCGCATCTCTCCTTCCAGCCTCCCTGCTCACCGGGCCCGGCTCATGCTTTACGCCTGACCCCTGTTGCTCCGTGGCATTTGCAATGGCTGAGGACAAAACTTTCCGCTATGGACTCATAATGCTGGGTTTCTTCCTGGTGATGATTGGGATGTTTATTATGAGCACAGACAAGCCCCAGATCTACATCACCTTCTGCACCCTGGGGGTCCTGATCATAGCTGTGGGGATCACCTGGAGCATGTGTCAGTGCTACCCCAAGGTAGGGTTGATTTCCTTTTCTTGCCCTCTCCTCATCTGTGTCTGCATCCCATGGTCATATGGACTGGGCTCCAGACATCTCTGGGCACCCCGATGCTTCCTTGTCAGCTGAGCAAAGCAACCTGATTATTTTAATGCACTTTTAAGCAGAAGGGCAAGGGGATGCAATGACTAAGGAACAAGACCAGTAGCTCAGCTACTGTCACACTGGGCACATCATTTCATGGCTCCGTGCCTCATTTTCCCCAAGGGTAAAACACACATGTTGCTACTTCCAAAGTGCTTTAAGATCTTTGGGTGAACATCCTAGCCACATGAATTCACTGACCTCTTGCTCTCCTCCTGCGACACATCACTGCCCTGTGGAGGGGCTCAGGAGGGCACCATAGCAAAGCAGACACCCCAGTTCCCTCTGCTAGTCAGGCTGACTTTCAGCTTCACATTGCAGCTGGTTTCCAGCAATAACTGAAGCATTCAGAGTCAAGCAGAAAGGAGAAGACAGTCATTTCTTTCTATGTTGCCTTCTCCAAAGGCACCACCCAGGGCAGGGAGATCTAACACATCCTCATTGTCCCCTGAAGGGCATTTAGAGGAATTAAAGGATTAAAAGCCTTTAGACCCCGTGTCCATGACTGCTTTGCTAAGAACACAGCACCTTTGTTTTCTCATCCCTCTGATTCCTGCCAGATTTGACTTTAATGCTTTAGGATGCCAAGACAGCTCAAGAGAGTGTCTACCTGCCTGCAGTCTTCCCAGAACTAAAGGTGAAGTGAGGGAAGCCAGGAAATAGGTCTTTCTCTTAACTAGTCCATCAGTGAAACATCCTCAGTCATCAGTAGGAGCAGAAGCAGCTTTACTACGGAAGTATGATGACACCCCGCTACTAATGAAAGAATAGTATCCTTATGGCCCAAACCCTTCTCTTCACCGCCCCACGATAAGCCCAGCTGTTTAAGCCCAGCTGTTTGTAGAGCTGCTGCTAAACAATCAGCAGAGAGAAAAACAAGACCAAAAGTTTGATTCAGTGTTCAAGGTGACTCTTTGAAAGCTCCCCCTGCTGAAGACCCAGAAGATCCCAGAAGATCTGCCTATTCGAAGGTGTGAGATAGAGAAAGCATCTTTTTTGTTAGCATGCATCTTTATTTCTGGCTTCCCAAAGTGGTCCTCCGGCCTTACGAAGCAGTGTCAAATAGCTTTTCGCAGAGTGGAAATGTTTCACCATCGTAAGGGGCAGGCTGGCACAGCAGCGGTGGCTGCACAACAGCACCTTCTTGAATCGATTCCTGAAGGACATTCACAGATGGGAAGATACGGTCTTTTATTCAAAGAAATGCACAGCTGGGTAAATGAAAGGCCCAGGAGATGGCTGGGAGGAGCAGAGACAAGCACCTAGGGCTCTGTAAGTGATTGCTCGCTGTTTCTCCACGGCTGATATTATTGATGCTTAGGGTTTATATAAAATGGTGTTAAACTCAGTTTGGATTAGGGCAAAAAAAAGATGCCCTTCCCCCAGATCCTTTTGAATCCACAGCCAATCTTCAAGCCTCTTTGACTGAGGTGGATCATTAAAAAACCCTTGAGAAAATTTCCTTGTTAAGGAATGTTGGCAGTGCAGGAAAACAATTAAGCTCCCGTTCCCTGTAGACACAAGGCTACCCATAAAATTACATTTTTCCAATGGAAACTCAAGACATTTGTTATAGCATTAGACCCACTGATGCAGAAAGGCTTGTTAATAGATCTGGAGTCAATGAGAGTACGTGTTGAGATGCAGGGCTGAAGGTTATAGAGCAATAATCTGAATAGGTGACCTATAACAGGGAACCTTCTTCACAAATTTGCCACTGATTAGGCTGTTCTTACTGGAACAGAGTAATAGTTTTTAGCTATAGAGTGAGGGTCTGGATAAAAAATGCCAGGAGCTTTGCAGATAAATGCCTATCCTGGAGAGGAAGGCTGGGCATGGCGTTCAGATCTGGATTCAGCTTCGGGTCATAGTTGTTTAAAGCTGATGTCTGGAAATGGACCCATCCTTTCCGGGATGATATCTCTATTTTGCAACTGCGGGCTCCATGCTTCAGTAAAACATCCCTCCCCAGCTGGAATGAAGGCCTCCTCACGTTCCCTGTGGCTCTGGGTGCCAAACATAGCTCCAGGAAGATGGGCCAAAGCCCTGGAGGTCATCTGCATGTTGAAGTCCGTGGCAAAACTGTGTCTGATTTGAATGGAGCCCATGGGGCTGCCCCTAAAGATCTGCATAGCCCCTCACAAGGCAGCATGTGACCAAACTGGCAGCCCTTGCTTGGCTCTTTGTTTCAGATACTGCAAGGCCAGAAGTTGGCTTGGGACAGGTATGCTCTCAGCTCCCTTTTGAATGAGCTAAAGACCTTTGTCCTTTGGGTGCCAGGCCCCCACAGGCCCTGAGAGGCAAGACTCCCATTGTCATGTGTGAGACAGGGGGGTTGAGTGTTGTAC
This sequence comes from Gavialis gangeticus, assembly GCF_001723915.1. NCBI lineage: Eukaryota > Metazoa > Chordata > Crocodylia > Gavialidae > Gavialis > Gavialis gangeticus. Next base: position 14,351,354 of record NW_017728993.1, on the reverse strand, counting down.
TGGGGCTCCCGTCCTGCTAGGGCAGGGGTGGGCAATTATTTTGGGCGGAGGGCTGCTTACTGAGTTTTGGCAAGCCATCGAGGGCCACATGACAGGCAGCCAGGGGCAGATAAATATTAATTTTCTAAATTTTTAGGGGCCCCACGGGCCGGGTAGAATAGCCTGGTGGGCCACATCTGGCTCGCAGGCTGCATTTTGCCCACCTGTGTGCTAGGGGCTTCCAAGCATGAGGGCAGGGCACTCACATTTCAGTCTCTGGGTCCTTTACACTTGCACTGAACAAGCGATTTGGCAGCATCTCTCCTAACAGCAAAACGCAGGTTGGTGCAACCTGAATGATTAGATAAATCTGGACCACTGGCAGTGAAGATGCAAAAACAACCCAGTTCAAGGGCTGTGTTTACTGGTAGGAAGGACCTAAGGATAGACGTATGAATGGGAAATCAGCTCCAATGCCTTAGATTCATTCTATCTATTCCTCCTCTTTTCTTTTCCCCCAGGTAACGTTTGCTCCCATGGATGCTGAGGCTGAGAAGTTTGTGTCCCACAAGCCTGCTGTTTTGATAGCAAATGAAATTCCAGAGAAGACCTGGTATGTCTGAAAGAGGCAAGGACGCAGCCTGCACTCAACAGTTTGCAATCTGGTTTTTAATTAGCATGCTGGTTTGTACACAAAATTATCTGCCCGTCCCGGGGGACAAGGTCAGTGTCTGAGAACACTGGCACAAGGGACTGCTACAAAATTTTCATTTTTAAGAAAAGTAGGAAGCTGTGGGAAAAAAATACCCAGTAGCTCATGATAAAAAATGAAGGGCCTGATCCTGGGAAATGCAAAACACCCGCAGATCTTCCAGGCTCCTGGTTCTTACGCTTGGACATTTTTTAAAGATTGAATAAGGATGGTTGTGGAAGGTAGGCTGACCCTGTAGGACCATGGCAGAGGGAGTGCTAGGAGGGTGTTGTAGTCTGGTGTATCCTGGGACTCAGATCAAGGTTTATTTCCCAGCTTTGCCATCCATGGGTTTCCTGTGTGACCCTGGGCAAGTCTTGCGGTCCCTGGGTGCCTCGCTTCCACGTCTGCCAACTAGGGATAATAGCACTTCCTCTCCTGGATGCTTGAGGGTAAGGGCTGCCTCTATGTTTGTACAGCACTTAGCGCAACGGAGCCCAGTACTGCTGAAATATGAACAAAAAACGGTAATGAGGGCCTAGGGTTAACCACAGACCAGTGCTGGCAGCAGCTGAACCTCCCTCGAGCTCTTCCTTGGCAAGAGCACCTCTCAGGCTGGGAAGGTACCTTGGGCTCCATGTCCAGGCAGCTCTTGATCCCATGGTCTCTTTTTGCTGGCACTGCCTATGGTGGCACCAGCTGAGAGCAGTGTCCACCCTGGTCCTCCAGCTGAACGACCCATTAAGTGCAAAATCCCCCCCTTGAAGTGCCATTTTGACATCCCTGTGATGGGCCTAGATTAGGGCTTGCTGAGCGAGGGCCAGACCTGCCGTCCTTCCCCAGCCAAACTCCCCATTGCCTGCCCTACTAATGTCCATCATAGTTTAACTGAAGAAGCCCGGCAGGATTTGGTGGCATGTCATAAGGAGCTCAATTAATATGACCTGCAAATGACTCAGTGCCTCTTGGGTGGGGTGAGCCTTGGACACTCTGGGCTGGAGCTGCTCTTTCCCACAGCTTTGGGCGTTCAGATTAGGAGTTGCTTGCTCAGCAAATGGCATGTGTCCTACTTCACGCTGCAGAGAAAAATAAGAAGTAAGAGAAACAACAGGATTTAATAAGACACCTTCCCTTCTGTCTCCCCCACCTCAGCTCCCAAGCTACCTACACCAGTCAGGAGGAAGCCAAAGCCTACGAGAAGAGCCTGCCATCTTATGATCAGATCCAAATGAAAATAGAAGGGTCTGCGGGAGACCAGGAGGTGCAATGTGCCCCACCCCTGCCTGGGTCCATGCTCAGGACAGGAGCACGTACCCAGCCCACGGTACAAGCCAAAGCAGAAGTCCACAGAGACTCAGGGAGCGATGGAAAAACCTACAAAGACCCAGCAGCTCAGATGGAAAAAGCAATGGCCAGCCGGTAGGTGACCTTGAGGAGTCCAAAGAGTACCGCTTACAGTGATTGACTCAGGACACACTTAGCACATGAGTGTCAATGCTACCAGGCCAGAAGGTGGGGATTCATCATACATCAGCTGCTCTGGGATCACTGTCTGACTCTACAGTAGATCAAAGCTAAACTGGAATAACTCAACCCCAGGTCATTGAGGGCTAAGCTATCATACTTTAGCTTTCATTTGCTGCAGGGTAAGAGTATGCACACAGCTACCTCAGAGATGATGTGTAGTCAAGCTCACCCCCCGGGGTAACTAGTGGACGTGCTCTCCAAGATACATTAGCAACAGGCAGCAAGTACAGTGCTCAAGTCTTTTCAAATGGATTGAAATGGTAGTGTAAGAGGGATGCAGCCATGGTGGTCCAGAAATTATGCAATGATGTAGGACCATTGTCAGCAGATTGAAGGAAGTGATTTTTCCCCTCTGCTTGGCACTGGTGAGGCCACATCTGCCCCCTTCCCCCCCCCCAACTATAGAATGGATTTGGACAAATTGGAGAGAGTCCAGTGGAGGGCAATGAAAATGGTTCGGGGGCTGGGGGACATGACTTATGATGAGAAACAGAGGGATCTGGGCTTATTTAGTCTGCAGAAGAGAAGACGGAGAGGGGACTTAAGAGCAGCCTTCAGCTCCCTGCAGGGGGTTGCAAAGAGGATGGAGCTGGGCTGTTCTCAGTGGTGGCAGATGACAGGACAAGGAGCAATGGGCTCGAGTTGCAGCAAGGGAAGTTTAGGTTAGATATTAGGAAGTAGTTTCTCACTAGGAGGGTAGTAAAACACTGGAACAAGTTACCCAGAGAGGTTGTGAAATCTCCATCCTTGGAAGTTTTGAAGAGCCGGCTCGACAAAGCCTTGGCTGGGATGATCTAGTTGGGGCTGGTCCTGCTTTGAGCAGGGGGTTGGCCTAGATGTGACCTCCTGAGGTCCCTTCCAGCCCTCGTTTTCTATGAGTCTATGAAAGTAATTATCACATGTCAAAAATGACTCTACAGCTCTAAAAAGAGCCAACCAGCTATAAACTCACGTGCTTGAAAATGTGTAACGACTCTACAGTTGATTTCTATCCAGCTTTAACTTGAACATGTAGCAGGGCCCTCAGGGTCCAGCCAACTTCTGAATTTTTGTTCCCAGGTTTTATTTTTAAAGGTGTTAGGTAGATTCCCCTTGAGCATGAGGATAGTGAGATCAGAGACGGAGTAGTTGTGTTGTGAGAAATGTGCTTCTAATGGTGACTGTATGTCTCCGTCCTTGATATATATATATATATTTTTGTGAGAGTTCATTCTCTTGTGTAGTTGCTGTTTAGTTTCAACCACATAGTTGCCATGAGCGTACTTGGTGCATTAGATCAGGCATATCTCATTTTGGGAAAGGCATGTGTAGCCACCATGGATTCTGGTGGTTTCCTTATGGGGGTATTGATAATAGTGGCAGTGGAGATGTGCTAACAGGTTAAACATTTTTTGTTCCACTTGATATCTGTCAGGCAACGGAGAGTTTGCTTCTCATGATGCGCTGGGCAAGGTTGGTGAGCTGTTTGAAAGGCAGGGGTGGAGGGGCTGGGGATCTTTGTCTCAAGGCTGGCCTTTGTCCTGTATGGGCTGTAGTTGTCTGGTGATTCACCTAATTGGTTCAAGTGTGGAGTGGTAGGTGACCACCAAGGGGGGTTTCTTTTTGAATGGTAGCAGGTTACTTCAGGATATTTGGGTAGCTCTTTCACGTGCATGGTATAGTTCTCCGCTGCAGTGTCCTTGTGATATAAAGGCAGATTTTCGGCTGGCCGGGTGGGGGATGCAGGTGTTCTTCTCTGAGCAGATATGATGGTATCTGAGGGCCTGGCTGTAGATAACAGTTTTTTGATGTATTTAGGATCATTGCTGGTCCTATGGACATAGGTAGGGTGGGGGGTCTGTGGGTTTTCAATATATAGTGGTTTTAGGGTGCTGTCCTGGATGTGGACCTCAGTGTCTAGAGAGTTGGTGTTAGTATAGGAGCATTGCAGATGAAGTTCAACTGAGAGATGGTGGTTGAACCTGTGGTGGAAAGGATTGATGCAGCTGGAGCACACCTGAAGTGCTGCTGGATGCCCCGGGCACATATAAACTGTTTGGGGTGGGAACTCTCTTCTGTCTGTGCCTCCAGGGAGCAACTGCAACTGCATAACCACCAGGAAGCACTTGCTGTGATTCAGGGTATTCCCCGGCCATGCTGATTTCCACCTGTGATTTCAAAGGAACATTAACTCTTAAGAGCAGCACATTACATGAGGTGACTGGCTTTATGCTTAGCCTCTATGATTGGGAAACCCAGAAGCAGCAGGGGGCCCTGCTTGCTGCAAAAAGAGCTGTTGAGGTGAACCGAGAGAGTGATCTCATGAACTTGCACATCAGGTGCTTTTCGTGGAGTTACTCCAAGCCGGAAAAGTACATTCGGGCCATCGAGTCCCTTGTGTTCACAGGCAACCAGAACCAATCTTAGAAATCTTCCCCTGTACCTCTGACGCACCAAAATGATTAGCGCTACACAGCAACCTCGTCCGTCTCCCCAGTGTTGGGGCCTTGGACAACAATTGAATAGTATTGCCGTGTAAGGCATTCACTGAAAGCATTATCATTGTTAATCCCTGTGGAACGGAGTGGATCCCATAATAAAACGTCAGCAGATTTTTAGCTAACATTGAACAACTGAAGTTAATGTTATATTTGGGGTACCTCTGAAGTCTAACAGGTGGGCTTTATTGTAGTGGAACCAGTCCAATGATTTCAAAGAAATCTGATTAGGAAAAGGCACCTTTCTTACCTTACATTTTGCAGAACTTATTTGGCAAGGATTGTTACCTGGGTAAATCCACAGTCTAAGTTCAGGTTTCTGAGAAAGTATAATCCCAATTCTTTTTTTGTTGTTAAAACACACTGCCTTGTGGTAAGATGCCCTGGTGTCATAGCATAAAAATCTGAATAAAATAGTCTAGGACTGTGATTCATTTAGATCCCAAACATCATTGGGCAGATTTTAATAGCTAACGGCACAACCTATACATCTATTACTCAGTAAACAGCGTTCTGCTGAAATGCAGCCCCCGCTGGGATAGAAGCTGTCTGCTTTCTAAATAGTACAGTTGCAACCCTGTGCAACCACTGGGGTGAAGAATATCCCAGGCAACTCAAGTCACGGGGAGAGGAGACAGGCCATTGCATTGTGCATAAATCACGCTTGCTGGGGTTATGTTATGCCAACGTCTGGATGGTCAATGAGTGGCTCAAAGCAGATGTATATCTCCTGCTTAATAAAAGGGGCTTTGACATCTCCATTGAGCCAGGGGCTTTGGCAGGGATCCACCAGGCTCTGGTTGTGTCTGTGTTAGGGTTTACAGCAAGGAGCCTGTCAGAGGACATGGTGAATTGTGCATGGCCTCGGTGGGCTATGCAGCAGCAAAGGAGATGGGATAGGACAGGCAGGTGCCTTTGAAGGCACTGTAATGAAGATGCTGAATTCCCCATTCCTCCAGTGTCAGAGCTGCTCCCAGCTGATGGCAGCTGAGATCCAAACTGGGGAGGGCAAACAAATATCTTCGCACTACTTTAGACACCAAACACAAGGCAGCTGCTTAAAGGGACAATGCCTACCCTTCAGAGTCTGGTGAAAACAGAGCATCTGCTCAGCTTGATTTACTGTAAACCTCATAGCCAAGGACAAAACAGGGAAATAAAAGCAGAGGGACCAGGTGCCAAAGGAATCGCTGCCCTTCACTTTACCTCTCTGCCTTTTTTCAGCCAACTGGAGAAGCCCCGCGGTAAGGCACCACTGGCTTCCTTCCAGGAAGACACTGAGCTTTCCTCTTCCGAGGGCTCACCCTCCAGCCACCCATTTCTGCAGGGACGCGTTAGCTCACAGAGGGATTGGCCGCCATCGCAGTGTCCGACCAAGAAACCCAGTGCTGAGCTGCCTTCCTATGAAGATTTTGCCTCAATTGATTCATCAGTGGAAGAAGGGCAGGAGCCAGGCCAGGAACACCCAGTGGCCCCAGCACAGAGCCACCCATCTTCTATTCTCCCACCAAGAGGTTGTGCAGGGGGTGCAGGTCCTGTCTCAAAGCTGTCGGGGCCAAGAGTGATCCAGAGCACGGAAGAGGAGGAGGACGATCTGTATTATGGGGTAAAAGAGGGGCCGGAGAGTTTACTTATGGCTGATGATGATTCCATCTTTGAGCCTGAGACCTAACTGCTGAGGGACCATCGGAGATGGACCCGTGTTGCAAAACTCAAGGGCTGGTCCATATCCCAGTCCAGCTCCATTCACGTCTAGGAATCTGGTTCAGGTAGCTGGGTGGTGAAAGCCACCTGCAAAGTCTGGAGTGTGTGACTGGGGCGAAAGAGGGCCTGGGTCAGGCGTGACTCCATTAAAATGTTTTCAGTAACCTTCTGGTGTGTTAAGGGAAATCTGTTGTGTTTTCACATTCAAAAACACCGGGTATGATTCATGCCTGAAAGCAGCCCGCTGTGCCACCATCCATACCATGGAGCAGCTTGGAGAGAGCTGCAGGCCACAGGTCCTGGTCTCTGCATCCCAGCTCACCCCCGGAGCAGCCTTAGCTCCTCACCCAAAGGCTGCCCTCCTCAGTAAATGCACAGGGTGACTGGGAGCCTCCAGATACCAATGGGAAGTGTGGGGTGAATGGGCCTCCCCCTTGCACCGAAAGTGTCGCCTTTCCTAGGACATAGGAAGGGACCTCAGGAGATGATCTCCTCCAGCCCCCTGCTCAAGGCAGGATCATCCCTGACCAGACCACCCCAGTCAAGTGTCTGCCCAAGCTGTGCTTGACCATTTTCAGGGATTTCACAATGTTTCTAGGTAGCCTGTTCCAATGCTTGACTACCCTCGTATTTATAAAGCTCTTCCTAATCTCCAGCCTACGTTTCTTCTGCTGCATTTTGAAGCCATTGCTCCTAGTCCTGTCACAACCACAGAGAAAAGTTCATTTCCATCCTCTTTATAATCTCTCTGGACATATTTGAAGACGATTACCAGATCCCACCTCAACCTTCTCTTCTCCAGACTAAATAACCCCAGTTCTTTCCACCTTTCCTCATAAGTCTTGCCTCCCAGGCCCCTACTCGTTTTTGTTGCTCTGCACTGGACTCTTTCCAAACTGTCCACAACTTTTCTGAAGTGTGGGGGACCCAAAGCTGGACACAGGACTAGGGGAGGCCTCACCAGTGTCTTTGCAGAAGAGCGGTGGTAACGTGGGCCACTGGCATTGCACTGATCAGGTCCAGACCCTGATTGGCGCAGGCCCACAGTCCACAACCCGACAAAGAGAGCGACTGACCCTTCTGCTACGTGACTGCAGCCTGGGTGAAAATGTAGGCCCTCAAATCCTAGGAACAAAATGATTTATCTTCTTTATTTTCCCTCCCTCACCCCCCCACAAAATGGATGAACACAGCGCTCAGCATAGTGAAGCCAAACAGCCTCTATTATAGGCAAGAAATCCAAATCTCCAAATGCCAAACACTGGGGGTTCAAAAGATGGACTATGGAGCACTTGTCTGTACGTATCCCCAGGGTTGCTGCCTATGGATGAGGCTGCGGACTCCAAGCCCCAATTCTCTTCCAAAGGAAACAGGCAGCAGCCCTTTTACCTGTATATGTTACCTGTAACATATGCCATTGTATATGTTCACATGGCAAAGGTAAGCACACACATGCGTCTTTGCAGGAACGGGGCTAAATGATGTCTTCGGAAGGGAAGAGGAGCTTTGCTTCTGTGCCGGAGGCCGATCAGTGCTGAGGCAGGCAAGGGCGTAGTCCCCTGGGATGGACTTCACAAGGCGCAGATTTGGCAAAGCCTTTTCCCCACGGGGAAAGCCTCACAGGTTAGTGACCGTGAATGTCATAGCAAGAGTCACCGGGTGAAGATGAGACCGTCCATCTCGTTAACCCTGTGGGCACCGCAGCAGCGATGCACGAGGCGGCAAGCAGCAGCTGGGAAAAATGGACCTGATACAGTGTCAGCACCTTCCTGCCGAGGCCTGGCTTTCTGCTCTGACATTCGCCTGGCGGCTGTCGGGGTCGGCTGAGCTGAAGGCCTGGAGTGACTCACGTCAGCTTTAGACTCGGGCCGGCCGCCGGGCTCCTTTGCTTGTCGGTTCGTCTCTGTTGCGGCGCGGTGAAGCCAAGCGGATGGGGAGCCACGGAGCAAGCAGCAGCTGCGTGAGATCAGCAGGGAGCGGCAAAACAATTGCTGGCGGCATCACGCTGAACCAGGCCATGTGGAAATCAGGCCACTTATTCCAGTGCCTGAGTAGGAGCAGAAAAGGCAAGTGAAGGCCCTGGCAGCTGTAAGGAGCCCCAGGCGGTTGTGGTTGGAGGTGGGACGATGACTCGTGAGAGTGATGCCGCGTGTTTTACTTCGCCAGCGTTCGCTTTCATTTGATCGTGCAGATCTGTTGTGGCGTGGGCTGTGAGAAATTTCCACTGGAGCTCAGTGCCCGTGGCGCATGGATGAGCCCAGCGCCCTGATGCACATTTACCTGCGACGATGGAGATGTATGCTGGAGGACACAGAGGACGCTGGAGAAGGTTACTCGTGCTGTAGGCTAATGGCACTCAAGATCTGCACTGGGTTTGACTTTGGGGGATGTGGAAATGGCTCTTTCAGTCTTGGTACTTGCATTTGTGTTTTTCACAGGGTTTTCAATGCCTCAGGGAGCCCTTTGTGAAGTCAAAACAGTGCCGTATTTGTTTTTCTCATGCTCCAGCAGTCCCAGGATGGTGGAAATACCATGAGCAGACCAAATCTCTGTGCTTTTCAGCCCCAGAAATGACTCCCTAGGGTATTCATTAGATAAATAGCCTTTTTCTGTTTTCGAGAGGCTGCTGTTTTCGGCTGTGTGAGGTCTTCGGTAGCGGGCTGCAGCTGACTGGCGCTGAGACCTGGATGCACAGACCCAAGGCCTCCAGGCTTGATTCCCCCTGCCTCACACTTCATCTGTGTGCACAGAAAGAGCAAAAAGCACTTGTGAACCTGAATTCTCCTCTCCCTCTGGTCATAGCCACCAGCACAAGTGTCAGAGACCACATCAGGTACAATAGGGGGGAGAGACCCTGCCCTGGGAATGCATTGAGAACGGCTCCAGAATAGAGTCATAAACCCAGACTACCCCTGGGAATGGTCCTGATCCTTGGCAGTCTGTACTTTACTCCCTGGCATATTTACTGTTGTGGGGAGTTGGTGCTGGCCATCTCAGTGCACCTGCAAGGCAGGAAAGCAGACCCCCCTGCCCTCCCCTGGCTCCTGGGGATCCCTGCAGCTCATACTACTACAGCTCCCAGGGACTCCTCGTACTGCTCCAGTTCACAAGGCTCGCTCGGCCTGCCCTGAGTCCCGGGAGCTTGTCTGCTAACCCATATGTGTGGGACTCTCCAGGCTGCTCCTGCAGAGTTGGGGACAGGTCAGAGAATCCTCTTGAGTCAAAGGCATCACGAAGGCCCCCTCGGTATCAGCGGTGTCTAAAGTCATGGATCAGAAAGCCTTAAAACCCTGGGAGTCATAGTCAGACTCAAGCCCTCTTGAGGCAGAGCTTCCAGACTTTCACTTGTGGAGCCTGGAGATGAGACCCGAGAGCTGGGGCTCCCCAGGTGCCCATCCTCTGGACTCCACAGCAAGTTTCTGGTGGACGAGCATAAGCTCATCAAAATCAGTACATTTCCGTGAAACATTTTGCTTACAACAAACTGGTGCTTTGTGATGGAAAATGTGTCCTCAGAAAACGCTGACCCAGTACTGCCCATTACTCCGAGTCAAACCTTTGACCATCTCTGCGCACTTCCCTCGTTGGACCTCCTTTCCTCCACTAGACCATGGTCTGGGCTGAGCTAAACATGTCGGGTTCCCGTGCCTCCCCCGTGACTCGGCGGGTGCGCGTGTGATTTTTCATCCAACAGTTGTGACAATTCAGGTGCATTTAGAGTAGTGGTTCGCAACCATTTTCGACTCAAGGCACCTCTCATTAGACTCAAGGAACCCCCCATAACTTCTGTGAACTGAGCAGCGCTCCATTTCAAAACCCAATTATTACAGCGCTTTCCCCTTGCAGAGGAACTGGGCAGTGGGGGCAGGGGAATGGCCAGGCAGGGAAAGCCTGACCCTGCCTGTATCACCTTATCTCCTCACCCCTCCAGTGGCACTCTCCAAAGGAGCTCAGGGCACCCCAGGGTGCTGCAGCACCCGAGTTGAGAATCACTGGCTTGTGCTTTCAACAGCTGGGTCTCTGCACCCTGCTTTCTACTGCAGCTCCTTCCTGCCACTGTTTTTATGTGCTCTCTGAATAATAAGTACTTTTCTCAAGTCATGTTGATGGAGAAAATTGTGGCTTGCCACCAGAGGAGATGCAAACATAATCACCTTTAAAGCCCTGTTTACAATAAATAGGAAAGTCAACCCAATAGGAGCTGTGCCCCCTGCCTGTCCTTCACCGCCTGCCAGTCTAAACGGGTCACGGAGGCTTGCGTTACCAAGAACTCTTTGCCTTCTGTTCTGCTTTTGTTGCTCAGTTTGCAATTAAATACTTATATCCAAGGGAATGGGTGATTCGGGGGCTAGTTGGATCCTTAGGTTGAGATACCCTACAGGACCCTAACTTCCAGAGGATGGTACGGGGCTCTGAGAATTATGCCGCTTGTAGCTGATTCTAGCTGGTCACCCAGAAACAACTGAGACACCCCAAATCATTGGCAAGTTCTGGACAGCTGTTTTATGAGCAGTTATGCCACGTGTTCAGCCTCTTTGGTGTACATTTAAGTGCATCTGAGCCTGGAAAAAGGTGATCTACAGAAATCCATTACAGTACAATCCTCTTAATCTGGCTTCTTATGCTGTGACCAAGAACATGGATTTCCCTTCCAGTCATGGGGCTTTCCTACACTTGCAAGTTTTGCTAGTATAACTAAACCTGTGCTGTTTTCCACTCCCATTGGAGACCAACAATTACCAGTAAAGGGAGAGCCTTTGCTAGCACAGCTTATACCAGTTGCAGTCCCCAAGCAGAATAAAGGATACTGGTAAAAGATCTTTCTTGCTGGTATAACCATGCCTACATTGGGGTTTTGGCTGGCAGAAAGGGTGAAAGGGTGTGATTTTTTCACACTTCTAACCAGCACGGCTCTGCCGGCAAAACTCTGTGGTGTAGAATAAACCTTATTTAACAGGACACAAGGCCTCTTCATTCGTGCTATTATGCTACTGCATTGGCATGGTCCTTCCATTGGAGACTGTCAGTCTGGGATCCTGCACAGCCTAATCTATGCTCACTTTCCAGGGACTGAGGTAGCAGTCGGACATGGCTGTTTGTGGAGCAGTCACATAGCACCCTTGATAGTTAACTGGCACTTCTTTAGTTTAGATACTAGCAGAAATGTCTTGATGATAAGAATGCTTAACCATTGGAGTAGATTGCTGGGAGTGACTGTGGTATCTCCATCACTGGGCCACCCCAACTGCTTTGCTCCTTCTAAAGCTGAGTTGGGGTGAAGCTGTGGGGAACAAATCCTTTTAGACCCCCAGGCAGGATCACCTCCCCGAATTAGTCCATGATGCTACTAGCTTGTCCTTCAGATCTGTCAAGATTCACTCACATCACGATGACTGACTATAGCAATTTGCCACCTGGTATTGGCCAGCTGGCTAGGCAGTTAAGATCACTGAGTAGCTCCTGTTTAATTGTGCAGATGGCTCCTTTTCTCCATCTCACACCCTTCCTCAATCCTCCATCTGCCATTCGCTTTACACTATCTCTTACTTCGTAACTGGAATGATTAGCTCTGTGAATGAGGGGCCATCCCTTCCTAAAGGTCGGAAGAGCATCTAAGATGCTGGGTGCTTTGCTAACATTTGACTCCTTGCTCACATTCCCCATTCCCAGAACATAGATAAAAATGAGGCAGTACACCTGTGTGACCGGGTACTCCTGTCGTTTTTATATTTACGGCTGACACTGCTGTGACGGGGTGGGAGGAAAGAAGAAAATGTTTCCTAAATACACCAGGCAGGGACATATGCTGCTGTCATAGAGGAAACAAATACTCACCTGTTCAGGGGCCTCTCACCAAGCAGGAATTTCCTCCATACTAGAGAGGGTTGTGGACTTAGATTATGTTATCATTGAAGGTGCTATCTGCAAGCCATATCCCACCTACACCAGTACAAAAGTCTGGCCTGCATTACATGTTTATTTTAGCAGGGCTGCAAAGGGGATAGCAGTGGGTAGGATGTGAACTAGTCCAGAATCAGCCTAGGCCAATAGGCTAGCTCCTCTGTGGCTGTGTCAACACGAGACGCAGGCTGCACAGTTGTTACTGCGCAGTCATTTCATACTTGCATCACCAAGGCATGAAATGACTGTGCAATAGCTGGTGTTACTGTGCAGTAGCATCTCTATCTAACTTCATGGTGATGCTGACTGCGCTGTAGCTTGTTACTACTGTGCAGTAGCGTTGTGTCATGGTTCGTGCCCCGCGATGCTACTGCGCAGTAGTAACGAGCTACTGTGTAGTAAGCGTCTCATGTAGATGTGGCTTGTCTTATGTAAGGTTCTTACATGGGGCTATCACCAGAGTACCTGAGCCAGTCTCTTTCTGTTTATCTTCTAGCAAGCGTCACCATCAGAAAAGAGCGCTGCCAGCAGTCAGGCCAGGGAACAGGGCCTCGGCTGTCCTATCCATCCAAGGAGCTTGGGGAGAGCAGCTTTGCAGGAGCATTCAGTTCAAACTTATCTCTCCATTGCATAATGGAGCATAAAGGTTGAGCTAGTCCTGAACTGGAGGGAGTATACCTAATTAATGACTGTTGCCATAGTGCTTGCCATATGGGTGCCAGCATATGCAGACATAACTTGGTTGCCTTAACACCGTGCGGCCTCCTGCTGGGTACGCAGGCCCCAAGTCTGTCTGTGCAGCATCCTTTGGATATGTGAGACATTATTGAGCTGTCCCTAGTGAAGTGATACCCAAGGGAGTGCAGCTGGCTTGAGCAGAGTAGGTCAAACCCAGATATCGGTGGAGGTTAAATATTCACAGTTTATAGAGTCGGAAGGGACCCAATGGATCATCGTGTCCAGCCCCCTGCCCCTGGGGAAGAGACATTCCTACATGAAACTAAAAACACTACAAAGCCAAAAGCCCAAACTCCAGCTGGGAGAAGTCATGGAAAGGTCTATTAAATAACCTTGACATGGGCTTGGCAGTGAGCAGAGAAGCCAACAAACCCACAAACATTATTTAGTTTTTGTCTCTAATGAGCAACTCATGTGCTGTCCTGGCACTGTAAATGTGCCCTCCAGAGAGGTGATATGCCCTCCGTGGTGGGGGTACTAAATTGACACTAGAGCTATGCTGTCTACCGCTGGCTCTGGCACTGACTGACCACATGGCTTTGGATAAAAACCTTGTCACCTCCCTGTGCCTCTGTTTTCCCTCTCACCCTTTGTCATTTTGGGTGCTGAGCTCTTTTGCACAGGGACTTCCCATGAACCGCAGGGGTCTGCAGCTGAACGGCCCAGTGTGGAGGCATATTTTTGTCCTGAGAAGGGTGATGCCTGGAGACCTGGCACCTAAGCTGGGTGCTGCGGAGGAGACCAAGAAAGGGGCAGAGGTGCTGTGATGACTGCTGTGTATGCCGTCAGTGCAGAGCTCCCCCGAGCAGGGCCTGGGTCTCTGGCTGTGCCCCAAGGCCTCTGAGAAATTGGCTCCATCTGCCAGCTGACAGGCACCATCCTGCTCTGCCAAAGCGCTGCTGGAGGTGGGCACACGTGGGCGCTGGACAGAGGCCGGCTGCTGCCCCAGCTCAGGGGCTGAGATCATGGTGCAGGGCATGGAAAGCAGGGAAGTGAGGCCGGTAATTTCGACACGAGGCATTGACATCTGTTTTTTCAGCAGTGGGGAGCATTCACCCAAGTCCCCTTGATTCCCACCCTGGGGTCAGGGCTGGAGCTGCACCCAGAGGGACTTAGATGCCCACATTTGAAAATACTGCCCTTCCTCTTCAATCCCTTCTACAGCTGAGCTTGGGCCCCTGCCTCAGAGGAGGGCAAGGCTGACCCGCAGTGGCTGATTTGGATATTTCTGGGCATTGTGAGCCTGGATCCCACAGCCTGAGCTAGGCCTTTTGGAGAGCTCAGTCTCTTCCTGTGCTCCTAAACCAGTCTCTCCATGGCTGGGGAATGGAGGAGTAGGAAGGCCCTGATAACACGTAACCCTGACGGCCACAGGTAGAAGTCAAACGCAGACCAGAGGTGGTCAGTCCAACCTATGGCCAAGTCCAGAAATTGCAGAGCTCCCTCAGGCTCTCAAGGGCTGTGCAGAGGTTGAGAACAACTTTCCATGCCTCTGCATGCCAGAGCAACAGGTTCTCACAATGCAAACAGCACAAACAGGCCTTCTCGAACCCAAACTGGGTTACCCACGCCTAGTACCAGAGGTAGAACAAAATAAGAGTAAGTACTCTTAATGCAGGCTCTGGACTTACCCCATTTCATGGGCAGATCTTCACTTGAATTCAGCCTGTAGTATCTTGGGGTGGTAGAGACATATAGCTAGCCATGCTAATTCAAAGTCAGGTAGAAGGCATCTCTAATTCAGTTAGTCTATAAGGTGCGCCTCTGTCCTGCCCTTTGGGATGGTAGGAATGCTAACACACATCTCACGTCCTCACGTGCTCCAGAATCAGATATCTACAGTGCCCAATCGTCTGTGGCATGCATGCTGACAGGTACTGTAGCAATGGTCCTCATAATTGTTAAGTTTGTTATGCTGCAGTGCCCCTGTGTGTCTGTGCTATGGATAATTAAAAAAAATAGCATTTTATGCCACTACAACCACACTGTAATCTCTCCAGCAACTGAGAGAGACTGCAGAGTTCTGGGTTTCCCACCCCCTTTCCTCCACTTATGTTTGCTTTTTCCTTTCCCCTGCTTCCTCATTCCTTCCCCTCATGGCACCTCTAAATGTTTGCTGTATACTCTTGGGTACATACCAGTATACTCCCCAGGCTGCGAATGCTGTAGGAAAAGGAGGACCAACCTGTGGCACAGGTACCATAAGTGGCACACACAGCCTTTCTGTGCGCTGATAGGGCAGGAAAAAGAAAGTAGAGCAGCAGGTTGGGCAGAGAGCATACAAGCCAAGGAGCAGAAAGCAGAGCAGCAAATCGTGAAGAGGAAGGGGATCAGCATGGCGCTCAGGGAGGGTCCTGGGGTTTAATTGCAGCATGCCTATCAAAAAGACTGGCCCCCACTGCTCTAGATCAGGGGTGGGCAAAATGCGGCCTGGGGGACCCCTAAAAATGTAGAAAATTAATATTAATCTGCCTTGGGCTGCCTGTCATGCATGGCTTTCCAAGACTCAGTAAGCGGCCCTCCGCTGATTCCCTTTGTAGACAAGGACACATCACTTAACCTCTTGCCTGAGCTACAAAGACACAATGAAGGGAAACCAATGTATTATATCCTTCATATGCTAGAACATGTGGCATTTAATGTTTAGAAAGGAGCTGGAAATGGCTAAGTATCGTTGAATACCTCACCTGTTTAAATGCATCATTTTTCTGTTATCGAGCTTAACGTGATTAGAAATAACAGAAATATAAGCAGTTTTTATAACTTGGTGATAAATCTCTCCAGAGAAATACAAAGAGGAAAATTTCTTCTGCCTTCGATGGTACGCGGCTTTATTACACAACTCAGTTACTGTTATGATCAACATTTTGGGATTTTTAAGTTCCACTTGAAAGCAAGTGCCTGGGGCTCCCAAACGTTGGGGTCCAGGGGTCTTGTATTATAGTTTTGTCTCACTGGAAAAGAATTACTGACAGGGGCCCAGTCCTCCAGTGGGGTAGTGCCGAGATGAAGACATGGCTGTGACAAAAGCAGATGCAGGCACACTCCAGTCGGCTTTAAACTGTCCAGTTTGTGTACTGCTAGCTGCAGGGCTGCAAGAGCCTCCTGAAAAGCTGAGTGCTTGCCTTGTAGCTGTACTGCCAGCTGTACCCAGATTAAAGCCAGCTCCACGACGCACCGCCACAGGCACTGCAGACGTACCCTTAATGCCACTCACCCTTCCTGCTGTCAGGCTAGCCAGGGAGAGGGTCGTGACCAGGGCCTGGCTACAATGCCCTGTTGCAATGCCATGCTGCCCCTCTGCTGCTGGGCCTCCAGCTGTTACAGGTCGAGATGCCCTTCTCTAGCAAAAGGCAGCCTCAGGGCCAGACTGGAGCATTGGAAGGAGTCCTCCGCAGCCAGTACACAGCATCCCTGAGCTCCGGCTCAGCCCAGAGCCAGGAGTTTGCAGCTGGAGCGATAATAACCTCAGTGTGTCCTGCCCTCTGCCGGCAGAGTGTGTATTGGCATTTCCAGTCCTGTGCAGATAATGCCGGAGGGACATTTTTACCAGCCTTTGACAAATGCTTTGAGCAATCAGGTTTTTTGGAAAGCCACCCAGCCATCCTCACAGCAGCCAAACCTGGTGCGCTCCCAAGGGCTGGAGAGCAAGGTGTCTTGTGCAATTATCATTGTCCCGCCTTTACTGAATAGGAGGCAGGTTCACCCGGCCCAGCTGCTCCAGCGTCTTTCCCTGGTTTCCTTCCTTCTGTCGCTTTCTCCCTTCTCTCTTCCCCCCCTGCCTTCGTGTGCAGGCCAGAGGGGTCCATTTTCAGAGACACTTGGGCCCCGCGCTACCAGGTGAAGTTGGTGGGCGTCAGTCGGCCCAGGTATGGAGTTGGACATCCCAAGGTCAGCAGCCCCTTTCCATCTTTTTGGCTGTAATCTCTTTGTCCCTCAGCGTGGGCCAGGACTCAGGAGCCCAAGGGGTGAGTTCTGGCTGTGCTACTGTTTTTCTGGGTGACCCTCGTCCAGCCCCTTCTACTTTCTCTGCCTCCACTTGAAACAGGAACACAGGACTGGACAGATCCTTTGAGAGCCTCATGTCCAGCCCCCAGTTTGGTTATTTGTGTAAAGGTGACCACAAGAATATCCGCTCTGACCCCTCGCGTGTCCCACAGCCACACAGCACCCCGCAGAAAAGTCTTCCAGGTCACCACTGGCAAGGAGCAGGGAAACAAGGGTGCTGTCAACAGAAGTGGCAGGAAATTAAGTTAATGGAGCACTTTGGGAAATACTGATGAAGAGTGCCTTATACATGTGAGCCCTAGCATCCATTTCCTCCTGTCCTGAGATGGGAAAGATGAACCCCGCTCCTGAGAGTGCTGAATGAACCAGTGTTTGCCCTGCAGGAACCAAGTCCAGAGTCTTAGCACAGGGCTGAAAAATCGCCCACTGTCCAAACCTCCTCCCTTGTGGCACACTGCAGGCCAAGGAACCCAGCAGCCCCTCTCCACTTCCAGGGTACCACTGCCCATGGGCAACTGGTGCCTCCTGAGTCTGGGGGGGGCACCAGATTGCCGACCGGGGTGGGGGGGATCCCCCAGCGGATCATCACCGGCTGGGGCAGGGGGTCCCCAAGGGGCAAAACCAGAAGTACACTTCCAGTTCACAGCTGGTGCTTCCAGGGGGTGCACAGACGATCCACATGCACCCCCTAAGTATCGCCAATGCCACCGCCAATGCCCAGTACTGTGGCCTAGGAGCAAGGGGAGGACTGAGGCACTGGGGGGGTCCTGTGTCTGGGCTCTTGACCAAGCACCCTGGAAGCAATGTTCTCTCTAAGGTATAGCAAACTGTGAGCACGCCACTTTGGTCCGTGAGCGCACCGCTTCGGTCTGTGAGTGTGCCACTTCGGAAACGGTGCGCTCCCTCATCTCTGGCATGTGTGCTACCGGGCTTCATGCCAACCCTTCCTGTTGTTCCCAACCTTCTTCGATCAAATCCAGAATTCCCCAGGGGTGGTGGCCGTATGATAGCTGGAAGGTGTGTGTCTGTTGCAGCACGACTTGGCCTCCTCCTCCCCAAACTGGGCTAGGTTTGGTCTTAACACTTGTACACCCTTGCACAAGCACTGCGGTCGGGGATTCACAAGGGCTGCCTTGACTTATCAACTTTGATACGTACGTACGACACGGGGTGATGTTGCCTCTCCGGGATTCCCAGGAGCTGGCTTCAGTCCACCTCTGCGCTGGTGACCCTGGCACCTTGTTTGTTCACGGGAATCGCTCCTCAGTGGTGGTGCTGGGAGCTACCAGAAGTTGGCAGCCATGAGTGAGTCTCAGACGGGCTGTGAGATGACTCTGTCTCGCCTGGCAGAGGCAGCTGTCCTGCTTCACGACCCTCAAAGCACCGTCTTATGGGCAGCCTCAGCGTCACTAGCCAAGGATGTAGGGAAATGGTGGGCATCTTAGCTGAGTGCAGCCCAGCTTCATTCCCACTGACAGCTACCCTGGGGGCAGAGGGGTGGGGAGACACAAAGGCTAGGCTTGGTAAGTGTGGGGGAGCAAAGTAAAGAGAGAACGCTCCACTTGTTCTTGAGATCATGACTAACTTAAAAAAAACAATGCAAAGATTATATTGGGAGGCTGGTGAGGATGCTGCCAGAGGTGGGAGCTCTGGCCTGAGAGCGGAGCCTGCATCTGAGCAGTCCTGGGAGCACAGCACTGGTAGGGACCCTCTGGCCCATTGAGTCCAGTTTCTGCCACAAAATGGATGGCTAATCCAAAAGGTCCATGTGGACACCCTCTCTGGCCCCTCCTGCATGATACAGCCTGTAAAGCTCCCCCCTAGCAGCCCCTAATAATCAGGATCTTCGGTCCAAAGAACCTCAGGACTTCAAAACCTGGGATAAATATTGTCTCACAGGAAAACAGGGCTGGCAGGGAGCTCAGGAGGTCATATCTAAATCAACCCTTGTTCAAGGCAGGGTCACCCCTATCTAAACCACCCCTGCCTATCCAAACTGCTCTTAAAAACTTCCATGGATGGAGGGTCCACAAACTTTCTGGGCTGTGCCACAAAGCTTCACATGTATGACAGGATCCAGTCCTTCTCTCCACCCGGCTGCCCCCAGGGCCTGTGGCTGCTGGTGGTTTAGAAATGCTCACTGGAGCACAGCTGCTTCTGGATTCAGGCTGGGTGGTTAAAGCTACGCTCTGAAATCCAGATGTAGGCACTTCTATAGAGGAGCCTCATCTGAGCATCCACTCATCAGCCCGGTGTTGCTAGGAGCTGTAAGTTCTCAGTACCTGACTTTGAAATCAGGGTTGCTTCTATAGTAGGCACCAACTTATGGATTTAGGAGCCAAGCCGTGGGCCCTCCTGGCTGCAAATTTTAGCCTTAGTGCTCCTTTTAAAGGGAGGCTCATTCATGTTGTGTCTCACTCCAGTCCGTTCTGGTGAGATGCATCTGCCCTGCTCACTAACTCTCCATGCTCACCCTGGCACGTGGCAGATTTGAGAGAAGGACACTTGTGTGCAGGCAGCAGTGGAGCAGAAGGAGGAGTGGGCGCTGTTGGCTCCATCCTTCTGGGGACCTGCTTTCTGCTCCAATAAATGCCCCGCAGCTGCAAGGGTTGGCTGAGCTGCAAATCTGGAGCAACTCATGCCATTTCCAAGAGTCTGCCAATTTGCTGGGCTCCTCTGCATGTCAGTTCACTTCTGCTGCAGGAAGATGAAGACAAGCTGACAGCAAGCCATGAAGCAAAGGCAGCTCTGGGTGACTGACAGCAAGTGGCAGAAAACTGGCAGCAAACACACTCACGACTTCCTTCCATCCCCTCCTCCCCTATAAGAGGTACTGAGCCTGATTTCTGATTCTACATGGACTCGGCCAAGTGTCCCCCTTTGCTTTCCTCTCATTACACTAATGAAGTTATCTCAATAAGGCTTTTGTGCTCAAGCTCAGGCTCAATCAGATGAGCATGAGCAGGCCCATTTTTTATGCTGTCTGCTCTTGCCCTTTGCATTGCACTGCAGATTCGTATTAGCTAAAGGTCCAGTTCATTTCACTGCTGTTTTACCAACATGTGCAAATCCAGGACCTGATGCTGCACCCATTAACAAGCTTTGATTCTCAAAGGATCTGCAGGGGGCTGAAACCCACTGAGTTTCAGCAAGATCTGGGTCCGAATTCACCAACCCCTTTGGAAAATCCCAGCTTCAATTACAATTGATCCCACTGATTTCCTAGAGAGCAGGATCAGGCCCCTGGTGACAGGGGCCTTTGTACTAAAGAAAGGGTGATATCCTTCTCTCCAGCATCAGAGCCAAAATCAGGGCTCTGTTGTGCTAAGTACTGTATAAACCCATTGGAGGGGAGAAGTCCTGCCTCACAAAAGCTTGGGATTCAAATGGGCAAAACGCAGAGGGGACCCTGATGAATGCAGAGGTGAAGTGATTTGCCTAAGGTCGTTCAGCCGGTCAGTAGCAGAGCTAAAAATTGACTGCAGGTCTCCTGTGTCCCAGTCAATTCCTCTGTCCACTGAACCTATCTGTGCTCCTGAACGTGCTGTATAGTTTGAACTAAGCGTGGAACATTTTCTAGGCTGTGTAATGTTTTGCCAGGTTTCCTCTGTCAACGAGGCTCTGTCTAAATGCATGTCCCCATGCAGGTATTTTAAACGGTACGGTCATTTCCTTGCGGTCAGCAAAAAGGACTTGCAAAGGAATCCCAACAGCCGTCTGCAAGCGCAGACCAACGCTGGGGGAAAAGCACTGCAATGTGTGACGATTCTGTAAAAAATGCTTAAACAGGATTAGAGCGCTTCATGAAAATTCATCTCCTGAGTAAGCCAGGGAAGGGATTTATAAACCTCATCCACCTCTGAAAATAGGTCTTTAGCACTGGCATTTTTACTTGCCAGCTCTCACATGGATATACAGAAATCCTTGGGTAGTTGTTTCCTTATAAAAAGGAAAAGATTTCCTGAGCAGAATACATTAGGTTTGGGTGGGCGGCGGGGAAGGGATGTCTCTTTCTGCAGTATCCTTACAGCTGAGCCTGGCTAATTCCTGGCATCTCTGTCACCCTATGGGTGGCAACATGGCTTTGTGACTGTGATTCCCCCCAAGGTGACCCCTGATGCACGCTGCAAAAAAGGAATTGGTCTGGACCTATGTCTCAGTAAAGACTGAACAGTGCAGAGCTTTACAGGGCAGGGCATAGGATTAGGACTCCTCTAAAAAGAATAGCATCTATGGCTACTGGGAGTGTGATTTGTCTTCATTTCAAGGTGTTCGATGGGTTACCAAAATGGCCTTCTTTTTCCTTGCTCTAAAGCCCTGTAGTGTCATGTGGTTCCTGAACGGTCACCAATCCTGCTCGCCTCCTACAGCTGGTCCCCTGTTAGAGTTGTCACTGTCACTTCTTGGTTCTGCCCCTTTCACTGGCAGATGCTTGGCTTGAGGGTTGCCACTGGGAAGTCTGCTTGCCATGCACTCAATAGAAGCGGTTGCCAGCAAAGTGAGGGCACGTAAGGGTGAACTGGGCGCATCTTGGCTTTTTCTTCGTTTTGCCAGGAAGTTGTTAATATTTCCCCGGGACAGTTTTGCATCCCTCCAAGTTCCCTCGAGCAGGGCTTCTTCTTCCAGGTAATTCCCAAGCCTCTGCATCAAATGGGAAGTTGCTGGCACAAAGGCAGTATCCTTGCTGAAGCCAACATTACCAACCTCCAGTCAATGATCCTCAAGCATCAGCTTTGCTGGACCAGGCACCGTGTGTGAAGACTTGGCTCCTGGCTCCCAAAACAAGCGCTCTGTTCCCAGTTTAGTACGGGCCTGAGCTCTCGTGGCAGCCAGAGGGAGTGCTACAAGGATGCAACCCAGGCAGACTCCAAGGAAACGCATGCTGGTGCCAAGAGCCGGAGGAGCTGTTGGCTGCCATCCCAGCTCCGATGGTGCCACAACCTCACCCAAGCACCAACCCATTTTGAAGGAAAGCAGAGAAGAGAGAATGGAGGAAAGACAAGGAGAAAAATCCCAGCCTCTGTCTACTCTCCTTCACAGAAAAGCCTGCAACTTCTGTGGATGGGTCTGTGGCTCAAGGACTGGATTATGAAGTCACCTGGAGGCCCCTCAGTGAGGGTGGTAGCGCTCTCCTCCAACCCAGGGGCTGTGGCTGGCCCTTCCCTGCTCTGCCTGGCTCGCTGAGGGCCTTCTCTGTGCTCATAGACAATTCAGGCTGGAAGGGACTTAGGAGGCCATCCAGCCCAACCCACTGCTCAAAGCAGGACCATCCCCAACTAGATCCCTCCAGCCAGGGCTTGGTTGAGCTGGGCCTTAAAAACCTCCAAGGATGGAGCTTCTGGGGCTGGTTTTGTTCAATATCTTCATTTCCAGTCTGGAAGATGGAAAGGGGCGCACCCTCAGCAAGTCTGCAGATGACACGGAGATACGCTGGAGGGCTGGGCTAGGATTCAGAGTGACCCTGACAAATTGGAGGATCAGGCCAAAAGAGATCTCATGCAGTGCAACAAGGACAAGTGCAAAGTCCTGCACTTAGGACAGAGCAATCCCATGCACCGGGGTGACTGGCTGGGCAGCAGCTCTGCAGAAAAGGACCTGGGGGTGACAGTGGACAGTAAGATGGCTATGAGCCAGCAGTGTGCCCGTGTTGCCAAGTAGGCTAACGACATCCTGGGCTGCGTGGGTAGAAGCATTGCCAGCAAATGGAGGGAAATAATTCTTCCCCTCTCTCTATCCAGCACTGGGGAGGCCACATCTGGAGTCCTGGGTCCAGTTGTGGGCCCCCCACTACAGAAAGGACAGGGACAAGTTGGAGACAAGTTCAGCGGGGAGCAAGGAAAATGGCTGGGGGGCTGGAGCATGACCCGGGAGGAGAGGCTGAGGGAACTGGGCTTGTTTAGTTTGGAGAAGAGAAGACCGAGGTGGGATTTACACCTCCTGCAGGGGGTTGCCAAGAGGAAGAGGATGGGGCCGGGCTGCTCTCAGTGGGGGCAGCCGGCAGGACAAGGAGCAACGGGCTCCAGTTGCAGCAAGGGAGGGTTAAGCCGGATACGAGGAAAAACTTGCAGGCTAGGAGGGCGTGAGGCGCTGGGCCGGGGCCCGCAGCCAAGGTGGGGACGCAGCCCCCGCCCGGGGGAGCCGCCAGGCCCCGCTCGCGGGCCGGGAAGCCCCCTCACGCCCCGGCCGCGCTCCTGTAGGCTGACGCCGGGAAGCGCGGGGCGGCGGGGCCGGCCGCTCCCGTGAATGTTTAACCAGGCGGCGTGGTCCGATGGCACAACCGTGGCGTGATCCGGCGCTTCCACGCCCCAAGCAGCGAGGGCGGCACGAGGCGCCCTGGCTAGGGGAGGGGACGGGCA
>NW_017728993.1:14315859-14327833 GCF_001723915.1 Gavialis gangeticus | reverse complement strand
CGCTCCCCTCAGGCACCGCGGGGCATGGGCTGGCGCCGCGCCGTGCTCCTGCTGCTGGCGCTGGGCAGCGCGCCGGCCGCGGCCCACGGGGATGGGGACGAGCTGGGGTTGTCCTTTCCCTCCGAGGAGGGAGACAGCACGGAGCCCGGGAGGCAGAGCGCCGCCGCCTTCCGCCGCTGCACCAAGGTGGGTACAAGCTTGGCGGTCCGCAGGGGGCAGGGCTGTGGCGGCGGTTTCACACTCTGGGCCCCCCTCGGAAAATGCCAGCTCAGACCTTTCCCTCCTTTTGTGACCCTGGGAAAGTACTAGAGCAATTCTTCTGTTGCAGAGAGGTCGGCAGGACCCCAGTTTTAACTCCCTGGGCTCCTTGCCCAGGTCTCTGGCTGTATCTCGTGTCATGCTTGCACGCCCAGCAGTGCTAACATTGCCTCGGCACCCTGCGGCCCCGGTGAGGGCATCTCGAGGCACCCCGGTTGAGCACTGCTCACTGGTCTAGATGGACAAGGAGGACGGCGTGGCGGATCCTGACTTGGAAGCCCCCTGGGAGCTACTGATGGTGCTGAGACACCTCTGGGGGTTTTGGGCAGCCACAGCTGGAAACTGAGATGGATGCCTGCAACGCAGCTGCTGTGGTTGCTCTGGGTGTCCCCTCCCAAGTGTCTTGCAACGGCCCAGAGGGAGTCTGCAAGTCCCCAGTTAGGTGCCCTGGGCGTGGGAGGGCGTGCTGGTGGGGTGAGGCACATCCGGGGCGGGCCTGGCCTGTGGCCCTCACTGGCTGCAGCTCGGATAGGCGAGTGCAGACTTTGACTGGTTCCCCACTCAAGCTGTAGGACCGATCCTGGTATTCCTGGAAGCAGGATTTGGGTCCTGGTTGTCCGGCCCTCCAGAGCCTCAGTGCATGGTAGGAGGTGGCAAGAGTTTTTGGAAGGGGGGTGAGACTCCTTTCTCTGACAGCTCGGGAGGATTCGGCATCTGGCAGGTGAGTCTTGGAGCTGATGGGCATGAGGACTGTGGCAGGAGGGCTGCTGGCTTGCCCCGTGATGGGGAGGTTTCTCTGCTTGGCTGGCCAGGGCTAGGTGGGTCCCTCCCCCGCTCAAGCCTCCTGCCTGCTTCTGTCTTGCCTCTTCCCCTGTGCCTCCCTCAGCGATGATTTGTGTCTCCACGCGGCTTCTGGCAGGGGTGAGATGTTGCCCAGGCAGAGGGCAGCTGCTGTGAGGGTGCCTATCCATGAAGCTGAGAGAGAAGCAGAGCTAGCTCCTGTTGAGCTCTGCTGGGCAGTGGGATGTACCGCTCCCAGTGACTTTGGGGGGGACTGCCACAGCTCGGTGCTTCCACTTGGGGGTAGCAGGTGCAGGGCGGTCACCCAGTTACCAGCTCCGGTGATTCAGGACTGAAAGGGTCTTGAAATCCCAGCTCCTTGTGATCGTGCGAGACTCCCTAGTGTTTTCCAAGTCAACTTCTAGCCCTCGTGCCTGTGATGGAGGGGGAGAGGAGGCAAATGTAAAAGAGGGAAAGCAAATGAAAAGTATTCCAAAGGCCGTTTTAAAAGCTTTTACAATGTTTAAGCTGTTTTCATGACTTCAGTGGCTTGAACTATGCTGTGCAAAGCCTTGAGTGGGCCAGTCAGCTCCTTCCCGATTATGTTCAGTTCGTGCCACAAAGCAAATGCTGCTGAGCTGATTAAAGCAGCAGCTCCGGTCCACAGCTAGCTTCCAGCGGAGGATTGTGGCTGCACGCCTACGTTACAGAAATGGGGGACTCCTCCCTAGCTTGCTCCTGCGACCGTTGGCTGAGGGCAAGTGAGACTCGGGGGTATGCGAACCCCAAGCCTTTGGGCTTGGGTCTGCTCGTAGGATGCCCGCCGATGGATTTGGAAGTATCTGAAGCCCCAGGCTGAAAAGTCTGGGGTGGAAGATACTTGCCAGTTGCAGCACCACATATGGTGTTTGAATGATTAAACGTTGCTCAGTCAAAAGGATTCAGAACTGATCTGGCTAATTTGACCTGGAACATGAAATATTTTCCAAAATTAAAAAAAAAAAAAAAGCAGCTGTAGTCCACAGTGCTGCAGCCTGGATTAGAAAGGGAAGCTTTGCTTTTACTTGCTTTTGCACGCAGCTACTTCTGCTTGTTTAAACCCAGGATGCCTGGAGAATTCCGGGGCACTACATAGTGGTACTGAAGGAGGAAACCCATAAGTCGCAGACAGGGAGAACCGTCCAGAGGCTGCAGGCCAGAGCAGCGAAGCATGGCCATCTCACCAAAATCCTGCACATCTTTCAGGAGCTCTTCCAGGGCTTTGTCGTTAAGATGAGCAGCGACATGCTGGATATGGTAAGGTGATGTTGCACGCCCGGGTTTTCTGCCTGTGGAGGTTTTGTTTCCTGCTGTTGCTGTTCAGAGGCATTGGGTGCAGGGCAGGTGTGGAGAAGAGGGCCTTTTTTTGCAGCAGGTACAGGTTGAGGCAAAAAATTCTCAGGCTTCAAGGCAGGCAATTAGGAAGACAGTAACAGGACGCGGCCTGGAGAATCTCAGTCTGCTTCTACAGAGACTGAACATGTCTGGAGTTGGGAGAGGAAGGATTAAAATAACAATCTCCCCATCCACTTGTTTGCAAGGTTTATCAACCCTCATGCTTCAGGGCACTAATTAATCCCTGCCAGATGGAGATTAGGCAGAAACTTTCCCTGTGGGTGGGTTATTTCATAACTGGCCACACAAGGGTTTTTGTATCTTCTGCTGAAGCATCTGGTCCTAGCCACCGTCAGAAAGAGGCAGTGACCTAGGGTGTGATCCAGGCAGCAAATCCTGCCTCCTTTGATTAATTTGCCGGCATTGGTTTTGTGTACTTGGGCTCCGATGCTTTGTGCAGCATCCTGCTGATGTCTGAAGCATGGAGGAGAGGCTGGACCTGTAGAAAGAATAAAGAATTCAGATCAGGACTCCAAAGTGATGCAGATCTCAAGGGAAAGAGTGTGTTTTCTTTGATATCTTTCCACCCGCCCACAAGGCTGGATGCAAACTTGTCGCTGCTGGTTGTATGTCTTAAGAGCACGTGGGAGTGACTTGCACTTAAGCTGATGCAATGCACTGCCACTTTCCAAAGGAAGATCTTTGAGAAGAACATACTCTTGCCACGGGAGATACAGGTTAGTTGCTGTTCAGCTTTGTGGTTTCACTTGACTGGCCTGTTTTAGACTCACTGGGCCGTGTGAAAGTCCCATGTCTTTGCAGGATTGGGACAAGCATTTTATGGTTGCAGCCACAGACATCGGCAGATACTCAGCCTGTTGGCCACTCTCCGTCTCCCCAAAGCCATATGCAGATGCACTGTCAGGGTTGTGTCCACAGCACAGTGTGTTGAGATTGAGTCCTGAGGTCTCCCGGGGAAGCTTTCCCACTCCTCTATTGTAAACTGCATTAACTGAACCTCATGGTGCCTATCCCACGTTGGGGGGGAACTGAGGCACAGGCGTTTGTCTTTTCAAGCAATGTAAACCACTGCAATGGAACTGGGAACAGAACATGAATCTCCTAGTACCCCTGGGCACATCTACACATGCATTTGATCTGGGATCAGTTTACTCATGAGTAAACCACTCGTGAGTAAATGCTCCCGGGTAGGCGCCTACACACGTAGGGAAGCAGGAGCAGATTTGTGGATAATGGCAGCAAACTGTTCCCACTTCCTGGGGCCCCAGCTGGGACATTACCAGGGATCCAGGTTTCCCGTTTCCCACTGAAAAATGGAGTAAAACATGGATTTCTCCCTTAACTGGAGGAAAATGTGGGTTTTGCAGTTTTGCAACGAGCTCTCTGCAGGCTGTCAGAGTTGCAGTCTGCAGGGGGCTGCAAGGGAGTGGGAGGAGGGCAGTCAGGCAGGGGATGCCATGGGCATGAATATGCCCATGGCAGCCTGGAGAGCAGCTCCCTCAGGTAATGGGGGTGGATTGAGGCTCCCATAGGGAGGGAGGGAGTTGGGCAGGGCTGGGGCTGCGAGTTCTGCACTGCCCTGGCGACATGTCCTTTGTATGTGGTGGCGGTGCTGGGTTGTGCCCCAAGCTGCTGCCATGCATGCGGGGGTGCATCATCAGGGCAGCATGGAGCTTGCAGCAGCAAGCAGCTTTCCTGTGTGGCTCCATTCTGCCATGCAGCGCCAGGTCACACCTGCCAGGCTGTGGGGGCCCTGGGGGAGGACAGCAGGGTGGGAGCCTGAGCCTGCAGTGGGCAGCGTGCACCTGCCCCACACACAGATCTGGGGGGCGTGGGTTCCCCCTGCTCCCCGGGAGTGTACGCAGTGGCGGGGAGCCAG
This sequence comes from Gavialis gangeticus, assembly GCF_001723915.1. Taxonomy (NCBI): domain Eukaryota; kingdom Metazoa; phylum Chordata; order Crocodylia; family Gavialidae; genus Gavialis; species Gavialis gangeticus. The sequence continues at coordinate 14,323,521 of NW_017728993.1, read as the reverse complement.
TGTGAGCACGGAGCTGGGTGGGGAACAGGCTGGGGAGCTTGTTCCCTGCTCAGCTTAGCAAGCATGGAGCTGAGTGCTCAACAAGCTGGGGAGCTTTTTTCCCAATCAGCTCCATGAGTGTGGAGCTGGGTGGGGAACAGGATGAGGAACAAGTTCCCCAGCCTCCACCAGCAGGGAGCTCCCAGCACCAGCTCTGCACCAGGGGGCCAGCACTGGGAGTCCCTTATTTCCCAGCCTGAGCTCTGCGGTCACGGGGCTTGGACTGGGAGACCCTTACCTCCTAGCAGCACTCTGTGGTCATGGGGCCAGTGCTGGGAGATCCTGGCTCTGGGAAATAAGGTGCTCTCAGCCTCCTACTCCCCAATTGTGATGGCGGAATGGGGGGCTTGGAGCTCCCTGCTGCCAGGGCAGGGGGACATAGTCCCCTCACTAGCTCCAGTGGCAGCTGGCAGGGAGCAGTCTTCCACCTACTAGTGGACGACTGACTGGGAGCAGATTTGCTCCCGATCAGGTGTCTATACGAGCGCTACGGCTCCATTACTAAACAAAAATAAATTTGCTACTTGCATTTTCAGGTAGCAAATTTACTTGCGATTAGTGAGGTTTACCATGTAGTAAGCATATGCGCATGTAGACACACAGGCTTACTTTGCAGTAAACTGCGTTACTGTGCAGTTAAGTGTCTCATGTAGACGTGCCCCCCGTGTCTTAACTACAAGTCCATCCTCCAAGGGACTCTCTTGCCCTTCAAGAGCAGGTAGCACTGGTGAGCCCTGAATGGAGATGCATCCAGCACTGCTTATGGGAAGGCAACATCATCCTGGTTGGTACCTGTTCTTGGCATGGCTAGAAGAGGGGGGGGTGGGGGAAAGCTGCAGGATCAATCCCTGGCTTATCCATGTCCACCACAAGGCAGCGGAAGACCCTGACCCCTTCTCACTTATGTTTAACCTGTAGGTGCACATGTGCTCGGAGCTCCTCAGTGGCTCTGGGAAATATGTCCTGGTGTTGGGGAGATTCAACCAGTCAGGAACAGGCAAACTGTTATGAGCACTGCCAAACTTTTCCTGGATTATCATTAGGGATATAAAATAAAAAAAAAGGTCTGAGCAAGAGACCAGAGGCAGCTTTGTGGCCACTGTGTGGTCCAGGATCAGGTTTTTGTCCCTCTTGCAAGGTTTCTGTGGCTCAGATATAGGATGGATTTAAACAGCCCTGGGTTTTGTGTCTAACCAACACCTCCTTTTGGACTGAGAGCCTCCAGGGATCAGGCTGTGGTCTTCCCTGGCACAGCTCCTGTGACAACCATGGACCCACACCAGCTCACACCTATGGAGAACTGGGTCCCTAACAGGCAGCTGTGTCTGGGACTGATTTCATGTTTCACCCCTCCTTGGGCATAACATCTCATCATTTGGGGCCTCACTCAGCTCCTCCTCACTGAGCACTCCCAGCTGCATTCATTTTCTGTGGCACAGGATTAGGCCCCAAGGTACACATCCTGAAAGGCTTTTTAGTAATTCTTGTAGTGGCCAGACCCTGGCAGCCCTCGTCCCCCTGCGTTAACCTGTGGCAGGTTAGGCACTTTGCCCTGTAGTTGTGTGACCACGTCGATAGTGTGGTTTTACGACTGGGTTAGACAAGAACTTGCATGGGCTGGTCTGGACAGAGATGATCCTGCCTCCAGCAGGGGGTCAGACTAGATGTGATCTCTGGAGGTCCCTTCCAGCCCTACTTTTCTGTGATTTCAAGTGCTCAATGCCCACTGATCAAAGAGCAGTGGCATCAATGTGCATTAGGCACCTAGCTACCTTTGAGGATCTGGAAATAAATCACCTCTCTGGCAGGCGTGGGCTTTGCTTGCCCACAGGGACGAGGCTGCTACACAAAGTGCCTGCCATTCTTCCTCATCTGGCTCAGACAATGCGCATGTCTCTCCATGATGCTTCTTTTGTGCAGGCGCTGAGACTGCCGCACGTCGATTACATTGAGGAGGACTCCTACGTGTTTGCTCAGAGCATCCCCTGGAACCTGGACAGGATCATCCTGGCACAGCACAAGGCTGATGAATACGACCCTCCCAGTAAGAGCTGCTTACATCCCCAGTGTGAATTGGCTATAAAGGGATGTTATATCCGTGGGGTGTCTGCTGATTTCTGGGGCAGGGTTGAGTCATCCAAGTGCTCGTGGGGAAGATAGAAAACCTGGCCAGAGGTCAAAGTGCAGAAGGAGGGAGGGAGACTATGGCCCCCACCCTGACCTGGAGGGACTCGCTCTTCCACCTGAGTTTTGCAGGTTTGGCAGGTCTTGAGGGAATGTAGCTGGCCAGGGACAGGCCAGGCAGCTCTCTGTGCCATCCTCCCTGCGCCTAGGATTAAATTGGCCCTGGGCAGGGCTGGTTGGCATGGTCTGGAGTGCAGCTCAAGGTCCACTGTGTTTTCTCCAGCAGTTCAGAAGCTTCTTCCTTGCTCCACTGGGAAGGGGGAGCTAAGGATAGAAGAAGTCACAGGCCTGCTTCTCCAAGACCCCTTGCTTAAAGAGTTCCTTTGGCAATCACTGGAAACTCAGTGCATAGGGAGTTTGCAGCTTCAGGCTCTGTCTTGACATCAGATGAGTTGAGTGTGCAGCACTGTTTTGTCTGAAAAACTTGAATTTGCCTGAAAGAAATAGTAAACATTTTTATTGATTTAAATTTAAGCACTTAAGAATTTAAATGAAAAAAAAAAAGGTCACTGGCCCAAAAGACTGATTTCAGGCAGGTGGATTTGGCTGTCAGCACTGGTGTAGAAGAGAGCACTGCCTGGAGTATCTGTGACAGCGCTGGGCTGATGCGAGCTCTCCAGGCTGTAGTCGTGCTCCGTGGGCACTGGCAGCACCATGTTATGTGTCTCTGGCAGATAAAGGAGACCTGGTCGAGGTTTACCTGCTGGATACCAGTATCCAGAGCAATCATCGGGAAATCGAGGGCAGAGCATTCGTGACTGACTTCGAGAACGTCCTGGAGGAGGATGGCACACGCTTTCACAGGCAGGCGAGTGAGACAGCAGCCTGCGCCTGGAGCCGGAGGGCTGCTCGAAAATGCTCCACCCAACCTGTTTTTGAGTGGATTTTGGTGTGTTTGACCGGGCAGCATTTTTCACAAGGAAGGTCTGCACTGTGGGGAAGAGCTGTAGCTCAGTTGCTTCATGCCTTTGTCCTCTTCTGAGGGCCACATTCTCACACTGGCCTTCATTCCCCGCCCCCCAACACCATAAGACACCAGCTGCCCTGTCCAAGATGGTGCATCCAAGATGGTGAGAGATGTAGTCTGAACAGGGAGCCTAGCCTGGTGAGGAGAAAGAGAGGGGGGCACCTGCACTACAGTTTCCATGAAGCTTTACAGCAGGATTTCCCTATCAAAGCCTTTGGCCTTTCAGGCATTTTTTGAGTTATGGCTGAATACCTGTTTTCAGCAGTGGGCAGGGGTGACCTATTTTCTGCCAGGCCCTAGTCATAGTATCAGGGAGGCTCATGGAGTGACTCTCTATGTCAGTGTTTCTCAACCTTTTAAGTAGCAAGTACCCCCTCACTTCTGACAATGTTAATAAGTACCCCAACATGCAATTTTCCAGGGAATTTTATATTTGCAGACTAATGTGTGCCATACATTGGGAGAATGGCTGCGTATATAAGGCTGTGATATGACAGATATCTGATCTGGTGTGGGTAGGGTTGCCACCTTTTGTACCAGGGGTGCACAACTCAAGTATGTACCTGGGCTAGAGGTGATGTTGGCCAAAGCTAGGAGGGCTGAACACCAAATTATTACTAAGGAATTAAATTTTTTTAATTGCACCAAATTTTTTGCCATAGTTTTGAGAGGAAAAGAGGGCGAGAGAGTGTTGGGTACCTGCGTACCCCCTGCCTGTGTCTCATGTACCCCCAGGGGTACACATAGCACAGGTTGAGAAACTATGCTCTACACCCCTGTCTGCACCAGGTCGTCCTGCTGTGTTCAGTCCAGGCCCCCACACGGCTCAGCTCTCCAAGCCTCACCTCCAAGTAGCGCTGGCATGGAGAGAACCTGTCACATTCAACACCTTTGACAGAGCTTGTACAACCCACTTTGATTTACCCTCACACCAGAGCCATTCAGTTCACAAGGAGACTGCTGCAACCCTTGACAGAAGCTGGGGAACTGTCCATTTTAACCCTCAGTGAGAAGTCTTGTGTGGAAGCAGCTTCTTGGCCTTTGTGATATGCCCCGAAAACTTCTGGAGCATGCTGCATCGGGCTGCTGGATCACTTGAGTTTTACCCTCGACCTCTGCCACTGATTTGCTGTATAGTCTTGGGCAAGTCCTTTAACATCTCTGTACCTCAGTTTGCATCTCTGTTACAGAGAAGTAATACCTACTTTACAAGGTGCCTCAAGGCATGTGATGAGTGAGGGAACTAGGGTTTGTATAGAGATTTGATCCATCACTGCATTACTTCAGCATTATGGCATGAACCCAGTGGTGAATCAGACCAATCCGATGAACAGCAGCTGTTCAGTTGCACTTATCATCCTGGTGCTTGGGATCCTCCCCTTAGAGGGGATCCTTGGGCGGCCTTTTTGAAGGGACAGGATCCCTTGTGGGGAATAAAACAAACCTGCAGTGAGTAGAGGGGCCCAACTGCAAGAGTCCATTCACACCTTGCTCTGTTACTGCCTCTCTTTGGTATGACTGCCTGCGGCCAGGCGTAGCACATCCACGGGGTAGCCACGGTGGAGAAGACCTGCATCTCAGCTTCACCAGAGGTGGGAAGAGGGGCACACAGATGGCTGGCTGTTCGGATAACGGGCATCCAGAGTTTTAATCACTAAAGCAGACAAAGAGCTTTGGATGGGATAAAGCCTCATGCTTCATGGTTTAAGCCTCTAAGACAGATTAGGCTCAGACCCTTGTGGGGAAGCAGCTTCTCTTAGCTCTGCTTACTGGGGTTTTCTTGCACTTCCCGAGAAGCAGCTGGCACCGGCCACTGTTGGAGGCCTGGGCTGTGTGGCTGTCCCAGTGGGCAGCTCATCTGTTAGGTAGCAGATGATTTTTCCCCCTGTGGCAGCTGAGTCAGCTTTAGGTCTTCACCGAATTCAGACCCCCCGAGTGGTATGTCGCTGCTGCCCCACTGAAACGTCGTAGCCTAGATGGGGTGTGCTGGAATAAAAATAGTGCTTGAATAAACGGAGCCTGAAAATAACAGGGAATGCCCCCAAGTAACTGGCTGTTGCACTCAGCAGAAGCATTGCACCAGCGATGATACCTGTTGGTGAGAGTGTTGCAGGAGTGGGCCCTGTGTGTGTCCGTGCATGTGATGGCTTGGGAAGGCCTCTGCTTCCCCAACTGACTTCCTCTCTCTCTGGCAGGCCAATAAGTGTGAGAGCCATGGAACCCACATGGCTGGCGTGGTGAGTGGGCGGGATGCCGGCGTGGCCACGGGGGCCAGCGTTCGCAGCCTGCGGGTGCTGAACTGCCAAGGCAAGGGCACTGTCAGCGGGATCCTCATAGGTGAGTGATGACCCTCACCCTGATTAGTGGGTTGCTGGGCCTGGTTGTGACCTCAGTCAGCACCCCCTAAATTAGTCCCTTTGTACTTAGATGCGATCTGCTCAGTGCCAGGAGCTGGGGCACTGCCTGCTCCCCAGAGAGCATGGGCTTCCCATGCTGGCAGGGAGAAGCTGGCTTGGGGATACATAGGGTGACCATATGGGACAATGCGAAATCCAGGACACTGCCCCCCTCCCTTTAAGTTAGCAGTGCTGCTGCAATCAGAGGGGGGTGGGTGGCCTGGTGCAGCTCTGGTATTACTGTTCAGGCAGCTAAGGGAGTCAATGGCCTGTTAGTGACCCATTGTTCTTTACTTCACAGATATTCACAGTCATTTCCCCTTTTTAACGGTCATTCCATTCATTCAGCTAACCTACTTTAGGGCAATTTTGCTGTCTGCTAGGACTTCCTGTTTCACAGCTCATGCTGCTCTGCCTCCCTGCTCCATGTCTGGGATGCTTATTTTAATTTTCACCCGCCAGCTGGGACTGTCCTTCACAATTTGGGATTATCCCAGCCAAACTGGGTATGGTCACCCAGGTGGGGATACATAGATTGATAGATGTTAGGGTTGGAAGACACCTCAGTAGGTCATCGAGTTTGACCCCCTGCCATGGGCAGGAAAGAGTGCTGGGGTCAGACGACCCCAGCTAGGTGCTTGTCCAGTCTCTTCTTGAAGACCCCCAGGGTAGGGGAGAGCACCACCTCCCTTGGGAGCCTATTCCAGATTCTGGCAACCCTTACTGTGAAGAAGTTGTTTCTAATGTCCAACTTGAACCTGCCTGCTGTCAATTTGTGGCCATTGTTCCTGGTTATTTCAGGGGGTGCCCTAGTAAATAGAGCATCTCCCATTCCTTGCTGCCCTCCCCTGATGAATTCATAGGCAGCCACAAGATCACCTCTCAGCCTTCTCTTGCAAAGGCTGAAGAGATCCAGGTCCCTCAGTCTCTCCTGGTAGGACCTTGCCTGCAGGCCTCTGACCATATGAGTGGCCTCCTCTGAGCCCTCTCAAGGTTCTCCGTATCCCTCTTGAAGTGCGGTGCCCAAAACTGGATGCAGTACTGCAACTGCGGCCTGACCAGTGCTGCATAGAGGCGAAGCATCACCTCCCCAGACCTGTTCATTATGCATCTGCTAATACATGATAAAATGCAGTTAGCTTTGTTGCTCACTTCATCACATTGACGACTGTGATCAACTATGACACCGAGATCCCTTTCTGCTGCTGAGAAGGTTGTCCCCCCGCCTGTAAGTGCAGTGGTGGTTCTTTTTGCCCAGGTGCAGCACTTTGCACTTGTCTTTGTTGAACTGCATCCTATTTTGTTTGGCCCATTTTTCCAACCTGTCCAGGTCTGCCTGGATCCATTCCCTGCCCTCTGGTGTGTTAACTTTGCCCCACAATTTGGTGTCATCTGCAAACTTGGACAGGGTGCTCTCCATGCACTCGTCCAAGTCACTGGTGAAGACATTGAATAGCACTGGTCCAAGGACCGAGCCTTGTGGGACTGCACTGCCCACATCTTTCCAGGTCGATATCGACCTGTGCACCACCACTCTCTGGGGGCGACCCCTAAGCCAATTTGCCACCCCCCGGACTGTGTAATCATCTACATCACAGCCGGTCAGTTTATTTACGAGAACAGAATGAGATACCATATCGAAAGCCTTCTTAAAGTCTAGGTAGAGGACATCTACTTCAACTCCTGCATCTAAGCATTTTGTGACCTGGTCATACAAAGAAACAAGGTTAGTCAGGTAGGATCTACCTGCAATCAATACCTGCTGATTTCCTTTCAGCATCATTTCCCCTGCTGGGCTCCCACAAATGTGATCCTTAATGATTTTTTCCAGTGTTTTCCCAAGGGTAGAGGTGAGACTAACTGGCCTATAGTTTCCTGGTTCCTCCCTCCTCCTCTTCTTGAAAATAGGGACCACGCTGGCCCTTTTCCAGTCCTCTGGGACCTGACCAGAGCACCGTGAGTGCTCGAACAGCCGTGCTAATGGCTCTGCTGTGACACTGGCCAATTTCTTCAGCACCCTTGGATGGAGCTCATCCAGCCCCTCCAAGTGTCCCTTCACTAAGTCTGTGCTAACAG
>NW_017728993.1:14313773-14313998 GCF_001723915.1 Gavialis gangeticus | reverse complement strand
CCTATGTATTTAAAAAAGGACTTCTTGTTTTCCTTGATCCAGTTCTCTAGTCCCAGTCCTATCTCTGCCTTGGCCTTCCTGACTGCCCCCCTGCATCCCAAGCAACTGCAGTATAGTCCTTCCTGGTGATGGCCCCCCCTTTCCATTGGGTGTGTGCCTCCCTTTTAGCTAGGAGACATTCCCAGATGCTTTTGGTGAGCCATGGGGGCTTTTGCGCCCTCCTGC
>NW_017728993.1:14295010-14313716 GCF_001723915.1 Gavialis gangeticus | reverse complement strand
AGGATCGTCTCCTTAAGGAGCGACCACTCTTCTTGGACACCTGGCTCCCCTCCCCTCTGGGACCTCAGTGCTTCCCCAACTATTCTCCTTAGCTCATTGAAGTTTACCCTCCTGAAATCTAGGGCTGCTGCCTTGCTGCAGGCCTTTGCCACCTTGCGCTGGATGGTGAATCCCAGCAGGTGATGATGGCTGTCGCCCAGGTGGTTGAGCACCCTCAGCCCCCTCACCAGGTCGTTGCCTATGGCCAGCACCAGGTCCAACAAGACATCTCCCCCAGTGGGGCTGTGCACCTCCTGGGTTAGATGGAGGTCCTGCATTTGGGGTAGGAACCTACGTGAGCGGTCAGACCTGGCTGACTGCTCTTCCTAGCAGATGTCTGAAAGTTCAGGTCCCCCATGATGTCCACGTCCTTTGACCTAACTACCTCTGTGAGCTGACTTAAGAATTCCTGGTCTAGCTCCTCCCCTCGGTTGGGTGGTCTGTGGTAGACCCCCACCGTTAAGTCTCTTTCCCCTTGACTGCCTTGTATCCTAACCCAGAGCACTTCCGTGTGCCCCTCCTCTGACTCTGTGCTAACTGACGAGGATGTGTATTCCTCCTTAATGTAGAGTGCCACGTCCCCTGTCCTGTCCCTCCTGTACAGCCTATAGCCCTTGACATTCACCGCACAGTCATGCGTTGGGTCCCACCACGTTTCAGTGAGCTCCACTATGTCCGGGTTTGTGTCAGCTAGCAGGAGGGTAAGTTCCTCCTGCTTCTTTCCCATACTACGAGCATTTGTGTAGAGGCATTTGAGGCCTCCTGTGGATGTGTGTGCTGGCCCCCTAGTCTCAGCATTGCCCGGGCCTCTGTCGCTTACTTGTGTATATGTTCCGCTTGTCGGTCTAGGCTGGGCTGTACTCGTGGGTGTTGCTTGGTTTGGCAGTCCAAGGCTTTGTCCCCCCTCTGTCACCGATTGCCCTAGTCTGATGCTACCCTGCACTTTCCTTTTGCTCCCTATATGCCTGAAGGACTTTTTGTTGCCCTTAATTTTTGTCTCCAGCCTGAGTTCTAATCCTGCTTTGGCTTTCCTAACTGATTCCCTGCAAGTGCGAGCCAGGGAGGTATACTCCTCCTTCGTAGCTTGTTATGAAGTACGCTCTTAAAGCCATGTGCAGTTCACTCTAGGCTGGGGCAATGATCACGCAGAGCAAGTATCCAAAGTCAAATACAGAATCTTTATTCCCTCGAGCAAGGTGCCTCTGCAGAGGGGTACCTCGCCTACTAGTTATAATACTTTTTTATACTTTCTAAGTGCGTAAGCGTTAGTTCGTGATTAGCTTGTGCTCATAAAAATACCTAATCATCTATTAACTAAATTACTATTCTATCCAATCAAGTGGCACTGTAAGTGTGAACACCGAAGTTTAACTCTCGTGACTACATGCCTCATATATTTTGTCTCAAGATGTTTCTTTATCTAACAAAAACAAATCATGCCCGACTTTCAAGGTTCCCCTGTTCACGAGATTCCCCTGTTGACTGGATTCAGCTAGGTTCATATCTTATCAGTAACTCTCACACAGTACCCCTCTTATCTCCCAGCTGTCTTGTAAGTGCTGTGTCTGCTTTTATGAAATGGAGGCGAAAGGATAAAGAAATGGCCTCACTTTTAGCATTATAAAGCCTTGCTTTTAGCCCTACAAGATTCATAGACAACAAGCTACCCCCCGTTTCCACAGCCTGTATACCTCTTTCTTTGTTCTTAGGCTTCCCTGGACCTCCCTGTTCAGCCAAGAGGGCTTCTTGGCCCCTTTGCCCCTTTTATGCGCAATGGGATTGTCTCCCTCTGTGCCCGTAGGATTGGAACGACCACCCTTCCTGGACCCCCATTTCGCCAGTGCTCTTGAGCTTTGACGCCTCACTAACTAATCTCCTGAGCATGCTGAAGTTAGCCTTTCTGAAGTCTAGCACTTCAGCCCTGCTGGTTAGTTTACCCACCCTTGGCCGGGTAGTGAGTTCAATCAAGTGATGGTCACTATCCCCTAGGTTACCTTGTACCCACAGATTCCCCACCAGGTCATCCCCAAGTAGCTAACACCATCTACTGTAGCTAACACCAGGACTACACAGGTAGCATCGGAGGGCTGGGAGGGAGCCTGGCTTCAGTGAGTTGCCTGTCCCTCTTTGGATTTGTTTGGCTTTCTGGTTTAAATCATCCGTCTGCCGGGAGGAGACCCCTGGCTGCCTGTTCCAACCTCCCTGCAGCCGACACACCTGGCGCTTCCAAGGAAAACATCCCCTGGAGCAACTGCGTTTCTTTCCATGCAGTTCATCATTACGGATGTTTGCATGAAAAGGAGGCTTGTTGCCCCTCTCCAAAGAGAGGGAAGAGGAGTTGAATCTGGTCCCCAAGAAGCGAGTGAGTCACTGGCGTGATGGTTTTCTGCTCTCAGTGTAATTCCTGTTCAATTGCCAGGCCTGGAGTTTATCAAGACCACCCTGGAGGCCCAGCCTTACACGCCATTGGTTGTGCTGCTCCCCTTTGCTGGAGGCTACAGCCACATTTTGAATGCGGCCTGCCGTCTGATGGTGCACACGGGGGTGGTGATTATTGCCGCAGCCGGTAACTACAAGGAGGATGCCTGTCTGTACTCGCCAGCATCAGAACCAGAGGTAGGGAGCAGGGGATGGCCTCTCTTAGGCTGAGCAAGATGCCGTGAGTTAGGGGCAGAATCCTCATCTCTCAACGCGGTTTTGCTGCCTGACCTTGCCTGGTGACATCGCTGCTCTGTGCCTCGGGTCTCCAGCTTTTGGGGTGAAAAGTGCTGGGTTGGGGAGGGATTGCAGGCATGCCCTCCTGCCTCAGCCCAGGTCAGGGTCAGGCAGAGCCACGGTCCTGCTCCATGTTCATACTTCTCTTTGGCTTCCTGAATGGGGTGGCAGGAGGTGGGGAAAGAGGGGAGCATCTCTCTCTTTATAGGAGCACAGTATTATTAATCCCACGGGTATCGTGAATGGCCAGGAAATCTCATCACTTTTAGAGGCCTCTTCCCAAACCAGGAGGCCCTGCTATGCTATTGAACTTGAAAGGGACTCCCTACACCCACTGCCTCTCGCAGGTCCATCATCGCTCATGAAATGACCTGCTCGCACCATTTACCACCTGCCCACTGCTGACGGTCCAGGTCACAACTGTTGTAACATACAGGTTATCACCGTTGGAGCAACAGACTACCAGGACCAGCCTGTTTCCATGGGGACCATGGGCACAAACTTTGGCCGCTGCGTGGATGTGTTTGCCCCGGGAGATGATATCATTGGGGCCTCCAGTGACTGCAGCACCTGCTTCACCTCACAGAGCGGGACGTCCCAGGCAGCTGCGCATGTTGCAGGTGAACAGTTTTAAAGGCTTGAATGCCAAAGGGGAGGAAGAGTGCCAGCATGCTCATAATAAGCTGTATATCGACTGGCAGTAGGCACGCTGGCAGGGGCAGAGACCTTTCTTTTGCTATGGCTGCATGGAGAGCCTCTGTGTAGCAGGGCCATGCTCTCAGGCAGGGCTTATGGGCACGTGGAGCCAGGTTTGATCCCTGCTGGGGAACGGCTGCAGCATTTCCCCCAGTAAAGAGGAGGCTTTTATCAGGGGACTCTTTACCGAGGCTGCTGGAAGGTGAGCAGGAGTGAAGGTGGGGCCTGTGAAAGAAACAGGCCTTATCCTCCACCAGGGATAAGTGTAGGACATGACCACAAGGAACTCAGCTGCTGGATGTTACACCGTCTGATGCATATTAGTGACCAGTGGCTTCAGGGTAGCTTTGGCCCAGAGCCTCCCCCTCCGATGGCTGCATAGCCCAGATGCTGCAACCAGCACACAGAGCAGTTGTCTCCTAACATCACAACATCACATTTTTTGTCAGGGATTAACAAGCAGCTTCAAGCAAATACACGATTGCCCTGATTCAGCCACAAGGCATGACGGGGTGTATGTCATGGTCTAATAAAGACATGCCTTGTGGGTTCCTGGGCCCAAGGCAGAGTGTGGCTCACTGTAAGCGTGTTTCCTCCTTAGACTGTAAATCATGCACCCTTGGGGGTCCTTGTGTGAGGCCAGGATCCCCAGGGTATGAATGTGCAAGGAAAGAGAAGATGCTGACAGTGACAAAAGTATGCTTTCAGCCAGGCAGCAGGTTACCTTGGAGGAAAATCATCCCAGAGGGCAAAACTTTTCAGGCTGTGTCATTAGCATTGTCAATAGGAACCTGTAGGGGAGGGAATCAGTTTTAAAACCAAAGCTGAGGAGAGATGCTTTTGAAAAGCAGCTTCTTCTTTCTGTCTTAATTGGCGTGTGCAATGGAAAGACTGCATTCACTGGCCTGTATGGCTGGAATGGTGGAGCAATACCTGCCATGGGGTGGGGTCCAGTTCATCACGCTTACCCCTGAGCCATGTGATTTCCTGGGATTGCGACTGCCTAAGCAATGTGGGTAGGTCTCTGATAAGGAGAATGCAAAGGATAACTCGTACTGCAGCTGCATCGGTTGGCACGCTCTTCTAGACGAAAAGGCAATCAGGACTCGTAGTAGGGATGATATCATTTATTAGACCAACAAGATTTTTGCAAAAAAATCTCTTTAATTGGAAGCTTTCGGGCACAAAAACTTGCAATTTTTCTAGAGGAAGCATCTACAAAACACTTTCTTCTGCTCTCTTGTGCTACCCAGTGGGCTAATGGGACTGAAGCACCTAACCAGCTAACTACCCATGAGGCTCTGGGCTGTGGTCTTTGGACAAATTATGAAATTCTGAGCTGATCCAAACGCAGTGCAAACAGCACTGCAGTGAAGATGTGGAACGTGTGAATGCTGCAGTGGTGGCACACAAATGCAGTTTGCATCGGGGACTTTCACCCTGATCAAAAGCAAGTGGGATATTACTTCCTTACGTCTAGCTCTGTGGCTTACTATTCTGTTTGTAGCTGAGCGCTCGTTTCCTTCCTAGGCATCGCAGCCATGATCCTGAACACCAACTCGGCACTGACGATCTCAGAGCTGAGGCAAAGGTTAATACGCTTCTCCACCAAAAAGGTTATCAATGAGGCCTGGTTCCCTGAAGACCAGAGACTGATCACACCCAACAGAGTGGCAGCACTGCCGGCCAGACTGGGAGCAGGTAAGTCACTTGTGCACCCGAGTGCAGCTACGCATCAAAAGATGCTCCTGGTGGTAATGCTGCCTAATAACATGGAGATGTGCATGATTGAAATGGCACCTAGCTGGGCTGGGTGTGTGCAACTCTTCTTCCAGTTAGCGACTTGGAAGCTGTGGTGTTGCTGTCTCTATATGGGGTTTTGTAGAGAGAGCAGAGGATCTTACTCTCCTTTGCAACTCCTTGGCCATCATCCATGAGCACTGTTTGGAGAGGAAATTGATAGTCACATTGCCAGGTTACTTTGGCTCAAGAACAAATGTGGCACCTGCAGCATTAGTCTTGTTTGGGATCATACAGCCTGGACTCAAGCGTGGTCTTGCTGTGCTGCACTGACGCCCAAAACATCCCTTTTCAGATGAGCTGTTGTACTGCCGCTCTGTGTGGTCTGCCAGGTCAGGGTCAACTCACTCCGCGACAGCAGTCGCCCGCTGCACTGGGAACGAGGAGATGCTCAGCTGCTCCAGCTTCTCGCAGAACGGCAGGAGGCGAGGAGAGCATGTAGAGGTGATTTGCTGGCAGCCTGTTGTACTGCTTCATTTGTGGAGTTATATCCATTTATGCTGCCAAACTTTCCCTTGGCTCAGCAGATACTTTGGTTCAGCAAGGGCTGTGGGATCTAACCCTTAGAAAAGAGCCTTTGTTGGGAGCAACCCTCGAAAGGCCCTTGAAGCTCCACTGAATGATAGCTAGAATTGGATAGCCTGTGCTCCAATTTGTCGGCTGCTTCATGTCTCCCACCTCCCAACAGCTGTGGAGGTGATGACGTGAGACAGGCTGGGGAAATCCTGTGTGGTGACAGCCTGTGCTGTTAAATGGGTAAAGACAAAGGACTTCTCTTGACCAACCCAGTGACTTGAGGCTTTGCCTCGGACAAGTCATTGTCTCCCCTACCCGGGCTGGATTGACCATTGGCCTCCTAGTCAATTCACTTTTAAAGGAAAGGTGGTCTCACGAGCCAGGCCAGGTCCTAAAGGTACCTTCAGAGATTTTTATCCATCTCATACCTGACTCTCATGTACAGCGTGGTGCATTTCCTGGCTCTGAGTTGTCTTTACACCTGTGTTTTCTGAATTGCAGGACCACGGAGGCAGGCAAGAATGTGTGGCTCACAATGCATTTGGCGGCAGCGGTGTCTACGCCATTGCTCGGTGTTGCATTTGGCCTAAAGCACACTGCCAGATTCATGCCAGCTCCCAAGCCATGGAGGGGGCATTGACCTCAGCTGTGGGCTGCTCCAAGAACCACATTTTGACAGGTACCGTAGACAGTATCTTGTTGATACTTGAGGGGGCAGGTATTTGATCTCACCTCATTCCCTGCTGGATGAGACTGCCTACACCTATTCAAATCACCAGGGACATGCCAGGTTTCACGGTACTCTAGGTAGTCAGAGAATTAAACTCTGAAGGATTAAAGCTAACTTGATACAATTCACCAAATGCCCATTCTGCCTATTGGTTATCTGCTTCTACAATAAGAGTAAGCCAGTCAGACTTGGGAGGCTCAATTTGATATTCACTGGGAGCATCTGTGTGTGCTGATTTAAGGCACTTTAGCCTGATTTAAGGTGCATTAAGGGTGTGTGTCTACATGCGCATGCCTTTAATGCGCCTTAATAATGGCAGTTTTAGGTTGTTCATGCCTAAATTTGATACTTGCCAAAGCAGGCATCAAATTTAGGCACGAATAGCTAAAGTGCATTAACATGTGCAGACGTATTAAGGTGCATTAATGCTGTGTGTGGACTGACTTGGGACTGACTTTACTCCCGCATCAGTCTGCACACATGGCGTTAATGCACTTTAACGCGTGCATGTGTAGACATGAGCCTAAATTGCCTTAATGTGCATTAAGATAATGCACATTAAATTTAGGCATGCCTAATGCACGTGTAGACATATCCATTAAGTCCTTGAGGATCCTTAGGTCTCATTTGTACACAGAGCTGGCTGGTTTGATCACTCATGACCTAAGCAGCCAACTGATGTGTTCCTAATGCTTTCAACTGTCCAGTCAGGCTGCTAATCTTTCACACAGGCTCCCCACTAGCACGCTAACAGGTTTGGTGACTCAAAAAAGTTGTCACTGCAGGTTTGCAAAATGCAGAATCAGTTAGCACCAAATCATCAGCTATCCCATGTGTAGGTGGTGTGTAAAAACAATGGATGGCTTTTTACACTCCTGAGACATTTGCCTATCCAGCACCATTCCGGCACTGGTTCAACTGACAACTTCTGCTTTGGTGGGACCCCTCTAGGGTCTGTATCAGGATTGAGGTGCACTGGCGAAGCTCTTTTGGAGATGCCTCCCCAGCCTCATCTTGTGCTCTTCTAGTGTTTTCAAGGGCAGCAGATGGTCCTAGCACTTAATTACTCCTGAGAGCAGGCTCTTCTTGTTCATTTAGGAGCATTCTGTATTATTGGCAGGTTGTAGTTCCCATTCTCCATCTGGAGAGTTTAGTGACAACGTCAGACCTATTCTACAGACAGAAAACGGGCACAACCACTGCATAGGTAGAAGTGACCTGGTCTCACATGCGTCCTGCTGCCATGCCCCCAGCATTGAATGCAAGGTGAAGGAACATTCTCCTACGGACTTCACAGAACAGGTGAGGAGGAGCCAGTCACCTCAGGTATTGGCAGCATCCTTTCTGCTAAGCTCGTGTGTTGAAATGATTATCTAAAGTCTGTGGATCTTCCAGAACAGAGGGTATTCCAGTGCAGCTGCTTTACACTTCCTCACACCAGCAGTTTGCCATAAATGGAGTTGCACCTGTTTGTACTTGTGTTGAACCAGCTCAGTTCCCCATGCAGGTGGGATGATTTGGCAGGGTGGTTTAAGGTGTCTCCCTATGGTTCAGGTAGGAGAGCCAGAGTCTTGATATGGGCTCATGTCAGGGGCTCTCTCGAGCCAACCTAGCTGTAAATAGGTGGATTCTTGGTAATTCGGGGAATGCAGAGAGGCTAGATGTGATGTCAGCCCCACGGCTTGCCTTTTACATGCTGTTGGTTACAGAGATTGGCTTGCTTTTACCTGTATGCCACCTGGGCTCAGGATATCCCTTGGATTTTTGTTGTGCCTTTGAAGAGTGATCCGATCCCTCTCTCTCTCAGGTGATGGTGTCCTGTGATGATGATTGGACTCTGACAGGATGCAACGCTTACTCCTGGGGTCCTGGCACCCTGGGTGCCTATGCTGTTGATGACACTTGCGTAGTGAGGAATGCCCAGGGTGGCAAAGGGGCATCAGCTATCGCTATCTGCTGCAGAAAGAGAGAGCTGGAGGACAAGCATACCGCCAGCAACCAGTGATGGCGCTGCCCAGGGGCACGGGGCACCTCTGCTGAGCGGAAACTGATGTTACTCCAAAAAACAAACAAAAAAAAAAGCATTCCAAAAGGGTCGGAGCTGATATGCCTCTACTCTTATTGTAGAGGCAGATCTGTTTCCCCCGCCCCCCCCAAATTTGGTCACTGCTGACAGTGACACAGTAATTTGTGCGGGTGGGAGTCCTAACACATCTACACTCCAAGTGCAGCTGTGCTAGGATATCCCCAGCTCCCAGGGCCAAGGGGCTAACTTTCCTTCTACACGATCTTCTGCTCCACTGCATGTAAAGTAAGTGTTAGCTGGGCATCATTTTGGTGTGGGGAGAACTCCTCTCATGCAACAGTTGCGAGATTTATTGTTCCTTTTTTCCCCCCCTTAAAAATGACAAGAAATGAGGTTATGAAACTGGTCAGTCAGATGGTGGGAAGGTGACTTGTGTGTCCTTGTGTGGATCTGGAAGATGGTGCACTGACTGCACACATTCTGGGTTAAGGAGATCAAGCAAATTCTTGTTCATTTTGGAGCCAGTCTCCAAAATTCCCAGCAATCTACATATTTGTGTGTCCATCTCCCACCCTGATACTCTTCCCTCCAACTACCACCCTGCACGTGGCTGAGGCACAAACAGAGGCTTTAAAAGCTTCAGGGCTGGCCCATTTCTGGTATAGGAACAGACTTGTCTTAGAAGGCTGCCTCTACCTGCCTTTGGTCATAGGATATGGGGGTATAGACACTGCCACTGAGGCATATCTGGCTGGCAGGAGCACCCATGGGCAGCTTAGCAGGGCTATGCTGGCATTAGCTCTGGTACTGCGGTGGCCAGACACGAATCCAAACCACTGTAGCTCACTGCCCCTTTGGACTGCAAGTTCTGTGCTGATCCTCCAGGAGGTGCCGCACAAGTGTGCAATTTGTTAGCAGCAGGGGTTTAATTTCTTGTTGGCTCTACTCCAGCTCCTTTCATTCTCAAGTGCCTTACAAACCCAGCATTGCACTAGGTACTGGAGTGCCAGCCCAGCAGGGCAGAGCCAGGCATGCCCTCCCCCTCTAAGACTGCTTTTAAGGATGAGAGAGCAGTGTAACCTGTGTGCACGGTCTGTCAAGGGGGCATTTTGCTTTTTAGCGGACGGCTCACCTGGAGGAGCCGAGGCCAGAGAGTTGCCTTTGTTCTTCCAGGGGGCTCACTGAGTTTTTGCCATGGCAGGAGAGTGGCCTGCAGTCTCCTGCTTTCCCATTTCAGTTTGTTACCTCCACAATGGCTTCAGGTGTCCTCCAACAGACCAGGCCGTTGCCATGTACAGATCACCTGTTGAATGTTCCAGGGATTTGCTTTTGGAGGGGAGTTTTTGTCTTACTGAAATGGCCAAGCTTCATCCCCCTCTCCCAGCCCCTACTCTGAGACATTAGCACCCTACCCACACTGAGACTCACCCCTGGGAGATCCTCCGTTTGATTCTCTGTGAGCCCTGCCTGCCCAACAGAAACCAGGCACTTCCTTTCTGCAGGCTATGTAGGGGGATCAATACCACAGCAATAAGCGTAGTGTTCATTCATAGACAGAGCAGTCTCGAGGAGTTAATCCACACACTCTGCAGTTCAAACAGCCCATGACAGAAAAGAGCTGTCCTGATCCGAGTCCCAGAAGAGCCTACTGTCCTCTCTCACAATACATTGAGATCCCTTACTGAAATTTTACAACTGCTGAGCATTGTGGGATGTGTTCACGCTGTCACAATGTCTAGGAAGAACCTGAATCTTTTCAAGCCGATGCACTGTTCTTGTAGCTTTTCTGTTTACTCA
Source organism: Gavialis gangeticus (assembly GCF_001723915.1). Lineage (NCBI taxonomy): Eukaryota > Metazoa > Chordata > Crocodylia > Gavialidae > Gavialis > Gavialis gangeticus. Next base: position 14,303,397 of record NW_017728993.1, on the reverse strand, counting down.
TTCGATTCCTGCTGGACCATTCAGCTAAACCACTAGCCAACTTCAAATTATGATTTTTGCAGTTTTTTTTTTAATATTAATCTCTTAGTGTGGCAGGTAGATCCCAGCTTACGCTTTATCAAGCTTGCAAACTTTAGTTTAATGGCATGCTTACCGTTACAGATTCACATATCTGCTGTCATTTGATTAGCATTTATTTTAGAGAAAAGTTGATAGCTTGTTTTGCTTTAGCTGTGCTTTCAGGTATTTCAGAGGTGCATAGATGTTTGAACTTGCATGTGCTGCATTCATTTTTTTTTTAAAGGTACAGGAAAAGCTTTCCTAGTACTGTCACATTTTTAGCATTTGTATCTTGAAACTATTTATTTGGGGTTTTATAAACAGCACATTTTATAATGGTGTCTTTTTAAAAATAAAGTCATACATCAATGCGTGTTGTTTGTATGTAAAGTAGCAGAGTAAAACACTCATGTGTACCTGTGAGAAGACCACAACCTAAAGGACTTGCATGGCAGTAGGCCAATGGTACCACCAAGGCTGATGGGATCTAAAAATTCGTTATTCTCTACCAATCCGTGTGCTTGTTTACACGCATGCATCACATACCGGACACCGAGCCAAACAGTGGCTGAATGCCTGAACAACAGATCTACCTGGTTGTGCTCTTTTAGATCATCTTAAAGGTATTGAGTGCAGAAGTTACCTGGTCTTTAAACTATTGCTACAGCAGCTTGTAATGATATTCAAGGGCCAACACTCAACCGATTCTATACGCATGGCAATGAGAAGCAGGAGTGAGAAGTTCTGTTCAATCCAGGAACAAAGTGGGTGGTTCCCCTTCCTCCCCCAGCCTCCCAAAATGACTAACTGGTAGCTTTTAATCAAAGCAACCCCTTATTAAAGTACTTACAGGCTTTTTGAGTTCTGATTCTCTACTTTTGAAATGCATTCATTTCCCTTTGATCATACCCACGAGCCTTGTTTATGCTTTCCTGCAGCTGCATTTATATTTCAGGCACTGCCAGATAAGGACACAGTTAGTTACTGATTCTGTAGGCTGGTGCTGAGGGCATTTACAGCAGGCTCTCCTGCATTGCACCTTCAGGTTTCCTAGCCCCTTGGCTGTAGGTCAGTCTTGGTCTAGTCCAATACTTATACCAAGTGGGGCTCTCTAAGAGGAGGGACTAAGGGAGACCCTCTTCCAAATAGGGTGCAGAGGGTAAGATACTTGCATGCCAACACAAGGAATTAGTTAAACATAGGTCTCTTCTCTCCCAGTAAAGCTACTGGCTATTCTGGGGCTGCTGCCCTCCTGTTCACCCCCCCCCACCCCCCCAAGTGATCATGGTGGTTTTGGTGTCACCCAGTTTCAGTAGCAGTGCATAGACAGGGTAATGAGCACGCTGCTCAAACTTTTCAAAGGCTGTTTGTTAAAATTACTTCTAACCGCACTAGGCTGATGACTGGAGTGGGCTGGACAGGACCCTCTCATCATACATCACTACTAACAAAGGAAAGGGAAAGGAAGTGACAACTGTAATTCAAATTAGTTTGCTGTAGAACCATCATCTGAATTTGGTACAACGAAAACATAGTTAAAGAGGGGACATAACTTACTAACTGGATTACCATGGTACAGATAATCATGCTAGGCTGTAGTTGCAACCATTAATAACCCTCAATGAACCAAGCATTAATCTGGGTGGAAGATGGTTACGAAGGAAGGCATCACAGGTTGTGCTTATGCAGCGGCAGTGTATGGTTTTCAGCTTGGGTGTGGAGGCAACTGGCAGCTCTACGAACTGGGCTCCCATTGCACTGGCATCTCTATTTTTGTTTTCTTTTTTTGGTCAAAACTGCTTCTTGTCTCTGAATGTGAAAAGATTCGATTGCACAGTGACTGTAGGTTTGCAGTCAGAAGTGACAATTTTTGCCTGCTCTGGCCACAGAAACCAGTTTATAGCCATGACCAAATAAGTTCATGGCTGCAGACAGCTTCAGAAGTGGCTGATCAGATGAAAATCATTACCCTTCATTGTATGAGGGGTTAGATGAAGACAGTTCAAAATAGAGTGTCTTCTGTAACTTCTGTCAGCGCTGATGCCAGCCTTGAGTTGTTTTCAGAATGAGAGGAGGGAAAAGGGAATGGAGGGAGTTCAGTTTGCGGGTTTTTCAGCCCCTGCTGGAGGTTGGGGTGAGTGTACTGGGGGGGCTCCAGTACACCAGCCCCACCATCCAGAGCTGGTTGGGGAACCCTTAGAACAAGCTCCTTCTGCTCCCTTCCCCTCCCTCCCATTTTGAAACAGGGACAGGCTGAAAGAGAGGAGGGGCTGTTGCTGGGGAAAACCAGGTGCAGGCTGTGGCCAGCAGCTAGACTCCCCTCCCCCTGGAATCAACAGTGAACGTCTGTCTGGTCCCAGGGGATTGTCATAACTCAGATCGCTTCCTGCAAAGCGGAAGTTGCACTTCTGTCTGCATCCCAGAAGTGCTAGGGAGCAGGCTGATGTTATTGTGCTTCTTAGCTAAACGGTTTTGAAGATAATACTGAAGTATCTTGAATAACAATTGATCAGCAGGCCAGCACTGAAAGAACACTTAAGTCATACTCTCTACAGGAAGACTTTCTTCTTTCACAGCAAACACTGCACATGGAAGAGACTTACAATGAAGACTGCAAAAGGAAGGACTGTTTTGCAGCGAGGCAATGCCATTTGATCAATTAAACTGAAAAGGATGCCTCTGATGACTGTCCAAGTTGAGCACACACTCCACTTTCACAACCAGAGGTTGTTCGAGCATTTGTGTTCTCAGGAAAAGTAAATTGATCAATCTGAATTCAAGATTAGCTCCTGCTCACCTTAACATCTCAGATGCACAGGGTATTAAGAGCAGTAAAAGTGGTTCTTAGACTTCCAAGTTATTTTTTAAGCAAACAGAGTAAGTCTGAGGGATTCTGAACTCAAGACATCGAGGCTTGAGGAATGTTTCCACTTCACTTTAGAAATGACTTAAGAAAGAAGGCTGAAGGATATAAAATGTTGCTGGGTCAAATAGGAAAGCAAAATACAGGCTCCTTAGGGTTGGCCACAAACTGGTGTAATAAAAGCTCACCACAGGGTACTAGAAACTGTCATTCATCAGTGTTCCTAATTTAGCAGGAAGATCAAAACTGACTTTCCCAAAAATGAGGGAGAGCAATGAACAATTGCTTGTTGGCCAAAATGAGTGGGAATGGGACAATTTTCACTTTGGAGGCATAACTGAAGACAGCAGCATTATCTAGAGCAAATTAGCATTTTTATAGTACCTTCAGTGCCCTCACATAAATCCTCCCAATAAGGTACGTCATGGTTTTTGCCTGGGACATGAGCAAAGCCCATCAATCCACTCGAGGATGGAGTGAGATCCACAACCACACAGTGTATAAGCCCCTGAAAAAAAAAAAATGTACTCCCAACGCTTTCAACTGTTAAGCATGGCACTGCACCGACTCCAGGCCTTGGTTTCCTATCAAGGGATTAACACAATAGGTGGTGGCAGCCTTGATCTTGCTTGAAAACAGTTTCTTTGAGAGCATGCTGCTCTGTGGGCCTTTGCCAATTAAGAAGTCTTTATCCACAGGATGAAGTGAGTGGTAAAAAGCGTCTGGCAGGAAGAGCTTAGTTCTTTTACGGAAGGTAGGGCTGTAACCAGATCCCTGCTTGATCACAACAGGAGACAAGAATAACAAAAGGACAAGTAGATTAAGCACCATGTACGTGTCCTGCTCCTGGCAGAAGGTTGTTCTTCTTTGAACCAGCACCAATGGGAGTATTGAAAAAATCCAACTGCCTTCCAAATCACCTGCAAAAATAAGTCAGCAATGCTTTGCAACTTGACGCAGGGACCATTCAGACTTTAACCAGCCTAATCAGCAACTTGAAAAGCAGAAACAACCCAACACACCCCATTCGACTGCGAGAAGCTGGCAGGAATTAGTGCAAAGCTGTTACACTCACTCACTGTTGTGCTTGCAGAGACCCTCACGCTAGAGACAGCTGGGTCAGCAGTAGCATTAGAAAGGACCCACTGATGCTGAAGGAGAAAGCAGCAGCATGGAGGGGGCATCTATGTCAGGGCATCTTTCAGAGCTTGCGACCTGAAGGATTGGCCAGGAAGGGTTTAAGGATCAGATGTTCAACAAAACAGCAGCATAATTGTGCACAATCTAAAGATTACACTAGTTTCTTTGAAAGGAATAACTTTATTCCATTGACCAGGAATCCCAAGGCCATTCACCAGGACTACCTAGGGATTTTTTTTTTAACTCCCGGTAGCAAGGTTTATGCATAAATCAGACAAGTCTCTCCGCGAGGGCGCGCACACACGCTATGGCTGCTCCCTTACCGAACATTTTCGAAGAGGTATAAAAGCATTTTCATCCAAAAGATCGGCAGTAAAAATTACAACAGAGAAACGTGGCACAATTCACACACAAATTAGATTTTCAACTGCTTCCAAAAAATAAAATAAATCTTGCAATGCTGGCAGCTTGGAAACCGACTCATTTGGCTAGGTATCGTCTTATTGAAAGTGCTAACCACGGACATCGTGAGCAGAACCAAAGAAGTTTGCAGTGGTTTGGAACGTACAGTGGTGACAAGCAAATGTTGGTGCCCAGACTTGTTGCTTTGAGCTGGAAGAGGGCATCGTTTCCACTGGAAATAATGGGAACTTGAAGCGACAAACGGATTGATGGTGGCCCATAAGAACAAATACTGACCATCATCTACTACGTCACCACTGTATCCTGACTGAGATTTATGACCCGTTACAAAGCAATAGGAATGGGGAATGTAGGGGTGTCAGTAAGAAATGATTTATTCAAAATTAATTTAAAACATCACATTTAAAATTTCCCAGCATGGTATCAGAAACATTTATAAAACACGCTCGCTCGGCCACGTTTCAGTGAAGACACTGTTTTGAAAAAAAGTGATATCCACTACAATGCCGTCCTTACTCTGCACATGCAATTTATGACAATGGTTCTCTAACCTGCAATAAGTTATAGAGCTGTACAACTGAAATCATATCGGATATTTACTTCAACAGTGAAATGACTGGTTAATTTTAAGATTAGTGCACAACAGTGAAAAGCTGTCTGCCGGCCCTTGTTTCGGCAACAGTACATAAAAGTAAAAAGAAAAAAAGGCACTTCTTGGCTGGTTGTGCCTTTGACTTGGCAAATTTATCCGTTTTGGAGGTACCCAGGCACTCCATAAGATTTCCCCCTTTCCTGTGCATGTTTTTTTTGTTTTTTTGTTTTTTGTTTTTTTTAAAGTAAGGCAGAATCCATAAATAAAGGCAAAAAGCAGTGCAGAAAATGCGACGAACTCAAGATGCAAAATGTACAAAATATGAAAAGTCAATTGGCACAGAAGAAACTAGTATCCAGAGCTACTAGAGATCACAGAACTGTGTTCAACAAGGAAAAGCAAAATGGTGCTCATGTAGTCCAACTGGTTTCCAGTTATTTATGAGCAAATAAACCCTAACTGTTGTAGTTGAAATGTTGCCCGGTCAAGTGAAAATACAAACGATGCCTGATCATTCTCTCCCCGTGTTAAAATTTTTATAAAATCCACACAACGTCCTCAACTCACTCAAGGAACTATTCATCATATACAACCAATACCAGCTTTCTCAGTAATTTCAAAGCATAAGCCAATGATTGCAGATCACATGATTAAGACTACAGTTTATTCAATATGTCTCCAATTGTTAAAAAAGATGACTGAATGGAGTCAAACTGCAAGAAAGTTCCACTGGTAAAGTGCTTTTTTTTCCCTTGTGAAACTATTCATCAACATTTTTTTTTTCAAATCCAGCAATGTCATTTAATCAACACTTGTGTTTCTGAAGACAACAAAGCTTTTTTTTATTGCTCTTCCCAATTTTCTTTTTGACAGAAGAAGGTCACCAGGAAAAGATAAATTTCAGAGTTCCTTGTACCAAAGCCGTTCCATAAGGAATCACAGTTTTTACTGAGCTCTCACTGAACCCTCTGTAAAGCGCTATACAAATTAGCAGGGAGACATATTAAATACAAAGGTCCTTCTGTAAACTGATTCTTTAACTAATATTTTACAAAGCAAATGTAAGTCATCACACATCTTTACATAATTTTGAATAATCCTATTCAATATTAGCAGAAAGATTAAAAATTTGCCCTCCATACCTAAAGGCAGTCTGATTTTGTTTTCCTGTATAAAAACCAAGAGATTTTTTTTTTTTTGCAGCATCACAGAAAAAGCAACAGTTTTACATTCACTCATTTAAATGTTCACATAAAATTTTCAACCACTAGCTTTTGTGTATTTGATAAAATCCGCTTGACAAACTGCTCTCTGCAGCTGGACTGTCACACTAAATACTGCAGGGAAAGATGTACTTCTTTGTGACATTTACCGTTCACAAGCCTTCGCAGCTGAAAAAGCTTTTAACTCCGAAGGAAAATAAATCCTTGAAGGTTACCACCCATTCAAATAAAGCAGTCTCTTCTCCAGACTCCTCCAAAAGGTGTAAGTGATGGGACTCCAGTTTCAAAAAGGTACCAGGCATTAAACTATTCCGAGTTGAAATCTTGAGTTTTGCAGATATCCTCTAAGGGTCAACATCATCAAGGTCACTTTTAGGTTCACCAATCATCATGGGAGACTCTGAGCCCTTTCAACAACAAAAAAAAAAAACAAAATTAAGGAAATTATTTTACGCTGCTCTTCAGAAATGTACACTATGAAATGTCACCTTAAGGTTAACTGCCCTGACTGCATGCAGTGTTTTATTCCTGCTGCCTGAACCACCAGCCATGCTCCATTCAAGAGGCAAACACAAAAGTATGGAGTATTAGGATTTTTTAATATGAAGCTAACCGCTGCAATCACGTACCATGAATTGTTAACTTGAGACAATGCTTGATGCATTTCTATTGTTTACCTGCTGTAGAGCGCTCTCTCCGTTCTCATTGGCTGGACTGCTTTCTGATCCATTACTGCTTCCTGACTGATCCTTTTCGTTCAGCAAGGCTGTGGCATATGCCAATGTGTCCTGTGGTGGAACAGGAGGTCAGGAGGTTAGGGGTCTGGGGCAGAGGGTACCCCCTTCTACACTATGCAATGATAGTAGACCTATCACCACTTCCTTGTTTTCAGAACAGAAAAGGGCTCATGCAGAATCTAACAGATTAATTTAAGGGCTGTCTTCAGGAACACGCTTCTAGAAGAGGAAGCACTCAAGTGTTTGAGTACATGGTGAGGCCAAGAGGAGAGCCACTAAGCGAAGGGCAGGAAAGAGGACTGCAAAGCATGAGCTCTCGTGACTGACAGACCTGTGCAGAAATCGTGCGCTGGAAGGTTTTTGCAGTTGAAGTTTCATTGGACACGTTACTCTGTGGAGCCCAGTAGTGTTCAGACATCTAGATAAAAGCCAAAATAAAAACAGTGCATTAACTGCAGTAGAAACTTAACAATACCCAAGGCCTCAGACGCACCTCAGCAAGAGGGGCCAAAACTCTTGAGGTTGATGCTTTTGAAACACTCTTGACAGCTGACTGGAGACTTGGTGTCAGTCTCACTTAAATGACCATTTTCAAGTCCTGAAAGGGCTTCACCTGAGAGGAATAATCCATTAGCACAACAACTGTGGTGCTGTTTTTACAGCAAATTAAGTGGAAAGGCAGCCTGAGATCACAGATCACACAGCAGTGCTGAAGGTCCAAGCCTGACTCAGGTCTGACTGCAACAGCAGGACATGGACCAGCTGCTCAGCTTCAAAAAGAGTACTGGGAAGACATAAGATAGTCTGCATCAACGCTGAGGGAGCTGGTTCTAGAGATCCCAGCCACAGCCCTGGGAACGGAAGGGGAAAGGACAAGTGTTGCTGTTGAACTGTAATGGGCTGTAGCCACAGCTTCTTGCGAAAGGTGGTTCCCTGCACCGGCAGAGGCAGGGCAAGATAGTGACACCGGGTTTTCCACGCTAAAAGTCCCAATATCGGTTCTCTGGCACTGAAAAAGTCCGTACGCGACTCTCATGACACAGAGACAACGACTGGTGATTATCACAAATTTAGCACATTGATCATTTGTACTGCTACATAAGTGTGTATGTGCAAACACACATTAGAGAGATGAAAAAGCCAAGCAAAAACTTTCAAATGTAACCATGTAGCTATATTACAATAGGTATTACTGAATACACAAAGGAAAAATTGTATGCAGTGCTAAGAACGATCGCAAAAAACAGATGGAAAAAATAAATTGGTTCCTAAAATAAGCCAAGCAAAATTTGATGTTATAGAAGTCTGGCTGCAAACACAACTAGGGAAAAAAAAAAAAAAAAAAAGAG
>NW_017728993.1:14260231-14294881 GCF_001723915.1 Gavialis gangeticus | reverse complement strand
AAAAAAAAAAAAAAAAAAGAGAGAGACTGCTTCTCTATAACATTACCTTCTTCTGTAGCCACTGTACAGCCCAGCTCCAGTGATGTGAATTCTCCTTGAAATAGTCTTTTGCAGTTGGGCACCTTGGAAATTCAGAGTGTGTTTATTATCCACAATTAAAGCAATTCAGGCAAACGTGAAATGCAAGGGCAGAAAAGACTGCACTTCACAGATGCTACTAGTACTTATATGTACATAAAATAAATGAGAGTAAAACTTTATACAAGGCAATTCATTACCTGAATTCAACCCATTCAAATGTAAAGATGAACCAGCGGCATCATAAATTAACAAGACAGGATAGGACTTATATACTGTAGGACCTAATATGACTTTCTCAGATTCATTTGCCAGGATCTGCTTGTGCTTTTCCTGCAAGATTTGGCATTTCCTACAGAATACAGTTGTGTTGCTTTGACTTGAAATGCTGGTGTTAAACAGCTGTTTCAGGAGAAAAGTGCCCCAGATGCTAATAGGTAAACCCTCACTAGAGCACTGTGCACCCCATTTTCAGGACATGAAGAAAGCTTCCAGGATGATTTCAGAGGCAGGCCTCTGAACTACAACTGCACCACAGTGACCCAGCCTAAAGAGGACACTGAGAGACATGACAGCAGCCACGGCAGCAGGCAGGCTTGAGACTGGTTGAAAATGGTGACACTGTTATTATGGAAAGTTTAACATTAGAACAACTTACTTCTGAGCAAGAGTAACCAGGAACTTGACACACTGATAGCAGCGACTGCTATCCACGTGGTTACTGTGGTGCATCAAAGCTGTAGAAGAAATACGAGCATTGAAAAGATGACTGTTTTGTGCCAACAGGAGCTACAAACTCATTTGAGAGTCACGTTCAAGCAAAAAATAAACAGAAATAATAATAATAAAAGGCCATGGCATAATTTCATTTTAGATGCAGCTTCCAGAAATGAATTCTGCAGATGTTAGCATGATTATGTATATTTTGAATGTACCACTGTACTCATTCTGTTCAGGATTTTCTAAATGTTACTACATTTTCTTATTGATTAAAAGACATCAAAAGGAAAAAAATACACAATTTATCTGAAATCCATGTACAACGTATTAAAATCTGTTGTTGTGCTGTTATATCCTGTCATCTATCTTACAAGGGAATCCTTACATGGTTCCACCCTACTAGGGAGCAAACTATGTTCCCAGTTAAAACCAGATATCAGAACCAGATAACAGAACTTTCACTTACATCAAAACTTAGAAATAGCTGTCTTGCTTTGTAACTCCTCGAAATGTAAATGCAAGCAAAATTTATCTCCTTGTAAGCCCTCCTCGGGAGGATGAGGAAAAGTACAACAAGCTATTACCAACCATCTAAGAAACTCTCACCATACAAAATGAAATAATTGCCCCTGAATTTTATAAGAGAAACCTTATGCTGGACAGATGCAGGGAGAAACAGCTGTTAGATCTGCCTGAAGCAGGCTTGGGACTCACCAGGTATGAACAAATGTACCCTTTAATAGCCTAAAAAAAGGGAGAGAGGGAGCTCCCTTTGCAAGTGGACATCAACACCTATAATCTAACTTTCCCTAGTGGTACAAACTACTAAACAGCCCCAATGTTGACCCTGAATAAAATGGGATTAGAATTGAACCATCTTTGCTACACTTGAACTGCTACAGGATCACGCAGACGTAACAGTTACATCCAAACGCTTACATCGATATCCTCTGATACGGATATCATTGTTGCATCTGTCTATATCCAAAGGCTGTTTTGTTTAGATCACAAAGCAATGGAATAGGCAAGCCAGCTGAACTTTTCCCAGCGAGTTGTGAACAGCTAGCTCCTGTATCCTGGAAGTTTGAGGGATGTTTAAAGTTACCATACTGACATAACTGTACATTATGTCCAAGTGCCTTCTGTGGGGTTATTGTTCTTTAATTTCCTTTCTTGGAATACGACCTTCACTAGTGCAAGAGATGTGCCAGGTCTTAGCTGCAGAGATATTGGAGCAATTTCAGTCTATTGCTAGGGCTTTCTAGGTAAGACTACAACATTTTATGTTCAATACAAAGAGCTCTCCCAAAGTCGTAGAAAATGTCCAATTTAGTAACGTGTTATAATAGGCTTACGGTTGGCCTACTTGCCTAGCAAACCTTTATCAGTTTCAAATGCAAATTTGATCCGGTCTACTTGTAAGGGGTCTTCAATAACCTGTGAAAGAAAGGAAAGATTGGTAGATTTTAGAGTTCTACAGCAAGTGTAAGGCAGTTTCTACAATCTACAGCTATAGTCTCAGCTGCTTCAGATTTCTATATAAAACGCACTTACTTAGTTCCAAAATGAGAAACAAAACAAGCGTTTCACTGATTATTGTTGTAAAAATGAGGCAACTTAAACAAACAGAGTAAAAGCCTTTGCTGAGAGAAGGCAACATTATTTCATTAGCGAGCGTAAGAACCGTGATCATAATGCCTTCCTTCAGTGACGAACTTACACGCAATCCAGCCTACTCACACGTCTCATAAAAAAGTTTTTCCTTTCCACCTACCAATATCTCATGAAGTAACTGGAATGTGTTCTTCAGTTCATGAGGTGGAGCAGTTTCCAGCTGGTTCTGTATAGCAGAAAAAGTTCACCAGATGATGAATAAATACACCAATGTTCAAAAATACACTGGATGTTTAGCTTGAAGAAACTTGGAAGAACATTTTAACTTTTTTTAAAAGAGAAAAACTCTCAAGGAACTGCACACATGCCAAAAAAGTTACAGCAACCAGCAGGACACAAGCCTAAGTCCAAAGGTAGGACAGATCATCACAATGAAAGCCTACTTTGACTAGCTTCATACCTTGATGAAATGTAGCATGGTGAAGGAAAAGTGTTCATTACAAAAGCAGCAATATACCGCCATCTCAATGAGAGCTGACAGCGATCCAGTTAGCTCCCGTAAAGCGTGCATCACCTATAAAGAGATACATATAATTGCAGATATAATTATAATTGTTGAGTCTTCGGTAATATTCTGTGCCACTGTTAATCCCTATCTTTGCGAAGCTTGCCTTCAGTGAGAATTTGGCTTGCGAGTACACTACTGAAATGCTGCAGCACAAAACAAAAGGCAGATGAGTAGTTTTTAGGATTTGTGTGATTTTCAGCTGGTTGCTTTTCAAATGTTCCCTTTATACCACAAATGTAACGGTATTTCAAACAAATCATCAGGTTTTAAGTACAGAAACCTCTGTGGAATTCAGAGCAACAGCTACCTCCATGAGATAAGGCTTCCCTTCAGGCAAGAACAACAAGGCTTCCACTTCTTCATGGAGGGCCAGAAGCGGACCTGAGGCAGTGATGCTGAGAGGTGGACGTTGTTTAAAGAGACCAGGAGCTAAGAGAGAAACAAAAAACACATCCCGGAGATATAAACACCACACTGTTCTAAATAAAACTTCAAAAGCGAGCAGTTCGCGACAACCTTTTGCCATGGCTGCCTCTGCTGGTAGCAAACAGTTAAGGGCATACGCGGCAAATATTGTACCCCACATCACATACCATTGCTTGAGCATAAAAATGAGTCTATTAGTATTAGTATGTTATCAGGATATAAATTGCTAAAGTACCAAAACAAAGTACTTGTGTGCGCTAATTTTTAGGACCTTCTATCCATGTTCTAATTATACCGTTTTGTCTCAGCCTCAGGGGTTTTAACAGTGCTTGCCACCATCCAAGTGCTTTACAGACTGCAACCCATCTCAGTTTGGGAAGTTTACAGCACAATACAAAACAGTAGTTATTCTTTAGGATGGAGGCTGGGATGCCTTTCAACTTCCTCTTCAGTCCTGAGGATCAAAGCTTCTATTTTAGCCCCTTCCACAACCCATTACTTGTATAGTGATGTTCTTCCAGCTGAAGCATTCAGGCTAGTCATTCTACCATGCCTAATTGCTAAATGTTCTTTATGGTTTAAAAATCATATGGAAAATACAAGAAGAGTATAATATCCAAGACTGCTCAGCAGGCTCCAAGCGTAGAGTCTGGTATAGTTGTAACCAGGCCACATGTTTAGGTGATTAACGGTATGATAAACTGGAAGCCAGCCACAAAGATACTACAGAAAACATGTGTAAACTTTGCAGATGGTTTCCATCACACTTTGAATTTGCAGCGGTGGGGGGTTGCCACTGGCCAACAATCACGTGATCATCTGCAAGATCAGGACTACCATCCCAATCAGCTGACGACTGGCGGATCCAGAGCATTCTGGGGTTCAAGATGTGGAGCGCTTCCAATCTGCCGGTCATCAAGTGACTGCACAGGGCTTCAAACTGGCCCTGTGGATCCCCAGAGCCAGCTGATAATCAGCTGACTGTTGGGCACCTTGTCAGGGCAGGGGCACCAGCTATTATGGCATGATTGGGATCCGATCCTTGATCTCAAAATAGTGCCTTCTGCCATTTGTGTGTGGCATGGCAGGAGGTGCGACAGTTGGGATCACAGATCAGATCCCACTGCGCCTTCACATGAACATCTGTCAAAGGCTACAGTACTGTCTTACATGCCTATTTTTTCCTCACCAATGACAAAATTAGTTCCAACTTTTACTGCATCAGTAACATGCTAGACAGAGGTTGAAAGGCAGTTCTTACCTATGCTCCTCTGCAAGGAGACATCAGAGTGCAAAACGAGCAGCGCCACAGTATTGTGAAGGTATCCAAACTCACGAGCTTGTGCCGAGCTCCACCTGCGGTTCTGGGCAGCAAAGAAAGAATGCCACACTTTATCCACTGATCCCTGTCAGTGACATGTCTGAAGAACCCCCATCTGAAACATTTTCAGCTTTGCAAGCCAGTAAAAACTTCCTTTTATTAAAGCCAGTGACAATGCACTCAAACCAACAAACCTACTATGCACCAATTCCTACAGACACCAGGGGGAGTTTAAGCACAGTTTTAACCAAAGACAGCAAACTATCAAAAGGGAATTATTTTTTATTTTTAAACGAACAACAACTACAAAAAATTCTCATGCTTAAGTCAGAGGACAAATATGCAAGAAGACAAAATCAACAAACCCAAGCATGCAATATGTGAAACACAAGCTTTACCTGGTTATTCTGCCGGTTGGGGCCAAGGAGGAAGTTGATCATATGCCTTAAGGCAGAATGTCTGAGAAGAAGATTGCTAGCCCTTATGCCCTGCTGTTAAAAGACAAAACCAAGTTACATACTTGCAGGTGTTGAGAAATATGGGCCAAGAGGGAGGAAATAATCTGCCCAGACTATAAGCTAAATTCCCTACTTTCCCAAGTGTTACCTCATCATTACCTCATTGTATAGCTGTGGCCTTCCAGCCGAAGCATCCAGGCTAGTTATTCTATCATGCCTAATTGCTAACTGTTCTTTAGGATTTAAAAACCATATGGAAAATGCAAGCAGAGTATAGAATCTAGGACTGCTCAGTAGGCTGCAAGCCTGTAGGGTCTGGTCGTCTCAAAATGGGTCTGACTTAATTTGACATCAGCGATTTATGACACACAAAAAGCACTTTAAACCATACATCAGATTTAATTCAACATTAGTTGCTCATAAACGGGAATCGCAGAAATAGCACTAACCTGTCAGCTATTTAACTGTCAACTGAAAAACTTTGTCCCCATTTGTTTTTTAATGAATTTAAATGATTCCATTGAGACTTTGGCACAACTGGACACCTTGTAAATGGAAGTATACAAATGCAGGATGATTATTTTTCTGTCCTAATGGCTTAAAACCTATTACAGAACTAGGAGCTTCACTCAAGAATTCCGGAAAATCCTCTTTACCATTGTTGTCTAAAGCAGCGGCGATCCACCTCTGGCTCATGGGGCTCCCCACAGGCCTGGACATTTGGTAGCACTGGCAGCATCTGGAGCTGTAGCAATTACCACAGCCATAGCTCCTCCACCACCAGATGTCTGAACCTGTGGAGGAGCCTCATGGGGTGGATGATATGGTCCCACATGCTGAATTGTGGCAGTACCCCAGGATGGGCCAGTACACAGGCTCGCGCCTGTGGACCAGCCCTGTGCCACGCATCTGGCCCATGGGGCTGGACAGGTTGAGCACCACTGATCTAAAGTAGGTTACACAATACTTTTTTTACCCTTTCAAAACTAACAAATATACTAAGCTATCAGTTTACCTTTTGTACAAAGTTGTTGAACAGCAAGAAGTACTGTGCACAGTTTTTACAGTTCTCGGGAACATCTTTATCCAACAAAGCAAGTAGCACCTCCAGTAACTGATGTAGACTTTTTAGCTGTGAAAAACACAAATCTAGGTTAAACTAGCAAGTCTACAGTAAAAAGCAAACAAACAAACGATTCCCAATATCAAATATAAATTGAAACCATAACTGTGGCTTCAAGTAAGACGCACTTATGATGATTATAAAGAATAAAAACAGGATACAGGGTATGTCTATATGAGACACTTTACCCCACAGCAGACTAATCTGCTTCACGGTAAACTGTCATTGTCTACACATGTGCAGCAATTAGTGTGCAGTAGACTACTTTACTGCACTGCTGGATAGTCCTGTCAGATACAAGTGGCATCTGGCAGCACAGTAAATTACTGCACTTAAATGCGCGTGTAGATAGCGATGTCTGGATTAGTTTACCAATTCAGTCACATTAGCTGCACGTGTAGATGCACCCAGTTAAACTTTGCTTTACCCTTCCAATGGAGTAATGTTGTAGGTCTTAAACTGCAAGCAACGAACATGGGGTATTGCCATCCAGCACAGCACACTCAAAGTAACAGAACTTCGTTCCATTTTACTGCAGGCTTCAATTAGATTACTTTCCACACAGTGGCCTAGAGGACCGGTCTGTTTTCTCCTTCCCACTAGACCAAATTTATTCCATCATAAGGAAGCATTTATTGACAAAGTCAATGTGCAAGAGTAGAGAGTTAATTCAGAGGGTAAACAATAATTTAACAGTAAAGATTGATTTTAAAAGCTCACTAGTAACTCATAAAAATATGCTACTGATACAGCACGGTGATCACATTCTCTCAAATGCTTTTACAAGGGACATTTGCAGAACCAGCAAAACCATGGAAAGGGTAAAAACTTGGAGTAATACACTTACAAAACAAGGAGTTTCTAGCTTTCTGGGGCTTTTCCTTGTGGTAGTACTGGGAAAAACTGCCTATAAAGAAAAACTGTGCTAAGCTACCTCCTGAGACTCTCATCCAAAACACCCTCTGGCAGGTACCATCACATTGACATTCACTTTAGGTGGTCCAGCTGCTCCTGGCAGAAGCTGTCAGCTTCAAATGAAGAAGATGCAGCCATATATTCAGCTTTTTAAAAAATAGAAAGCATCTTGCTTTTACTGAATCCAATCACTTTAAGTTAAGGTGGTAGGTCATTCATCAGCGTATTTCACCGTTATTTATACAGCTACAGTGCTGGCTAAGATCTCGTGACTGTGTACTGGACAAGTCACACTAGGACACTTGTACTGTGCTGATGTAGCTAGGAGTGAGCAAGTATGAACAGATACAGGACAAAGAACATGATTTGAAGCTTCTCGCTCTAGTCATTGACAAAGTGCATGGTACTTGCTGGAAACAGTGACAATTGTATCATTAAAAAAAAAATCAACATTCTGAATGAACATGAAGCATAACTAACCTTATCCTGATGGAGCAAGGCACTGTCTAGAGTCTTTTCAAGAACGGTAGCTACAGCAACTCTCACCTCTCTCACGCTGCACTCCAGCAGGAAAGTCCTAGAAAATACAGAAAGAAGCTGAAGGAGGCTTGGGACCAGTTTTTTGTTTACCCAGCTATACCCTTACTTCACCTGTATGTTCAGCATTTATTATTTAGAAGGATAACAGCTGAGTCTTGTGCATCACAACTGATATTTCTAACATTTTCATCTAAGCATCAATCCTGTTCCTCCCCCACAAGCTGAAAACAAAGACCCTTAATTCTGATGTTTTTTTTGAAACACAAAAGGTTACAGAGGGAATGTCAACTTTTAATTTCTAAGCACCGGCCAGTGAATATTATTGCTACTTAACCAGAACTGTACTAAACTATACAGGTGAATAGAAACAGAATAGCAGATTAAAAGCTAATTGTGGGCTATGGGATAAAGTTTCCATGGTAGAGAAACCACTGAATATACTGCTTAAGGCTATACTCTGCCTTGTCTACAGCTGGAACATATATTACTTTGGCTTTCACTGACAAAAGCAGCAGAAAAAGCTTCATCGTACATTTAATATGCTGCTTTGTACTGCTGCATGCTTTACCATAAAGCAGTTGCACTTTCTTCCGAGTCACAATAGCTGTTAATACAAGGGGCACAATACCGGAAGACGTGCCTGAATAATAAAGGCTAGAGACAAGCCTCTAGATTTAGTGCCAAAATTGTAGCACACACTCAGAAGGCAAATCAGAGCTTCATTTATAAGCTCTCCAAAACAGAGTTATTTCTCAGGTGAGAGAGTCCTAGAGAGGAGAAAGCCTCTCTAAATAGGCTTTGGCCTTTTCCCCTTACATCTAACAGACAATCAGCTGTGTGTATTCTTGCTGAAAGGAAAGGGGCCTATGAAGTAAAACTACAAACCTAGGAGATAAATGACTTTTTAAAGGAGAAAACCTCATGACTCTCTCAGAGTTTAAATTAAAGCACTTCAAGTGAAAATGTCTTGGATGCAGGATGCTGCTGTTTTCTTACCACCTTAAAACAGAAAGTCATTATTAAATGAAAACTTGGAGCTGTCTACTAATTTGTTATTGCTGGCAGCAATGACCTGGATTTGCTATGCTCCAAAGGGCTGCTCTGCAGGTCTCTGCTGAGACCTCAGAACAGCGCAAGTTAAATCCAATAATCTGCAAGGAGGATTTAATATATACGTTGCTAAGAAATAACCTAAGTTAGATAAGCTTTTGTAAACAACAGCTTCCTGAAAAGCTGAAAGGTGGAAAATAACTTGAATACTCAACAAGTGTAGTTCTGAAACGAGAACCGCCTGGCATGTTTTGGTGGTTTTGTTTCTGGAACATGAATGGCTAACCCCTCTATTAAATGCAATAAATGTGGTTTGTTACCAACCCCCGAAATAACAAGTGTCATGGTTCATGCTATTTAGGAACTTTGCTGTAGAGGAAATGAGCAAGTGCTCAAAACGATCAGGGAATATACTTCAGCTTCCCCACTTTCTTCATAAGGAAAGCACTACACTGAAGTTACTTATGGAAGACCTGTGCAGTATTTAAACACTTTTCTTCTCCCTTTCTCCTGCAGTACCAACTACTCACACCCCCCTCCATGTTGCACATCAGAGGAACTGTACAAAAGCTGGATTAAAAATTCTGTCAACTCATGTGACTATCACTATTTCATTAAATGTACTGGTTTCTGCCAGAAAAATCAAGCCTATTTGATCAAATACCACAAGCAAAAATTAAAGTGATGAGATGACTGATGTATGATTACGAGACAGAAACATAATGAAAGGTGATTTTGCTTTTAACAGCAGGTGACAGACCATGTAATCAACTGTTAACTGTGTGGACAAGACTGATACTTACTTTACAAGTTCTCGCCCCTCTGACCCAACCAAATACTCAACTAGCCACTGACAAGCATCAAAACTTTTAGAAAGCAAAGCATCAATGGTAGCAATCCATTCTTCTGTATCAGACCTTTAACAAGACAAAGACAGCAGGATCAGTATAGCCACATCCCAAATATTCAAATTAATATTTTTTCCCTTCTCTGGTACATTCTGATATGGTATGATATGATATGATACATTCAAAGTAGTCTCTTTTCTGATCACTGCCACACATACTAAATAAAGGAGACAGGTCTGGCTTTTCTCTTGGGAACTATTTTTTGAAACTGCTTCCACAACTAAAAAACCTTAGCATTAACTACCTAGAGTGAATGAGATGCTCACTATTTTACCTGAGCCCAAAGAACTCATAGAAATGGAATTTTCCAGGGCAAAATAGTCGGTGAAACTTGGGCATCAAGTTCTGCCCTTGGTTGAGGCTAAGCATTTATATACCAAAACACCCAGAAGATGCATTTCTGACAGTTACAGAGTATGCAATAACCAGAACATAAAGCCCACGGAACAATATAATGTCCTTCTGCCCATAAAATATCAGAATTTAGCACTCTTCATTCAGAACATTAAAGCTCTGATCAGCATACTTGTATTTAAAGCTCTAGGTTCCTTCCACTTTAAAATGATTTTATATAGGTGACAGTCCTAGAAAGACAACTGAAATAGAAAGTTAGCTGGCAACTTACACACAGTCCTTTTATCAATAACCGATTTGGTGTTATGCAAATTTCATTTGTATTTAGAGTAACAATTTTGGGAACTGTTGCTGTGCTAATGAGCGCCCATGGGAGTTGGGGTAACAGGAGTTTTAAATTAAGTATTTCAAAGGGTTACACAACTTACAAATCTTACGAGGTCTGGGCATAATGCTCTAAAATAATTTCTTACCTGAGTTTTTTCTTGGTTCGTAGATAGGTTTGGAACAGGAACTGGACGGCTAGCTGTAAGCTCACCTTTGCCATACATGCATAATATGGGTGTTTTACTTTGGTCTACAACAAGCAACAAAGTTATTCCAGGCTGCAATACCATTTTGCTGTTCACATTTATACAGTAGACAGCTTCAACACACAATAATAATGAACTTTAAAAATCTGTGACATTTTGAAGGACACTAGCAGGTTGCAAATTATCATCTCCTGGACATGTTAAACTACCTGAAACTAGGGTCACATTTTTGGTAAAAATTTAAGCTAAATTTCTGGAAGAACCACCAAGTCCACTGTCATAATCCATTTACTGTTCTATTACTCTAAGTAGATAGGACTGTACAGACTGGCTACTTTGGACAATGGACCTAAACATCAGTCTCTCGACTTGGACAACATCCCTTTAGCACGCGCAGATATTTTACAGAAAGTTCTAACACCTTCAAAAGGAATTATGGAGGAGACTATTTAATCCTTCCACAGAGAGAAGGAATTCTACCCAGGTAGAGTTCAGAGGCCTGCATACAATTAAAAAGAGTGCAAGTCATAATTTTGCAAGTTTTACTTCAGGGAAATGCCAATTATTTCCATGGTCAGGAGCAGGAAGATGGCATCAGCTTTTGATGGAATGCTGTCACTTGGAAATGACTACTGACAGCTTATAGTTTGTAGAACCCCCCACCCCAACATGTCACACCCCCTCCCAACCCCCATGGCTGGGACCCAAATATGTTCATAGTACCATAGGATTAATATCCAGCTACTTACGGCATTCAGCGAGGCTAACGACAGAACAAAACTGAAGTAGTCACTACTGTACACATCTCTATTTTTCATGAATTTCAGATTCTCGTCTCTTACCATCTATGGGCAAAATGCTGTTTAGTAATAGAAGGCAAAAGACTTGCACATTAATTAGCCAATCCTAAATTTTACTCCTAAAATGCTTAACTAACTTGGTTGTGCTCTGAACTCATTGTCCAGCTTTTCAGGAAAAATACTACTGAGAAGTTTCCAAAGAAAAACAAAACAAAACCCCCCAATTGATAATTTACTCACCTGGCCATTAAAAAACCCCCTCTAGTTCTGTTTATATTGAAGAATGTCAAGAAACAACAGGCTAAGAAACTGACAGTTTAGGATTAAAAATATATGCTGAACAATCTGCTGAGATGCAGTTATCAGCTTCAACAAATCACCATGATACTGCACCTGCAGAGTTTGGCCCCATCTAACTGGGGTTCACAAAACGTGTTGCAGTAAGGCTGAAACGAGTTCTGGTTTCTGTGACTAACTGCTCATACTCTGTGACAATACCTCTGCCTTTCAAGCTTAACAAGTCTACTTCATTCTTCTTTTCAAGGCCCTACATTTTCTTCTGCCTCTAGGCTTCATCTCATCTCATCTCCTCCTCCTACTGGTCCTTCCCACTGCCCTCATTGTGCTGCTCTCTCATAAGGATGCTCTCAAGCAGAACAGCAGAAGACAACCTCCAGTTATCATCAGACCCACTCTCTACTTTCCTCCAAACCTGCGCCAAGGAATTCAACATCCCTATTTTCAATAGTCAGTCTATCCCTTAACTGCATGTGAACTGTTCTTGTGCATCATGTTTGTCTTTTGCCATAAATTCTTCAGAGCAAGGAACAGATAACTGTTTTTGAGGTACTAAGGTAGACAGTATAGTGTACAGTTTATAAAAATATATTTATTGGCACTGGATTAACAACTGCATAGGATCTGAAACATTTTCCAGCTTTGTCCTGATTTTGTATTTAAAACAACAAAACTACAATAGGATCATTTTCAAATCAACATATTTCTTCAATTATACTTAGGGATCAACTGACCTGAGCAGCATTCAACTATTTTTTTGGCGTTCTTTACCTGATATATCCGCACAGGCATTTTCTCTACAAAGAGCCCTTTCTTCTCCCCTTTTCTGACTAATTTAGTCAAGATGGAGAGACGGTCACTGCTGGGTCTGTGGGGTCGAGGTGATGACTGAGGTGAAATTTCTGGTGAAGATGGAGCAGATCTAAGAAAAATAATTTTAATGTCAGTAATTAAATTCCACAGTAATCTTGCAATGCAACTTCCAATACATCAAGAGGATAAATGTGCACCCGAAGGGCATTGTTCCTTATATTTAAATATATTTGTATAGGCTGTTAAGGTCTGAACTGGTTGCAATAAGAATGAAACACCAAAGTACTTACTCATGGAAACAATAAAATACTCATAAGTAGCTTAAAAAGATAGGGCAGATAATATAATCTTTTAGGGATGGGAGTTATTCTGTTCTTAATTTTATACGTAATGGCGGCGTCTACACGAACAGCTGACTGTGCAGTCATTTAGTACTTGCTTAACCAAGTACTAAATGACTGTGCAGTAACCAGCATAATGTGCAGTCCTGTGGCTGCATGATTTATTTTTAGACGAATACTGCACAGTAGCTAATTACTACTGTGCAGTAGCATCGCCATCACAATTTGTGCCCAATGATGCTATGGCACTGTAGCAATGAGCTACAGCGCAGTAGCTTGTTGCTACTGTGCTATAATGTCTCGAATAAATGAGCATGATGGCACTGGAAATGACCAACCCAAGGAGACAGGAGGATAAACTTACAGAGACAGATCCTCAGCTTCTTGACGTACAACACTAACTCGGCTTTTCTTTGGTAAAACAGGAGAGTTTTGATCAGAGACTCTCTGGTAGAACAGCATGTAGGCATTCCAGTAACGCCGACGGACATCAGGGTAAGGGTTAGCTTTAAGGAAAAATAATACTCTTATCAGCCTTTGTAGGTTTGATTACCCTTTTAAATTCCTGCACTGGATGCAACTCAATGTGCACCTAATGGAAAAGGTGCACATTCTGCATGCCTCAATTTTACATGAGGCATCACATGTAAAGTACTACTCAATTTTAATGAGCTCCACACAGTCAGTCAATGTGGGGAACAAAATCATGTTTTAATTTTGTTCTACACACGACCTTTCACAAAGTTATTTAGACTCACCATACCTTAGTGTAGATTCACCAATTACTTCCCACAATGAGTTGAGTGAATAGTTAGAAAGACATGTTAGAAATTACAGTTTTAAATGGTGCAAAGTTCAACAGGCCAGATTCTGCCGTGTCCTGTCCCTTGGGTAGTTATTTACATCAATGCAAGGTAAGTAGTTTTTGCTTTTCTGACTTAGCAAGCATTCTATTTACAAATTGCACCTGGTGTAAGCAAGCAAACAAGGTGCTGGACCACAGTGCGTTTGGTTCAATCACTATTATGTGACCACTCCTACAAACAGCCAGTTAGTAAAAGGCAGGACTATTAAGTTTGCTTGGGTGGGTCACTTTGGACTAGAAGCTGTTTCTTGGGCCATTAAATCCAGTCCCTCTGCACCTGCAAGCAAACCTTCACCCAACAACTCCTAAAACTGCCCACTCTGTCTCACACACCATGACTGAAGTATCATTGAAAACATTTTAAATCTAATCAGTCACAAAATATCGAAGTGTTAGGCCAATAATATAACAGAATGTATCTGGATGCAACTGTGCTAATTCTAAGCGAGTTAGTATGGAATATACAAACTGCTGTTAAACTAACCCCTATTTATACTTACATTGATCATAGACTTTAGGTCTATACTCTCCGCCAAAACATTCATATTCTAAGGTTTCATCAGTTAACTCAAATTCTTCAACAACGGTGTCATTAAATTTGTACCATTTTCCTTTTCCACATCCCCTGTGACAGAACAGACAGATGCAAAATGGCAAGCTAAGTCTGATTCCCTTAAAAATAATAATACCCTCCACCCCCTGAAATGGGAATCCTCGATTTGTGTCTGCTTTAAGGGTGAATAAGAATAGCTTAACATTACAGTACTTCTTAAAATTAGTGTAATAAGATTTAAAGAACAAAGACACTAACTATAGGTAATATTCAAATCTCATAAAGAAGCTGAACTTGCAAGATGAAGCTGAACTTGCAAGATGAAGCTGCATGGAGCCCCTATGATATCAGCTGGACTCACTTTGGTTCAGATGTTTCAGCTGTTTTCCACAACCACATTTTTTTACTCCTATAACACTCAGTGCTTGTGGGTAGCTTTAATGGGATTGCTACTCCTGAAAAAATGTATTACTCCCTTTAAAACCAATACCGTTCCTCAGATCCAAATGTTTTGTTTGTCTCAACCCATTGACAGATAAAGTCTTCTACTTCATTACCTTCTGTCCTTAATAAAGGAATAGTAGTGCCCTGCGTGTGCCTGGCCGCTGTGCACAATCACACCAACGAGCTCGTAGTTTTCTGTAGGGGCAACTTTTTTCCGTGGGGATCCTCCACCTCCCTGATCTGTGTTTCTCCCATTGTCACCAACTTCTAAGGAGGAATCTTGGCGAGCCATTCCTGACACTGTGTAAGGCTCCATGTTCAGCATCCATGGAAACTGTGCGACATCAAGAACATTTCAGATGAAGATAGTAACACCCCATACAGAATCTTAATTTAATGTAACTGTATTAAAAAGACTGAATATGTAAAATTTGTACTGGAGCTGTGTGTCCTTGTAAGGTAAGAAGTATCCATCATGTCTGTAAGGAAGTTGTTCTTCTGCCCTCCAGTCCAACAAGGACTGAGGAACTCCCTGGAGACAGGCTCTACAGGGAGCTTGAATTCAGACATTAGCACTGTACAACAGGTAAATTAACCATTCTTTATGATAAATTGACAAATCTTTTGGGTGCAGGGAGTAGAGGATAAGAAGGGTTATTTCAGAGGCCATGGGGACAAAAAGAGCAATGTTTTTACCCTTATCTGTTCATCATATTTGATGGATCGTCCACTTTCCCAATCAAATCCAAACCTCATCAGGTGGATCACTAAGACACTGGGGAGAACTTTAATGCAGGTGCGTTTCACTGTTGTTCTCTTAAATAGAGAAGAAAGTCACCTGTTTAGATACTTATTATAAAATGATCTATAAAATTCCTTTCTAGTGTAACTTCCAAATATCTAAATTGTATACACTTTGCTTGGTAGAAGTAGGAACACAAGTGAAAACCATTTGTAAAACCTAATGAGTTATCTAGCTTTGTACTGAGAATCCTTTTTCTCCTCTTGAAGTCAAGAGTGCACAACATTAGAGTTACAAGGGATGGAGGTTGCTGCTACAGAATGATTAATTAAAATGCAAGAAAGATATTGCTCTCATTCTCAATTAATTGTTGCTTCCTACATGCATGTAACAAAGTGGCATTTGTCAAGACAACTGTTGCTTGTTACGACTACATAACACGTAAATTTAATCATGTTTTACTCAAAAGTAAAAACAGTACCTTTTCTTTACACTTCTCACAGTAGTAAGCGTTACTTCCCTCCAGAACTTCTCCTCTAACAAACTGGTCCAATGATATTTCCAGACTCTGGCAAGAAGTAACTCCTAGATTGAGAGCCATGAAGGCCTCCTCACGCTCATACCTAGATTCAAGAACAAAAAAAAGATAGTGAAGGATTAATAAAACCTATCTGATTTAGGCTTCATGTCCTACATCACTTTTAGAAGAAAGAGCTGGAAATAAGTAGACGTGGAATTTATTTCTCATTCACCTACTGCTGTGTAAAGTGCCCATGGACTGTATTCCCCTACACATTAGTTTTTATAAAGCTGAACAGCCATCTTTGAAAAGCAAAATCTTTACAATAGAAACAACTCAATTATTTGCTATTTGACTTGTTATAAGTGACCACCTACTAGTGAGTGGTCTCTGTCATTTTGCTCCTGTGGTTTAACAGAATCTGGTAATTGGAACAGATGACCAGTAAGGTATTCCATGATTTTAGATAACATGATGATAGACTTTTTAGTCAAAGATTGTTTGCAAAGCAGCTTTCTGGCCTACTGCTAAAAAACTGGAAACACCAGATAGTATTGTACAAGTAGGAGAGATGCATATAAATCCTGCTTAAGGATGCTAAACATATGAGCTATTTTAACCAGATTTATATTAATGTATTGTAAATTCAGGCTGAAGGAAAGTGGTTTTGAATTCTAAGCTATCAGAGGCAGGTTTAGGAAGTTGTGTTGTACAGGGCAAATGATCAATGAATATTAATAAAGGGGTTTGCCATGTTTACAGTCTAATGAAGCTGAGAGTCAAACACCTCTCTGTTTATGCAACAAACCTGGTAAATGTCTTGACAGCAAAGAACTATAGTGTACTGACTTACCCACCATATTACTTACTCACCTGTGAGGACAGTCCTTACAGATCTTCTGGTCAGAGAAGATGCCCTGAAATGTGTTCTTAAACACTTGGTCTCGACCTATTTTCTGTTGAGGCAGAAAGGATTAGTAGTGGTATACGTACATACTTCAAAAGCGAAGACAAAAATGTGCAAAGTTGTAAAACAAAACCCCAAAGTACACGAGTTCCACTTGCTACAATGTTCATTTACTGACACTGCAAATAGAATTAAGGTGGGGTTGCCAGTTTTCATGCTAAGGATTCGGCATGGCAAGAATTACATTGGCTTAAATGTCTATGAAAACAAAATGTATCCATGCCTGAATCCTGAAACCCATGAGCAAGCTATAGAAATCAACTAGCTTAGCCGATTTAAAGTGTTACACCTAAAAGTTGTAAGCATCTCTGTCTCTCAAAGATTCATGCCATGGGAGACCACCCAAAACATAAGATGTGTTGAATGAAAGATCAATAGAACAAAAATTAGGGTTCATCTTAAGTGTCCAAAGTATCTTATCAAGGATGGGATAAAAGCTTTGTTAATTTTAATGCGGTGAGACAAGTACCAATTTTTACTGCTTTACTTCCCCCAAAGAGTTAGGAGACAAAAAAACACAAACCCACAAAGCTTATGTTTTTACCTTGAGGTATTCATCCATCTGATCTATAAGGCTTGTAAAGAATTCATAAGCATCCTGTTGCTCTCGAACATAAAGTTCTTTATTCCACATCTTGAAAATCTATAAACACACATCAATTACTATTTCATACATGCACCAATGGCAGAAGTGAATTTTACCCCTAGACACTGTAAGCAAAACCTCCTGTTTTGTATGCAAAGCACAGAGAGATTCAAAAGGAGTAAAAATTGTACATTTCAACTGGCGTGAATCAAAATCGCTCATGTTAATTGACTAGGAAAATTGTATATGATGAATTAAACAGAACTGATACCTTCCAAAAGTTCTCAGGTACATAATACTGCAACTTGCTTTCCATCAAATGACCGAAGAGAGACTGAACTTGATAGAATACATTGTCATCTGGATTGTCTGTATCATCATCAATGGAAAGCAACGCCTTGGGAGGGAGGGAGGGAGGGGGAAGGGTAAATGAAAAAACAAAATGCAACATGACTTACTTCCAGAAGTACTGCTTAATGTAAATTAAAGTTTTGTCTAGACTCTAAACATGCTTGAACTGGTCATTAGAAGAAAACAGGCAGTTTGAGAATAAAGACTTCAAAATTTTATACAATTATATTTTCAATTCCCTTTAAAAAATGGAGCTTGAGGCTACAGTCTATCACTTCATACACAAAAACTACGCATCTTGACCTCTCCATCATATTTTACATACCCCATGCTAGAAGGCCTGACCCTTTGTTTTAAACCTTAAATGAATTTACAATAGAGGTGATTAAATAATATTTGACCAATTTTTAGGATACTCAGTAGTTGACTGAGAAATATCATTTCTTACATGCAATGCACCCTGGAATATAACACGCATCTTGTTTATGAAAGGCAGAATGAAGGGAAAATGATCTTTCCTTGCAGTAAGTAAAAGAGCAGTAACAGTAAGAAGGGAACAAAGCCTCCCTGTGGATTTCTACAGATATTACTTTCACTTTTGAACAGAAACTGCCCTTACCACAGAGGCAGGAAAAATAAGGCCCATGGCCCAAGATCGCCAGCGCAGCAGGAGCCAGCTGGGGCCGGCCAGCACCAGGTGGTTCCCAGCTGCATGGCTGGGACCGAAGGACGCAGCAGGAGCCACCAACGCAGCCCAGCCTGGCCTGGCCTGGCCTCTGCAGTTCCTGGCTGGCTTCTGTTGTGCTGTACCCTGCGGTCTCAGCCATGCAGCCAGGCCAGGTGTGGTGTGGGCTGGGCTGGCTCTGCGACATGGCATGGCATGGAGCCAGCTAGGAACCATGGAGGCCGGGCCAGGCTGGCTCCTGCTGCATTCTGCCGTCCTGGCCACGCAACTGGGAACTGCGCACTGCTGGAGCAGTGGGTGGGCGGGCAGGGAGCAGTGGCAGCAGGCAGGAAGGTAGGGAAGCAGCAGAGGAAGGGTGGCAGGCAGGGGAAGTGGCAGTAGCAGTGGCAACAGGCAGGTGGGGGGACGTGGCAGTAAGTGGGCGGGCAGGCATGCAGGGCCGCAGAAGCGCAGTCTGGGCTGGCAAGGGCTCTAGGGAGCCAGGTCAGCTCTGCCCCTCTCTCTGCCAGCAGCCTGGCCACGTGCAGTCCTGGGGCATACGGGGACCATGCACCACTGGGGGTCTCCATCTGTAGTGGGCCACGAGTGCCCCGAAGCCTTGCTGCCTGCTGCTGGTGGCAGGAGCTGTGCACAATGGAGGGCAGGGGTGTTTGTGGAGGGGGACATGTTTGTATGGGGGGGGTCCCACACATACCCCACCATACACATGTACCCACACCTCCCCCCTCACTGCCATACACACGTACCTATGCCCCATGCCATAACCCACACGCCCTCACACAGCAGCCAGCGTCCCCCCTCTACACATGCCACAACCCCCACCAGCCACCTTCCCTCCATACGCATAGCTCCCCACAAACCCCATACCCACCCAAACCCATCCATCCCCCAAAACCCACATATCCACACACACCCACACCCCACATACATGCCCACAGCCCTCACAAACCCCATGCCCACCCATCCATACCCCCCCACACTCCTTGATACACCCCCAACAATATACAAGAGACTTCACTGTAAATTTTTATGCAATAACTTCTATATACATTATGCAAACACGCATAAATCAGGACAAAAATCATAGAATCATAGGGTCGGAAGGGACCCCAAAGGATCATCAGGTCGTCTCCTGCATGAGCAGGAAAGACATCTGGGGTCAGACGACCCCATCCAGTGACTGTCCAGTCTTCTCTTGAAGACCTCTAGGGGAGATGACTGCACCACCTCTGGGGGGAACTTGTTCCATAGTCTGGACACCCTAGTCATAAAGAAGTTTTTCTTAATGTACAGCCTAAAACCATCTTCCAGGAGTTTGCGGCTATTTTCTCTAGTTTTCCCCCAGGGTGCCCTGCTGAACGGCTGTTCACCGAGCCCCTGATGTATGCCTCTGATATAGCAGTAAGCCACAATCAGGTCCCCTCTCAGCCTTCTTTCCTTTAGGCTGAAGAGTCCGAGATCCCTCAGCCTCTCCTCATATGGCTTGCCATTCAAGTCCCTGATCATGTGGGTGGCCCTTCTCTGAACTTTTGAGCTTTAGCACATCCTTGTTGAAGTGCGGTGCCCAGAACTGGATGCAATACTCCAGCTGTGGTTGTACCAATGTTGAGTAAAGCAGGAGAGTCACTTCCTTGGTTTTACTGGAGATGCATCGATTGATGCATGCCAGAGTTTTACTGGCCCTAGCGGTTACTGCGCTGCACTACCGGCTCATATTCAAGCTGGGGTCTATTGTTACCCCGAAATCCCTTTCATTTGTAGTGCTGGCCAGGTTAGCGATGCCCAGCCTGTAGGTGTGCTGGGGGTTCTTCCTTCCCAGATGCAGCACTTTACATTTCTTGACATTGAACCTCATCTGGTTCCATTCTGCCCAACATGCCAGCCTGTCTAGGCTGCACATACAAGCAGACCTATCTGCGGGTGTGTCCGCACAACCCCATATCTTGGTGTCATCCGCGAACTTGGCCAATGAGCTTTTCACCCCCTCATTCAGGTCGTTGCTGAAGATGTTGAACAGCATTGGGCCAAGTACTGACCCCTGGGGTATGCTGCTGCCTACATCTTGCCAGGACGACACCGATCCATTCATTTGGACTCTCTGCATCCTACCCTACAACCAGTTTCGCACCCACTTGACGGTCCCACAGTTGAGCCTGATATTTTCCAGTTTTCTGATCAGTACCTCATGGGTTACCAGGTCAAAGGCTTTCTGGAAGTTGAGGTACTGAATGTCAACTGCTTTTCTCTCATCCAGGTGACAAGTCACCTGATCACAGAAAGAAATGAGGTTGATTAGACAAGACCTGCCCACAACAAAGCCATGCTGGCTGTCATTCAGGCATCACGCCTTCTGTAAGTTGTCACATATAGCCTCTTCGTTGAATGTTTCTAGGATCTTCCCTGGAATAGAAGTTAAGCTAACTGCCCTGTAGTTCCCCAGGTCTTCACGCTTCCCTTTCTTCAAGATGGGCACAACAATGGCTCTCTTCCAGATTTCTCCAGAGGTCCATGGTTTTTGAAAGACCTTTGCCAGGGGCTGTGCAATTACTTCGGCCAACTCTTGCAGAACTCTTGGGTGGAGTTCATCTGGTTCTGCTGTTTTATATACATCTAATTTCTTTAATTGGTCGTATACCAGTTCTAGGGCAATGGTGGGAACAGAGTCAATCCTGCCCTCCTTGTTCTGTGCCCTACCTGGCATCTTGTTCCCCTCGGATTTGTGAAAGACCAAAAATATTTAAAAAAAAATATTTTTGAAATAAAATTAATGTATGTTGTAGTAGATGTTTGATTTTTAGAATATAATTTGTTTTTTTTTCCAGTTCCAAGATGGCAAATCCCCTTGCCAGAAGGAATACATCTGGTTCCAAGATGCAGACCACGGGGCAGGGCACGTGTCAAGGGGCAGGGCTACCCTTGCGGCCCCCGATGGCTCACCAAAACTTGTTAAGCGGTCCTCCACCCAAAATAATTGCCTGCCCCTCCTTATCATTATTCTTGTATGTAATGTGCACTCTACTTTCCAGCAGCTGGTTTTGGGGGAAAAAGGGGGATGCGTATGCAACAAAATACAGTACACTCTCTCATCCAGCTCTAATTTACAACAAAGCTAAAATGTGTGCTGGCAGAAAATATTGCTTGGAAATTAAGTTGGTTACCTCAGGGAGACCTGGCTGCATGTAGAGCTGCTGGAAGACTGCATTCATATAACAAGTAGCACCACCATTCTTCAGTCCTACAAATCCTGAAATGGATCGACTATCCACTGGTGGAAGATACTAGGGGAAAGGTGGAGAAATTTCTCTTTACTAGTAGATTACATAAAAGATAGGATTCCAATAAACTCAAATGATTATACAGGCTATTATAAATGCTATGTTGGTTGTTTTCACATAAATCTGAGTGTGTGTGTTAAACTTGTGAGAATTATGCATACAAACACTGTATTTGGCTATATAATTGATACTGAAGATAAGGTAGCTAAATATCTAAAAAAAAATGTGCATGTGCTTTTTAAATAAAAAAGCACAACACAGAAACAGGGATCCTGAGGTTCAAGCTTTTCTTGTCAATAAGAGTGAGATTCTATAGGCTGACTTCTCTTGGGAAAAATCAAATAGACCTGTATTAATTCAGGTCTGATTATTGACAGGTTAAGATGATGGAAGGTCTGTGGCTGGAGAAAATAACTAGCTAAAAGCAGTGTTTCAAACCACACTGACCAATTTAAATTTCATCAAAGCATCTTGCTTACATCAAACTCCTTTGTAAGAGCAGGGTCAGACTGATGGTGCATAGAAAGCAGCTCTTTTGTGATCAGCTGAAGATTGGTAGGTGAGCTATCAGCCAACATTACTAGGACTTCATAAGCTGCTAATCGACTATCCACTGTACTGCACCTAGGAAGAAAACCATAAGTGGGATGAATTTAGTAGATGACTTGTACTTTCATCATTTTCAATTCTGGCAAGTCATGTTAGTCATAATAGGCAATCAAATCCTAACTGTCAAAGAAAAACAACACCTGGAGAAGCTGATTCAAACTTGCTGTAGGTCAGCAAATGCTATTTTTGGAAAAGTTAGGAGTATGTTTACAGCAGTAACTGCATGTAGATGGTCCTAGTTCAGGAGCTGCTTTTTGTAGTTACAGGGCAGTGAGGAAAAAACCTTGGTTCACTTCTGAGGTTCAGTGTCTACTATAGTATGCAGTAAGAATATGATTAAAAAGCTGAGACAAAAAGAATCCAAACTACAACAAAGCAAAAAATATTTTGCAAATTAAAGAATTGGTTGTAATCACTACCAACAAGTAGTTTTAAAAAAAAACTACATCATTACTACTTTAGATACTGAAAAACTAAAATCTATAATGCTGGAGACAGAAATTTCAAGTGCAGGGACTAGATTCTAATCCAACCCACTACACAAAAGATAATGATTACAAACCTAACTGCATAAAAATGAAGCGCAAAACTATTTTGCCTCTTTCAGTGGGGTCACCAAATACAGTAAAAAAAAAAAAAAATCGAACTATTTCTTCCACAGGCTGGGAAAAGAAGATGAGGGACTGCTCTTATTTCTAAACCCTCGTGGGATATGGACATTTATGCCTCTCTGAATGAGTTGGTCTCTGTGGTGCCACCCTCCTTCCCTGCCTTCATCTGCTACAGTAATGAGAACTAAGTAAGTATTAGATAGACAATGAGTATTATCCACAGCA
Source organism: Gavialis gangeticus (assembly GCF_001723915.1). Lineage (NCBI taxonomy): Eukaryota > Metazoa > Chordata > Crocodylia > Gavialidae > Gavialis > Gavialis gangeticus. The sequence goes on along the minus strand of NW_017728993.1, from coordinate 14,271,589 downwards.
CAAACTGAAGGGCAGTGTAAAAATACTTCATCAACTAGCTTTCAACAAGCTAGCTCAGGTATCAGAACTAGTCTAGAGCATAGCAGCCTGGAGCCGTGCGCTCCTTGACACCACCAACGCTATGCAAAGATATAGTAGCTGTCTGCTGCATGTGAAGTTTTTTGTGGCTGTGCGGGCTAAACTGGAATCTTGGGGATCACAGATGAGTGGGGGTTTAAGTACACACAAGAACTGAGCAGATGCAGCTCTGACACTCCTAGTTATCAACTGCACCAGGATCTGGCTGTTTGAGTGCTCAAGAAAAATAATAACCCACTGTACTATTGCTCCTCCCCAAGGAGCCATCTGGCTAGGCAAGAACTTGATTGTGGTTTTATTGTACAAGATTCAAAATACTACTTACTTTGGGTGAAAGTCCTGCTGAGTGAGGGCAGCACTGCCAGCCGGAGAATGGCTATTCAGGATAATCCTGGATGCTCGGAAGAGGAAATCATCCAACAATGGTTTAATCAAAGATGAACCTGTAACAAAGCAAAGCCACAGCTAGTGTTAGACACCTGAAGTGTTACTTCAAAGAGCCCCAAAACCATCCATTGCCACAAGGGTCTCCTATTTAGAAGGGTGTCGTATTAACCTTCCAGCAAACTGCCTTATTTAATTCATTACTGATACTGCAATAAGACATTAGTGACCGTCAAAGAAAAGCAGGCTCGGATCTGCTTTTGCTGTAGCCATGAAGGACGAGACGCACAACACTGACATCTTCCTGTAAATTTTTCTGCACCAACAAAAGCAGGAAAAGATTATGCAGTTTATTAAAAGAATTTCAAATTTGAAATAAAGATTGCAGTTATTGACTTAAGAAAGTTCTCTCGTAGCCCTATGCTCTACCACTTTCCCTAACATAAATAACAGCCTTGCTCATAGTACCTATCTTCCCAATCGGAACTAGGCATCCTCGAGTTACAGAGATCAAATTCAAATGGATTTCGGTACACTGCCACCCACAGAGATACTCACCAAGCATTTCCTTCTCTGCCCCACACAGTGAAAGGAGAGTCTTAATGAGCCTCAAGTGTCCTGCTAACAAAATGTTGTCAGCTTCACTGGTCTCGCACTCAGCTGTGCGGTTGGGTTCAAAGTTATCCAGCCATGTGATCTCATCTTCTAGCATGGCAGCTGGGCTGATCTTTAACTGCTCCATTTCTGAAGCTACAGGTGAAAAAAAAGGAAACCAGGTGGAGGTGAAGGGTGTGGGGGGTGGTGGAAATGAATTCTATGGACATGTACAATTTAAAAAGGCCAACAAACAATCCTATAAGTTTCATGGCTTTCATCATCAACACTGGCTATGGTAACAGCAGATGGTTTAGTTAAGCAGCTCATTAAAGGGCTTGTGAAACTGTAGCTCACTGTGAGCCTACTGATGCTCATTGTAAAATGGCTTAAAGGAAAATCTTGGCACATGGAAAACAAATGAAAGATGCATAACAGCTGTCTGACTGGACTGTTTATACAGCCATGCACAGAAGAAACGTAAGACAGGACACTGAAATTGTTGAGGTTGATATTTTCGAACAGTGGTGTGAACATCAAACAAGTAAATTAACACACAGCATTTAAACAGAAGGCACTGAGACCCACACGTGCCAAGTACGTCTGAAAAACAGGCTAGAGAAGGAGGGGTTTGAGTCAAGAAACCGAGGCCGTAAAGATGTCTCAGTTGATGTGGCACCCAACTGATCCGAGTCAGAACCCAGGACAAAAGGGGAGTGGCAGAGCCTTTAACACATGTACCTTGCACAAGCTGCACTGCCAATAGGTTGCCAGGGAGAGCACACAGCAAGACAAGCTTATCGTTGGAATGACCGGCACCTAACCTGAATGAGACGCAATTAACTTAGAGACCTACACAGCACTGTCCCAGAGGAAAAAGTACTAGCACACTTCCTTTCACTTACTTCACAGCTACTGAAAAATGGACTCCTACTAGGATCTCAGGAAAAAAAGCTTTCTTCTGGGAGAAATATGTCATGTTAGTTGATACCCTAAGAGTCACTGAATGACAAAATGGGGCAACAGTGTATTACAATGGAGTACTAGATAAGGAGAATTTTGCAAGAAAGGGGAAAAATGTCAATTAAATCTATATAAATAATGAACTTGGAACAAAGGTACAGGCACTATAGATTAAAAAAGGAAGAATATAAAAGCTTAAGTTGCCCCCTTTTTCCCTCTCTTGAAAACCTCAATCTGGGCTTAGCTACACAGGGAAGTTAGTGCACAGTAGCTAAAGTGTGACTACAAAGCACAGTGGCCAATTCTCCTCATATGCCATGCAGACAATCTTGGTGCACACTGACAATGTCTGTCTGACGCAGCTTGCTCTTCTTTGAAAACAGAGCAAGTACCTCTCACTTATTTTGCTGTAAGTGCATGTCTATACCGTGTCAGACGGTCCTAGGGAGCACTGATGAGAAAGCACCACCTGAGAATCATAAACACTCCCTTGAGCACTTACTCCTGCCTCTGTTCACATCATGTGCTGAAAAAAGCATCATGTAGCTTGGGTATGGACCGCCCAGTGCCACCCTCTACAGAACAGCGAAGACAGAGTGGTGCCGGGCATGCATCAGAAACTAGCTATGTGCTACTTCATCGACAATCAGCATGTGCAGAACAAAGGCAGGCTTCCAGGGAGGCACTATCTCCAGCTCAGCAGGACACAGCTAAGATGTGCCCTATGAGCACCCAGATGGAGGGCTAGTGTGAAGTACCTTATGAATGATAAACTGATATCCTACCTTATTATGTCTAGTTTCCTGTGTAGAAAAGCCTTATGCCTACTCTACCCAGGTTGCGGGCTCTCCAGAGCAGGGTCTTGGCTTGTATTTATGTGTCTAGTATACTTATGGTTGCTATACACAAAACATAATAATATGCAACTCCAACCTGAAACATACTTACATGTGAGATCATCCAGCAACTGGCACCGCAGATCAAAATATTCTGTGCACTGAGACAAGAGTCTAAAACAAATATGAATCATTACAAATGGGAAAAGTTTTTTTTTACATAACTGTTTTTCAGACCTTAAAGCATTTGCACAGAGATACACTGTCCACTCACAATTACACATGCACACTATATAGCTATAAATGCGTGTGTAATTATACAAACCTAGATAGATAGATAGATATTATTACACATACACACGTTTATGGCTACACATACAAATACCGTTGCTTCAAAAGCAATTTCTTCCTAGTTGCCAATTTTTAAATTTAAAGTGACATCTCTTTTTTGCCCTCTGCTGACAATGGTATATTAAGGACTAAAGTTAATATCAACAAAAATAGGATATAAAAATTGCAGTTCAATATTCATATCAAATTCAACTCATTAACTAAGTGACATGCTTTACCTAGTGATTCTCAATCATTTTGGACTCAAGGCACCCCTCCATAACTCCTGTGAATTGAGTGGCACTCCATTAAAAAAACACCTAACTTATTACAGTATTTCTCTCTCTGCAAAGGGGCTGGGACTGGGGGTGGGGAAAACAGCCAGTTAGGGCCTCAGCCTGAGCCTGTGCTTATCATACCTCCTCATACTTCATGACACCCTTCAAAGCATCTTAAGGCATGGGTGCCCTGGCATCCTGGTTAAGAATAACGGCTTTTATCCATTCAGAAAGGTGGATGGAATAGTCTAATTAAAACATAATGGGCAGGATGTAGGGGGACAGTCTTGCAGCCAAAAGGGCCAAGCAATGTTTAAACTGGGAACAAACATGGTTTGCTGTCTGTTATGACCATATGCAACAAGACTTGAGGGTTACTGATTTAAACCTTTAGCAGCTGTGAGCAGCAATTAGCATCTACATTCTTCACACACAACTGCTGAAGAGTTGCAGCAACCAAGACAGACAGGTCTGAATGGGATTTTGAAGTGTTTACTGCCTACTACAAGAGTGGGAGAATAGACTGATGTGCATGTGTAAGGAAATGGGGTGTCCACCCCATGCAGAATTTGGTTCTGTTTCCTGCCAGCTTACATTTTTTTCAGCCTGTTGCTTGAAAACCATTCAAAACATGAAAATTTACCAGTTTGAACAAACATGCATTTAACTTGCCTCTGGTTGATTCCTCTCATGATGCTGGTTGGTGACCACAGAGGCAACTGGGCAGTGAGAATGACGCTCAAAAGAAACTGGTTTGGTTTCTGTACATCTGGATGAGCTGATGTGTCTGTCTGACTAAGGGTGTATAACTGGTCACAGGCAACCCGACGAATCTGAAATAACAGCATAATCACCACATATACTGTACAGTGCATGTTACTCAAGGACATTTGGCTTATTTTGCTTAGAAGTCTGCAGTATAAACCAGAGACTGGAAAGCTTTAATAGACTTCAGGATCTACAAAACATGGCTTTTGGTTTCCCTTGGTATTCACCTATCTATCTGCAGAGGTTTATGGCCCCCCGAGTTGGCCCTTTAGCTTAAGCAGCAGAGATCTGTTTTAGATTCTCAGGTTTAGTCAGCCCAGCTGATTCAGCTAGAAAGTCACTACAAAATACACCAAGCCACATATACTCCCTCTGCTGACAATGGTACACATTTCTAGCTGAGCAGCATTGTCTCCAAGTCACTGCAGAACTAGGGCTACAGAAGCAAACACTGGAAATTTGATACATGGCATTCTTCCCTCCAACATCTGGGGGAGCCAGCTCTCCTCCTAAATTCCCACAAGACTGTTAGATGCCTTCTTTTTTTGGGAAACAGACAAAAACAGAAGTCCAACCACTTGCAGTCTTGAAATACTGTGACACCTTTCATAAGTAGGGTGCTGGCCAAATCCCAACTAGAGTAACTGCTTACTTAAACTCCCCCTCAGAGATAGCCGTTTGTGGTAAGCGATACAATTACTATATTGTCCCACTCCCCCAAGATTAACCTAGGAAATTTAATACTAATAAAGAGAGTTAATACAACATTAAGACTGTAAGATCAGGCATACAAATGACAAGAAATCCAAAAAGCTTAAGGGTGGCTCTTGAAACGTTTACTTGGGCTAGATAATTCTATATTTTTTTGGTATATTAACAAAAAGTAATGTGAATTTCAATCTTAGACATGGTAAAAAGGAAAGCAAGATCCACATACAACACACACAGCATGTGCAACATCAATGAGTATGGCCAGGGCAACCTTGACTTCTGAAATATCCAGACTTGAGTGCTTGATCTCAGAAGAACAAATTAATTTTATGAGATTATTTGCATTTGGTTATGTTTCAGAGGCCTGGATTAACACCTAAGAGTTTGTGCTTATCCAAGCCTTTTGGAGCTGCATATTGCAGAAGAACAGCCACTTGTGACATCTGCAGTCCTGACTAGAAGAATGGAAGTGTTAGCTTTCCTACCTGGCATAAGTGGTTTACTTTATTCAAACTTGTCAGCACAGTCCTACTTTCAATTAACATTTGGCATGCAAATGAAGCAAACAAATCAAGATTACTTTTAGTAGTATAATACTTTAACAAAATAATTAAATGACACGGGCTTAATACAGAAATTAGTGATGTCTAATCGAGTAATATACATAACATGAATTCAGACACAAAAATGGTTAAAAATGTTGGTAGCAAATATTTTTGTCCCGAGTCCAGTTACTTAACCAAGATGTATTGCACTGGGACCCCTAACAAGCAAATGCATTTTAATAATAGCCACTTACCTCAGCACTTGGTGATCCAAGGAGAATGTCAATAATGAAATCAGCAACACAAGGCAAGTTGTAGAAAGATCCTGAGATGAAACGATTCTAGTTAGGGTTTTTTTTGTTTGTTTGTTTTGCCAGGACTTATTAAAAGGAGTCAATTAATTGTACAATTTATATTTAAGTTCTAACAGGAAAAAAAATACCCCAATCTACCAACATCAGGAATGAGAGGTGCACAGGAACTGGCATATGCCCTGACTTTTCTCCTACTGGCAAAGACCATCATTGTAAACATCAAAAGACCAATTTCATTGTTCTCCCTAAGGATTCAAACATTCTGCTATGTGAAAGCAAAGGTCTTGAGAAATCATTTACTAAACTAAGCTCTATCTAGCTGAAGTTTTTGCTAAACAACTAGTAAAGCCGAAAGAATATGCTTCAAAGTGAAGTTGTAATCATTTAAATACTGACTTCATTAAAGCCCTATCCATCACAATCTTAACATGCCTGCCAGTGCTGCCCCCAGACGTACTGCATGCTGTCTCAGTGTATATCCTTTCCCCCGCAACTAGGAGTATTTTAGGTGTACCCTTCTCAGGGGTTAAATGTGACAGTGACGTCATATCTGTGATGGTCCAGGAATTATGTAAGGGGTACAGATTTCAGATCTGTAGAATGTCTTGCATTTGAAAGCTTGTCTAACTCTATCCCAACTCTGCAGTTGGCCTAATAAAAGCACCCTAAGAAATCCTTGCCACTCAATGGGTTAAATGGTACTCAGGAGTGTTAGTTAATCTAGCTGTACCAAACAGAGGCAGTACATTCCTTCAGGATGAAGGTTAGCATAGCCCGAGAAAGCCACTGCCCAGACCCGTAAGTCCATGGTCAAGCTGTGGCGTAAAATCTTGGTATTTGCTGAATGAAAACCTAAGCACGTGGGCAGTCCTATAAAATCAATCAGCTTGCTGAACCAGTTAATTTTTTGGACAAGGGTGAGGAAGTGGCAAAAAACCATTCATCTGCCATATATAGTTGCTATGATAGTTTGTGTACTTAACAAGAGCAGTGTATCTACACCAGCTGCTGATTCATGGCAGTTTACCAGGAGGGTAGAATTAATCTCAAATGTTTAAGAGTCATCTGCTCTCATCAAAAGCAACTCTCAGCTATATGCAAGCACATGATTTATCATCCCAAACATATCAGCCCTCGAGTGAAATCACAATTTAAGACTTCTGTTGTATCCTGATTATTCTGATAAATGTATAACATCATCACTATGCCATCCAATGTTTCATCTTGCACAATAAAGCTTGTGCCTTCCTTTCTAGTTGGTTTATTAAATTATGGCTGCAAATGGAGACGGTTCCAGTCGAAGAAATTTCAGTAAGAAGTGAAGCACAAAGTGCATTGATTCATATTTAAAAAAAAAACCCAAAAAACTATCCGAGTCTACTCCATACCTAATTGCTGGCTGCGTAGCTGTAAGCACGTAACTAACAGAGACAAGGCCTCTCCAGCAATCAGAGCATCTTTGGTGGATACAGACTGCTGTCTCACACAGATTCCAGCATGGAGGGCTGTTGGCTCTCCTTCGCTTCCTGAACTGCAATTGCTTCCTGCAACAGATGAGAAACAAATGTTAAAAATCAATTATTTTCAGACTCTGACCAACATTTTGCCTCTTAAAAAATACTTCCGTATTTAAGTGCATTTTAAACACAGCACAAGATCTGAGTATCAATTTTAAGTTAGCTCAACTCTGAATAACTCAAGTGTCACACTACTGAAGGGGACTGCTTTTTGTTTGGATTGGGTGATTCAGTTTGGTAAGGATGATTCCCTTACCTGAGCTGCTGAGCCTGTTTCGAATCCCAGCGGGAAATAAAGTGTTGCTTTCTTTTATTGGCTGACTGCTCCCCACTAGGTCAAGCCGTCCTGCAGCAGCAGCCCAAGAAAGTCTCATGAAACAAGCCACCGTAGATGTGAAATCGTTAACCTCCATAGTCTGAAGAAACAGGAAGAAGTAGTTACCTTTGCCTCATAAATAGCATCCATTAATTAGGAGGAAGGGCAATCTTCCCAATCATGAATCAATTCCACAATGAATTCCCAATCATTTCTGTCTCTCTCCCATTAATTGGTCCAATGATACAAAGACTTATTTAAGGGGAATTTAGCATGGCTTCCTTGAAAGTCATCAGCTTTGTCTCCCTCTCTCACATCTGGAGCTAAGCAGACTAACCTCAAATCATACCAGCTGCGTAGGGAAGCACCAATGTGAGATCTCTACACTAAAACACATGGTACTACCACTAAAACAGTTTATAGTTTCTTTAGATTAGACAGTAGAAAAAGGGGTCAAATTATTTCTTTTATACCAGTGTGCTATACCACAGAGCCACTCCCAGACTAGGCTTTCAGAAATGCTGATTCTTAGTGTTTAGGAACACAGGTATGTCAACAAGTATGTCAACAGATATGTCATTAGTTGTTCTCAGGCCGTCTTAAGAGCAGATATGGAGGCTGCCCCTAGACCAGCTTCACATTTTGGGTGTGATGCAGTATTGACTGCAGACTGACAGAACCAAATGGGGTGTGCTTCTGAACATTCTTCTCCGGGCATGTTGGGTAAATGGTGAACCTCCTTCTCTCTACTGGAGTTAGGTATATTTGTCCCCTTGCCCCCACAACAACCCCACCCAGCCTAATGATGAAGTTTCATTCTTATAAAGTTACAGTTAAAAGCAATATTGGTTATTAGAAACTGGGGAGATTTTAATCAAGTCAGCACAGTGTTTAGGCACACTGACAAACAGGAACCTGGTCATCTTCTAAATTCTGGTTTCTGGGTATATAATTCAGTCCAATACTTCACCCTTTCCCCTCTGATTTTACAGACTGTACAGTGTGACAGAAAACAGAACATATGTAAAAGAAAATTAACAGCAGCACTATATTATGTCTGGGTGTCTTCCAACAACCCTGACAAAGCAGTGATTAGTCACATCATTGGTTTACTACTTCAGTATATTATGGATCTTTTAGAGGCCTCAACTTAAAAAAAATTAGGGTAAGCTTTGGGGTGAAGACCTGGATTTTCTCCAAGACTTAAATGCTAATTTCTGCAGTTCTCCATCAAACAAGTTTAATCTTCACTTTTTATTGGAGAGCACTGTACTTTAGGCAAAACTTGTGCTTACTTGGATTGCAACTCGGGCAGCAGGTATGATCTCTTCCACCCGAATGGAGGATCTGTCAGATACTGACAGCTGTCGGTAGGATGACTTCTCAGGCGTTCCACAAATAGACATCTGTCTACTAGCTTGCCGGCTCACGTTACGGAAGGGACGCGAGGACAGAGCTTCTACTCCATCCTTAAGGAGATCCTCATCTAGTAAGGTAGGCATTGTTTGGCCAACAAGCAAGAACCTGAACACAAAAGTAGTCAGGACGTTTCTTGAACAACAATTGGTGATCAGCTTCACTGAAGTACTCAAAACACTGGTTATATTTGGTGACATTAAGACAATGACTACAAATGTAAATAAAAAGAGTAAGTACAATTATAACACAATGAAAAGCAATCCCGTACCTGGCAAGTTGTAGACAGATGGAATAGACTCCCTGTCTTGTTTCATAGTCCACTTCTGAGGGTATGGAGTCTCTCTGCATCACATTTACAACCAAGCTTGAAAAATAAAAACAAAAGGCTTTGTTTAATACAGTATTTTAACAAGTATGTTTTTTTCCCCCCCTCTGTCACCAGACCCTCAGTTACTGCCAGACTGTACAGATCCTCAGTTACCAGACTCACTCCTTTGGAAATGATATCCCTATGCTGTTTCCAACTGCATTCTGTGCCTCAGCTCCCCACAGAAGGGACCACTTCTAGGGAGTAAAGTTTAGTTTCAGTGCCCGATTCCAGCCTCTGCTAAAACTGGTAAAAAGACCTGCTCCTGAGGTAACTGTGAAATGTCAACATCATTCTACACTGAAATGAGGCCAATTATTTAGCACCCAAGCACCGGTTACAGCATTAGGAGCCCTGAAAACAGAAAACTAATTCTGTTAAGAATGCATCATTGAATCAGAGTGCAAAGCCGTGCACATTGCACTGTAAATAGAAAAGCTGTTCAGTTATTACTGGTGAAAGTAAATCTGCACATAGCTCTTAAATAGAAAAGCAAAAATGGATTGGATGTAGTTGAATAAAATGCCATGTAAGCATCCTACATTGCATATAATATGATAAAGTCTACTTCAAAATTATACATTAGCACAGACCAGAAAAAGGTGTCACAGGGGGAAAAAAGTTAGGCATTTATAAGGTCTAACCTTAATCCTCCTGCCCTGAGGAAATTTTCACAGAAAGATTTGGCACAATTTCTTGCCATTTCATCATCTGCAGTTGGCATCAGCTTGGAGCTCAGAACCTGGAAAATGCAAAAGTATAAATATTCTATAACCCATAAACAAAAATTATGTACCTGGCACTTTAGACACACTAGAGACTCACCTCACAGTCAGTACTGCCTGTTCCCTCTGAGAGAGGAGACTGTGCAGCTATTCAAGTTACATTCTTTCAAAGCTTTTACTAGCAAGAGAGGCATGAAATATTATAGTAAAAAATAGTAAAGGAAGCAGAAAAGATATTCTCTGAAAAAGTTTCCCACCCATGGCAAATGGCTGCTATATAGTACAGGGCAAATTTTTCTTCTTATTGTTCATATATATGGATCAATTTGATGTTCATCACACTGTAAAATGGAATCTGAACATCCAAAAGGATGACCTCCTACACTGCACCTTCCGAATATGGGAATCATGAACAAGTTCCTGGATGGGTCACAATCACCCAACCATTCATCACTGCTAGAAGAGAGTGAAAATGCAACCTGGTTGTAGCATACAGGAGTAATACAGGAAAAAAAATGGAGAACTAGTGGAGGCAAATAATAATTAGAAGATTCAAAGAGAAGTTTTCCCAGACACCAGCAATAAGAGCATCGGCCTTTGTTCAAAAGGGGGAAGGGTGGAGAGGGAGGTGGATACTTGTACCCCTAATTGTACTAAGAATTTGACTTATCTTTGACAATGGACCCCCCCCAACTTGTAATTACTGATCTAGACATCTGTAATGGTGCTGTAAAGAAATGCCCTAACTGTACCAGTATGACTCATTGCTGACAACTGTTATCCCATAAGAGCACTTAAAATTACTTTGTTTCCCAGGGCAGGTAGAGAGAGAGGGAAGACACAGGTCTCTTAGCAGTGACCTATTGGCTGAATTCTTTGGCATTCTCTTTTTATTTAATGCCCACACATGAAACTCTGGGAAAAAAGTGCATTTGTGGGGTTTGAATGTGTTTAAATCTTTTGGAGTTCTGGGATGTACACGGCTCTCAGGAATACATTTAGAAATCAATAATCTACCACAGGCTTTTAGTCATACCACAGGCTTTTAGTCATTGCACAAAGTGAATGGAATATTTACAACTAGTTTCCTGCAACTGAGCCTGTGTCCATTATGGCACTAACCCTGGGTGTCTTTAGAACTGCAGTAAAACTCACTGTCTGTCCGTCTCTGTCTAAAAAAAAAAAAAAAAAAAAAAAAAAACAAAAATTTTTT
>NW_017728993.1:14235853-14260158 GCF_001723915.1 Gavialis gangeticus | reverse complement strand
AAAAAAAAAAAAAAAAAAAAAAAAGAGGCTTCTCTTGGTCCTCCTAGTTGGGTTTGTCAGAATTCTTCTCACAGGGACATTGCCACAATTTTTGCTAGCATTTTTCCTAGCTTCCAAACTGCCAAGGTTTCTCATTTTGGTAAAAATAATCCAATTAAAGTATCAAACTGAAAACAGCCTGATTTTCAAAGAAGTTTAGAACTATTCACTTTTAAAAAAGAGCTGCAAGTATCCAGCACCTCTGAAGATCCAGTGAAAGATTCAAATAAGTGCCTAAAGAACTTCCATTACATGGGCAGAAAAATACTAACGAAAAAGTATGTCTTTGTTTTACAACTGCAGTGATAGAGGTCTAGATCTATAAGGAAATCTTACAGCAACCTTAAAGCAAACTTCAAGCTCTACACTTACGGACCTTTTGGTACCATATAGTCTTGCTAGGTTCTTGATTTATATAATGAACTCAGTGTAGGGTACTTGGTTCTTAGTAACTGAACACATCTTTTTAGGATTCAAATGGTTTAAGTGCTAGAAAACAGGCACACCAAGTGTTTTCTTACCTCTAAGTTGTAGAGCACTCTAAAGGTGGACATGCCTGGAGCGAAAGATCTGAAGAGACTTTCCAATATTGAGCTAGCACTGGGCTGGTGTTGGTGTTTTGAAGACAAAGAAGGGGATTTTGAAGATTGAGAACTTGATTCTGACAGCAGTGTTTTCTAAAAGAGGAAAGGCACAGAAAAAGCAGCACTTTTAGAACAGTGGATTTCACCAAAAAGGAGGCCTTTGAACATCATCTTCTGAAAACCCAGGAACAGCCCCATTTGGAAAACAGCTAGAAATAAATAATTCAATCCTTGAGAACCTTTTGCTGCTATCATTGAAGTTTTACATACCCTGAACCTTTGCATAAGAGCACCCTGACAGAGTATTACAATTTGGATGTTTAAAAAAAAAAAATATTCTTTACCCTATATGAACAAGAACTCTGGATGATTTTAATTCATACCTTTCTTCCCAGAGAATCTAGTTGATCAAGTGCTTCCTGAATAGCTGGGTCAGTAGGAATTAACAGCAGAAGCTTTCGTACTCGCAACGTTATCCTGCAAGTTAAGAGCAGTTTATTCCACATAAGATAGGATTCAGAGCCACAGAGTGGATTGGAGTCTGCATATTTTTGGAATTATTTTTAAAGAGGCAGCTATTTGGACTCTGCAGTAACAGCACTTCTCTAATGTTTAATAATCATTTAGCTTGTTTACCTTGGCTCCTCTAGGTTGGCAAGCTGATATAGCATGTCAAATACATTACACACGAGAGCCATTACTACTCCAGGAAGGGATTTCTCCTGAGGATTAAGCAGAAACACAATTATAAAGATTTTCCCCCTACCTCTCTAAGCTAGTTTATGGACTTCTCCATTGAAGCAACTGACCCAAATACAAAATTTGACCCAGGGAAATCTCATCAACTTTCTAGCCCAAGACATTATTTGAATTCCAACAGTTAATCATTTGCTGTTCTATACACCTATTTCTGTATATTTTTACATCTACCTCAGATAAAAGACTTCTCTAGGCCAGCTGTTAACTCCGAGTTGGAGCATAATGAGAGAGGTGTTCTAATCTTCCACCATTCTCAGATGTTTTCTTTCACATACTTGAGTTTTACTGGCAAAGAGTTCCAGAAAAACTCCTGAGGTTTTACACTTAATTGCCTGCATGTCATCAAATAACAAAACAAGACTGAGACTTGCATTTGCTTGAGTCTGAGACTTTGCATTTACCATAAATACCTAATGAATAGGTATTTATATGCTCAAGTACACAAGTAATGCAGTCACTACATCCACACTTTTTAAATCTAGTTTGGGTTGGATTTGAGTATCTTGTTTTAATTTCAATTTGTAATAAAAAGAAACCTTCCCTTAAAAGCATTTACTCAATCCCAGAGGGTTTTTTTTTTAAACCTTCCCTTCCCTCCCTCTCTCCTCCCCACTCCTCCCACTCCCATTTAAGCAAAGGATCATGTACCCACAAAGCACATGGGCATTGCATAAGATTTTCTCTACAAATCAAGTGGATTACAACACTGACTGACAATGCCTCAGTCATTTTCACCTCTGCTTCTGTCAAAATGCAGAACATCCTGATCTTTAGCACCCATGCTATTCAAATCCAAGTTGTCTGGACTGGAATCAGTCTGGTAACTCTGGACTGATTTTGTAACAGATACAAATGGAAGCCAGAAACACCCCCCTTTTTCAATTCTCATATGTAGCAGAATTTGAAATCAGTCTTTGGAAGTGAAGGGGGTAAAGCGTGAGCTACAACATCATCACATTTGCAAAGACTAGCTCACGGAAAGTGTCCTGTCACAGCAGGTTTCAGCTTATTGTACTGTACCTGTTCCATTACATATGATGAACTGAAGACACCACTGCTATTACTGGAGCTGGCTGAGGAATCAGCAGAGCTCCCTGATGGGGTTCCGCTTCCTGATGTCTTTACTGTTAGCATGTGTTCATCTGAGAAGCCCAGCTGGTGGAGCAGCTTCTGATCTTTATTTATTGTGAGCTGCAACAAAGCATTTACCACTTAGTTCTGGTAGCAAGAATCAAGTTCATTAGATTACTTGTTAATTAACATACCAGACTATCGTTTGCAAATATCTGGATGTTATCCACAGGAGAATTCAGCAGCTTTGCTATCTTCCATCTGACACTTCCCACAGTTTCATTGCTGTGAGCCTGTAAAATACAATGTTAGTCTGGTGGATGCTGATTAAACAGCAGGGCCTGACTTTCTCTAATGTTCTATTAAAAGAATATTAATTTTTTTCCTGCTCCCCTGCTATGTATGAGAATATTTTCCACAAGGGAGACTGCCTATATAGGGAAACAGTGAAAATGATATCAGATACTGCCAAGTGAACAAAACCTGGAAAATTAATATTCTTTACATGAGTTTCTCCATCATCATCCTCTTCCTAGGTCTAAGTACATTTTTAGAAACAGTGGGCACGTCTACATGAGATGTTTACTGCAGAGTAGACCAATCAGCTCCGAAGTAAACGTCTCAGTGTCTACACATTAGGCTGAAGTAAACTAATAAACTCTGCAGCACTGCATGTGTAGACACTGATGCGGCTGGCTGGTGGACAAGGGTGTTTCAGTGCAGGGGCTGCCTCGTGGCCTAGCCAGCGCGTCATTAACATGCATGTGTAGACACACCCAGTATGTTCAAGCTAACTGCACCATGTAAAATGTTTATCCAGATTGTAATTCATTCATCCTCAGAATGGGGCACAGATAGAGAGTACTGAACTTTCACAAACAAAATGATCAATGCAGTAGGATATATGTAACCAGTACAGACATACCTCTACAGTGAAGGTATCTTTGGTAGATTCGTATGTAACATTAAGCGTTAAGAGATGTCCATGGAAAGAGGCACCATGAGGTAGAATAGTTCGAGGAACATAGTAAAGATCCTACAGAGACAGACAATTCTTGAAGTAAAAGTATTTTTACAACAGTAAGCTGTAACAAGGATTCTACTGGACTATAGCATAGATCTGAATAATTTACAGCACTATTAAAATACTGAAAGGTTTCTTATCAAGCTATGAGACAAAGACATAAATATTCAAGCACCTTACCTCTATGGTTATCACATAGCGTTCCGCCAAAAGTAGCAGCCTCTCAATTATTACAAGTTTAGTTGACCTAGAGATTGGGTCCAAAATAAAAGCAGGGAGTAAGTGGCTTAGGCAAAGGTCACCATCACAGATTAGTACTCAGCAAAACCAAGGACTAAATCTGGTGGAGACTAAGTAGTCTAGGTCTACTAAACTGAGATGCTTCGGTAGAGCAGGGTGAAAACCTTGCACTGTACGCACTTCATGTATCACGTCTGAGATACTGCACAGTATATGTCTAGAGAGACCATTCTTATACCTGGACACTAAAATTGACAGGTTTAGAAACCATTAGATCCTTGAAGGATAAGAAGCCACCTTCCACCACCTTCTATGCCAGGGACTGGCAGCCTTTAACAAGCAGTGGGCTGGAACAACCTGGCTCTGGTCTAATGCAGGCCAAGTAGCTTTGGCAGCACATCAGTGGTGGGAGGCTTTCCCCATGCTCAGCTAGGCAGCTGTGCCTGTACCACCATTTTTTTTTTTTTCCACGCTCCCACTCTCCAGCTGCAGCATGGGCGCAGATACTAGCTAGTGGGGAGGTGCACTGGGACCAGGTGCAAACCGTGTCTATGCTGCTCCTCTTCTCCCCGCTCCTTGCCTCCAGCTACAGCATGGGCAGAGCTGGAAGCTGCCCAGCCCCAGTGAAACTCCTCACTGGCTGGAAGTTGTACCCACGCTACAGGTGGCAGGTGTGGTGTTCGGGAGGTGGCAGCAGTATAGAAACAATTTGCAGTGGTCCCGGTGCAGCTACCCATGGGTTGGAAGAAGCACCTGCACCGCAGCCAGGGAACAGGGGTTGGGACAAGCATTGGCAGCTCAGGCATAGCTCCCAGTTGCCTAGCCCTGGCACGGGCAGCAGTCATTTGTAGCTGGAAGCTGCCTAGCCTTAGCACAAGCATAGGCACAGGCACAGTCAAAGTCCTCCAGCTCTGAGGAATGGATCCAATGGTTTCATGGGCTGGCCATATGCTGCTGACTCCTGTTCTATGCCACAGGTGGAATGAATGAAAAGCAGCAACAATCCTAGAGGATTTCAGTACTTACACTTCCAACCTGATTCCCTGTATAGGCTTTTAAAATAAAGACTTTTCTGAAATCAATTAAATATTAATTGAAATATGTAGCTGAAAAACTACCATTGTAAACAGCCACACACCTGTCCCTAGATAGAAGCATTATGAAAGCAGCTTATCCTGCTAAGAGGAACAGGCAAAGTTGGGTTACTGCTTACAAGTGTTAGTTTATGATATACACTCATTTGTGCTACTTCAAAAAAACCTTTGCTTTAAAAGGATGATTGGAGCAAATTCCAACCTCTCATACTAAGAGCAGAGACTTAAAAGGCCCATATCAACAGAAGTACTTAAGTATATTTTAGCTGCCTATGCCAAAGATTGCATACAGAAAACAGTCTTATAACCACTTCAGAGCCTAAAGTTTTTACCAGTAAAGTCCCCATGGTGCTCAGAATGCTGTTACTTGTCCATGCCCGTATCTACGGTCACCATGGCTGAGCAAAGCATTTATCTCCTACTCAAGCCTGTTGGGATTCACAAATGAGGTACTTCTATGCCTCATCTTTTAGAGGGTCCAATTTGGTAATGTGTCCAGAGCACATTTAACACGTTTTATTCAATTAGGAATAAAAGAAAAACAGCTTAACCACCTTTCTTGGATGAAGAGATGTAAAGTACTATAGAGAAAAGCTGAGGAGTTCTGTTTGTTGCAATGACCTGCTTGGTAACCTTGAATCACCCTGAGAACCTGCAAAGAAATCCAATCTTACAGGGTAGACAGATAAGGAATACAAAACCTGAGGCTATACTGAGTTGATATATTCTTCACACTAAAACTTACTGCACTTCACATTTAAACTTGTGTAGGAAGAAGCTCAGACATTTGTTGTATGTTTATCCTCTTAAGTGAAGACATACCTGTAGGGAGACTGTACTGATGTTGCTACAGTAGGCATAGCAGTTGCTGTAAGCATTTTTGTAGCCCTCGTAACAGCATGTGTTAATGTTGGACCACCAAGTGCTGAACTGGCTGCCTAGAAGATAAAGGCAGACACGTGTACAGCTATACATATATTGCACTGTATGTTTCATAGTGATGAAAAGCAAGAACTAAAGGAGACTGAAGCTGTTATTGTGTTACTTTAAAGTTTCAGCTACACTGTGTTACTTTTGTACCTTCGCTAAGGGGTGGTGGCTCATGAAAGGAAAATCCCCGTTCATTAAAAAAACCTGAGCATTTTTACCACAATTCATTATTCTAGTGCTCATTTCAGGTAGTTTATTTTAAAGAAGAATTTACTGGCCTTTACATTTTATGTATTTTTCAGTGAAAGAGAAAGGATAGGGTTTACACTGTTTAGATCACGAATGACTTTGTTACACAAATAAAGTGACAGATAAAATGGTGAGTTGTTTAAGTAAAATTACATCAAGGTAAAATGGGAGTTCACTTTGTCACTTACCTCTAATCTCGTATAACAATCAGCAATAAATTTCTTGTGTAGTGACACTGAATCCTTAAGAGATGAAGGACAAGTAAATTAGATTTTTATTTTTAAAACCGAGTGTGAAATGGCCAAATTAAATGACCAGTTATAGTATGCAGAGTACTAAACCTCTGTATGTGTCAAAACTGACATAAAAAAAAATATAGCTACCTTTTTCAGTCTAGGATTTAAATTAATATAGCTATAATTTATGATCAACTGAATGGCTTCATTTGCAATTTCTTCATCAGGGGATTCCATTGCAATTTTCCAAATAAAATCCATTCCTATTAATTCCAGTTTTTCTACACTCTGTTCAAGAAAAAAGAAAACAACGCTAAAATTCAAATTTTGCTAGTTATATATCATAACAATGTATATAATTATAGACATTTTATGCCTGCTGGAAAAATCAATTTCTGGCACACATTAAAAGCTGTTTCGGTGCGTCAGTCAGTATGCTATGAAATAAACTTCAAATCTACGTCACTTAAGACATTTAAGAAGTCTAAACCACTGCATACATGACATTTAAACAGCGATGCCTGATCCCCGCCCCTGCCCCCCATCATCTCAGCCAAACCAAATCAAGACTGAAAAACTAGCAACATTTAGGAGTTCCATTCTGCTAAGGAATGGAATTTATTCAAAATATCCAATCATATGCTAACACGCTCAAATGGCATGTACTGATCAAATACTTAAGTCACACTTGAGGACCTGTTAACAAATATGACAAATTAAGAGTCCGTGATGTGTACAGCAAGCTACTTTTGCTAGTAAAAAATAAGAGCAGACAAGGTTAATAACATTAAAAATTTTAAGGATTTAAATACATTGAACCTACTTGTGTAAACAATTAACTAAAAAACAATAGGGTGTTTTTGGCTATATGTGAGCAAAAAAAGGGTAGAAATTTTCTTTATTCAAAATACAGTTAAACAAGACTTAAGATATAAAATTTTACAGATGACTTACCAATTGAGTTCCCTGCCTCTTTAGTCGATGATCACACAGATTCACATTCTCAAAGAACGTCTTAAATAAACTGAAACCTGCATGTAAAAACAATGCAACTTTTTATTTGGGTTTAGGTCCTATGCTCGTCTTATACACAAACAACAAGACTGAGAACAAATAGAGACTGACACAACGAGGTCCATTTTAAAGCTGACCCAGTGCCCAAACAGAGTTCTCGTACCATTCATTGTGATTTCATACGACTCCAGCTTAAGAATTTTCTCTTTGAAGAGCTGCTGTTGCACGTCACTCTCCAGATCATGCTGACCTTTTGTAAACCACTCAAAGCACATCTGTGAATGGAGTAGAAAAGCGTAAGCATGGGTTCCCCACTTAACCTCAGAAGTTCAGCACATCTGATATTGCTGGTACTATAATGATTTAAATCCTATAGCGAGTCTAATAAGAAATACTTAAACAATGGAAAGTTATGCATCTGTGACTACCTGAAATGAATACCACTGCATATAGCATTGTTATACTAGGTATCTGTATAAATGCAGAGAATACTAGACTTCATCTTGGAGCAAAAAGTTCAAATTCCACACCCCAAATTCCACTTTTTACACTACCCAAGCAAAGCAGCATTAGGGATTCCTGGCACTGAGAATACTGCCATCTTTTCCAGGAAATGTCAAATGACATTTTGTTGTATATGACATGACTCGATGGGCTGAACATTAAGCAAAAAATGAAGAGAATTCTCATACAGAGATGGCCGACCAAAATTCCCTTTCAACCAAATACATTTATGTTCAGTGCAACATGCTAGTTGTTGTTAAAATATAAAACCAGTACCATTCCACATGACTTTGGAAAGTATTTAAAGACAAACAGAAAGAGAGAAAAAATTAACTGGAAAGCCACTAACGAATGAGCTGTTAACTCCATTCCTCAATCACAGGGAAATCATTTGAAGTTTCTTACCTCGCGATCTAACTCGCAAACATCCTGACCAGTCACAAGGCATTCCCAGATTTCCCTGGCACGATTCCAACCTAAGTAGAGGGTGGCTTCTTGCAGAAAAAATGCTAAAAATTTTAGATGTGCCTCTAGGTACTGAAGAGGAGAAAACAGAATCAAGTATAAAGTCTTGTCATTCTGAGAGAGAACTTTTAAATTGAAAATACATTTTTTGTCTCAATTGTTAACGTGTGATTGTCTGAAAGTCTGGAGAACCAGAAACTGCATCTGCAATCAAGTCCATGTGAACAGGCCTGCCCAGAGATTGTTGCAGGGCCTGCTATTATTTCTATTTTAAGCTAAAGATATAATTTGGGGCATCTTCTCAGAATAGAAATGAGCAAAGAAACCAAAAGCATAAGAACACCAGGTTGGCAAGTTCTCTGCTTCTACTGAACCCACATACTAATACACAAATATTTTTCTGGTCTGAAATGGATGCAACCAATTCCAACTACCAGTCTATTAACACAGAACTGCAGCAACATTTAATAGTTAAATAATGAATAAAGCTCAATTTATTTACATTACAAATAATAAAATGGATTTTTGGAAGGAGGAAGCATAGCCTACACACGCATATACAGCATCGTCCAAGTGTTGAACACACACTCTCATACTGTGTTTTAAACAGCAAAAAGTATGCTGTCTAGTACCTCCCGGTAGGTGTATCGGCCATCCACTAATGTTGTTCCAACAAGTCCTCCAGCACCTGCTACAGATGCAGCCAATCGATGACATGATATTAGGCTTCCTGTCACCAGCTTCACTATCTCAAAATTTTTCTTCAAATCTTGAATGATGCTCTTCACAAAAAAACAGCAAGGAAAAAAATTTGTAAAACACTCAGCACTAGGCAGTTTTGCACTTCTGTAGAAGTACTAAAGACTTTCCTGAGAATTGTGGCATTATTCAGCAAGCACTGCAGCCCTGCAAAACTCCTCACCCATACCCCTGCCAACCCCATCTTAAAGGGTTCCTTGAAGGCTGCTATCTTTTAGCATTTGGCAATGAAGCACTGGCTCTGGACTTTGGCAAAGCCAACACCTCAACGCAGAACAGGTATAACACAAAATGTGACATGCTGGCAGACTGGGGTGCCATTTTAATTTTACTCTTCAAGAATCAAATTTGATTTTATTGGCTCAAAAGGCAATTTACAAGATCATCCCGTTTGAGCTAGTCTAAATGTCAGCCATCTTAAGCTCTCCAATCAGGTCTGCATGGCAATGGCATGGAAAACTAAGATAAAAGGACCAGTTCTCCTATAAAAGAGATTACTTGCACATAAACGAATAGCTCAGAGCACTAGGGAATTACAATATGAAAAACATGCTATGAAGTCATCACCACTCTATTAGACACTAAAATCGAGCAGACCATAAGTAAGTAATATGTAGTCTGTTGGTACAAAGGCAGAAGTCTGATGGGTATGCTGTGCCTTCAAAAATATTTCAGCACACGCTCTTACCTTGTCTTGCTTTTGGTATGTTTGCTTGATAAACGAACGTGTGATTTCATGGAGCTGACGTAAAGCTGGCACCACCCACACAAACTGGGGATTGTTGTGTTGGGATGACTAGTAATGAGAGAAGTTGAACAGTTACACAAGTGCACATGATAAACAACAGACTTATTTACTGTAAAAGCATGTGGAAGCCTGTTTATTCTCAGATACTCCCACCACTGCAGATAACAGCTATTTTCTTTCATAGTGTGCACTGTCACTACTTCCCAATTCATCTTCAAATATAATGAAAGTATCTTTTAGTTTTCCAAACACACAAGGACTAGTTAGCCACTCCTGTTCTTTAGCCTGTGGTCTCACCTCACTGATAAGAGATTGTGTAATCAAGAAATTAACAAAATTAGAGAGAGAGATGAGAAAGCAGGATGAAAAACAAAAACAAGCTCTCTGAGGTCAGGAGGGAAAGACAACAGGACAGGCAGCCAGGGTACAGATGGCAACAGTAGCCGGGAACAGCTACCGAGCGAAAGATCAAGTTTAAGAAACAGGAAGAGGAATCAGGGAAGAAATAATTTAAATGATTCAGTCCACTGATTTACGATTAAGCAGCAGTAGGGAGGTAATCAGTGGCTGTCTCAATGTGATGTTGCAGAGCTGCAGTGGGTCTATAGATGAAAAACCAAATTTATTTTTGAAAAATAATGCTACATAAGATCAAACCACAAGCTAAAAATCCTCATGTTGAAAAACTGCTCAGACCTCTGCTGGGTGAGGCCTTCAGGAACCTCCCCTTTCCATTAAGTTTGACCACAGAAGTTAGCTCACTAAGCTTTTGTCTGTGAAGGTAGTATCTTGTTTTTGGTTTAGATACTAACTACCAATGCCACATCCCCATTTAGAATTCCACCAAACCGATGGACAAAGCTACCCTGACTTCACACATTTGGAAATACTGCTAGGCTTATTTTTTAATTACTCAGATATTATTAAATTTCCTCTCATTCTCATGAGTAAGTGCACATGTGTTTGTGATTCCACGCTAGCAGAGGCCTGGATTCAGATACTGCAGAAAGCTGTAATATGGTTTAAGGATACACTTAAGAGCCATTGCTAGTGAGAACAGGAAAGGAGGGATTTCAACAAATATTCTCCAGGACAAAGCCTGAGATTTGCACTCCTCAGTGCTAGGGAAAAAAAAATCTCTTGCTAGCAAGGAAGTCAGCTATCTTGGCACCTAGAAATAATGGTGGTACTAAAAATCTTCTTGGGCTGCTGTTGAGAAACTAGAAAAGGCAGTGCCCAAATTGATGTAGTTCAGCATAAGGGAAAAAAGGGCCCAAACTAATGAAAAGCCATTTCCCTTTACAATGGCACATTTTAGACAACCCAGGAATACAGAAGCATTCTTGCAGGCTGAAAGAAAGACCATGTGATACAAAGATAGCATGGTTAAGTGTGGAGGAATAGTTTAAGACCACATGCCATGAGTTCACATGGTCAAAACCCTCCGTCTCACTCTTCAGAAGCATACTTTTGTGCTGCCCAGGAAACATCTTGAACATTCAGCTGCAAGAATGGATGGTTTTTGTTAGGCATGGAAAGTGTTTCCTTAAGCCTAAACCATTACTGAAATTTAAAAGCCAATTTGTGTTTTGAGATTTGTCTGACAGATACACTAGAAAACATACTTTACTTCCAAAAAAAAGATGGTTCACATTTAAGGAACATACTAAAATACTGACATACCTTAATAGCAGTTCCATCTGCAAATTCTAACCTTGAGTCCATCCTTGCAGTTTTCCCAAAAACTGATCACTCCTTCGGCTAGAAATTTGTTTAAAACAAAGGCAAGAGACTTACTATGAGTCTCATAATAAAACTGGATCAAACAAAGTGTACCCCTCTTGTGGACTCCCCAAGGTAAGAATTTACAGATGGGACCAGGGTCAAATTGTGCCATTTGACAGAAGAGGGGATAGGGCAATATTAAAACTCTATAAATCGTGCCGCTTTGGGAAAAAAGATAATCCTAAGGACAGACCAACCCTTTTAATATCTTCAATGCACTTGATGATGTAGCTTCTTTTGATTGCCTCCTTCACTGCATAAGCATCACTAAGGATTGTCAGATGTTCCTCCAAGGCCTGCTGAATTAGATTACAGGGTAATGTTGGAAGATGGGCCAGTTCCCAAAGCACCTCCAAGACCTACAAAGACAATATACAAGGTTAGGCCGTGACCAGCAATTACAAGGATATCCAACCTTATCCTTTATCTAGCAAAGGAAGAAGGAATTTCTCATGCCTTTCCAGTGGTCGTCTCAATGCGCGCTTCCCGACCAATGCGTCCTATAAGGCTCAGTAGTTTCTGTCGCACTCTATCGCTCTCAATCTCCCAACTCTGCAGGGCAAAGAAATATTATTTTTATGACAGCAGCAAATATATAACCAACATGCAAAGTTCCAAAGCTCTTAATTGCTTTCATCTGCTCTTTAACAGGGTCATCACCAAAATATTGAGAGGCATGCGTTTTAAACGTGCCAACTCCCATTTTCGTTATTGGGAATTACACAGCTCATTCACTAAATGCGTTAAAAACACAGTACAAGCAGATGCAATAATAAGATCTTTTCTTGAAAGTACTTTTAGCATGGATAGAGAAAGGTTTTAACTATTTAAGTGAGACTTAAGCAAGTTAATTGACAATATAATAGGAGCAGACAGCAATTTTAAGTACATATTTCCATCTTTTCTTAAGGTCAGATTCAATGTTTTGATAGAAATTACTATTCAAAAATGGTATTTGTAGATGGGAGACTCAAACATATCGAAATCCCTGTTTTAATAAGAAATTTAAATTCAGATGAAAACTTACATTCTGAATAAGAACAAACAGATGATTAAGTTGATCAGAGCTGAACTTCACAGCAGCTGCAGCAATAATAGTATGAATGTTTTCAATCACAGTGGATGATTGTCCTGACTGAAAGAGGGGGGAGAAAAGGAGACAAAAGCTACTTTTTGCAATAATCAAACGAAGAAAATTTTAAGATGGGACTTCTCCTACTATACAAACTTCACAGTGTAAAAACCTTCCAATATCTAAGGAAAGACAGGTGAATGAACGAATGATTCTTCATTTCACTACCAGGCAAATATTGAGAAAAGCCTTTGTACAGTAACAAGAGGCAAGTTTTTCAGTCTGACAAGACCCCAAAACAGCCATAATAGTGAGCAGAGACAAATGGCTATTTGGTGAAAAGCGCTATGTTATCTGCAAATGTTCTGGGGTGGCACTAGACCCTCTGAAGGGTGACCTGAGGTGCAAGGAGGTAAGTGTAGCCTTAGGCTTGTCTGGGCTGGATGATTTCCCACACCCAGTGCCTGGCCCCTTTACAAGGATATAGCTTTAGAAATTGGGTGCTGTTCAATTCACAGAAGTTATGGAAGGGCATCTTGAGCTCAATGAGGAGTGCCTCAAGTCCAAAAAGATTGAGAACCACTGGTGTAAATGCTATAGGCAAGGAGTGACTTTATATTAAATGACTGCTTCCAAAAATATTTTGTATTTCCCTGTTTAACTTTATTAACCTGTTCAACCTTATTTTTTAAGGGGAGACCAACTATGGACAAGAAAGATTTCTACACCTCCCTGCCTTTCTGCTGCCCGACACCATGGGGGGGGGGGGTGTGGAATCCTGCCTGATTTGCACATCAAAGAGCAACTCACAAAGACACTCTCATGGACCCAGAGGGACAGACTTACACCTTCAACTTCCTCTGTGCAAAAATTAAGTTTAATTTCTACCTATGGGGACTTTATACCATCTTTAATTTTCTCTGAGCCTGAGGAAAGGTGTGTGCCTAAGCTTGCAGAAAAAGATACGTTTTTTTTTAAATTTCTTAGTTGGTCTAATAAAAGGTATCATCTCTGAAAACAAGAGTTCTGGAGTTTTCCATTTCTTTTTGTCTCAGACCAATATGGCTACCAAATATATCCCTGAAGTATGAAAACACTGGCACTCAAACAGAAAGTTACTGAAGCTCTCCATGACTGGCTCAGTAACCCTCTCCCCAATCTATTTTCTGATCCATAATAATAATTTTCCGAAGCTATTCACAAAGGCTGCGCACAAAAATTCTCTCATCTACTTCCAGTTATACTGGCAGGGATACTAGTTTTCTCTGTTTAAAAATCACAGATTCTCTGATAAAAATTGCCAATTCTCCAATTAAAATCCCCAAAGTTTGCATTTTTCCGTGATTAAAATGAAACGCCATTATATATATGTATATATATCTGTTGATCACAATATTTTACTGATACATTTACAATTTAAAGCAATTTGGAAACCTACTAGTGCCTCAACTACTATAATAAAATAAATTATAAACACCTATAAATGTTGGCGTTTGATTTGGGGTTTTTTTTAATTATAGAAAAATGAGTTATCCCTGCCCTCTTCACTCACCAGGATGCGGGTCTGGGCAACCCTCCTCCCCCCACCAACTTTGTGGTGCCGAGCAGCCCTGATATGCCAGTGCCATTGCCCCTCACTCCTGACCCACAGACCCCCTTCACTCCCCAACCACAGCTTGCCGCCTCCCCAGCTGCCAGGGCTACAGGGTCAAGGACCCAGGTCCTCAGCCCCCTGCCCTGCCCCCCAGCAGCTGCCCAGGGGAGGCGGCAGCTGTTGCAATGGAGTGAAGCCCAGCTGCCCCTTCCCCCACAGGCAGCACAGCTGGAGCAGAGCCCATGGGTGGCGGGGGGGCATTAAGTGAGTACTGCCTGCTGCGGGCTCCCTGCCCTGCTGCTCTCTTCCAAGGCCTCAGAGGACAGGGACTTGGCGGGACCCAGTGCGGCAAGGCAGAACCAAGTGGGGAAGCTTGTTGCCCCTGCGGGGAGCCCCGCACTGCCATGGCAAGGCATCCACTGCTCACCCAGCAGCAGCAAGGGGCACAACTCTACACTGCTCCCTGGCAGGCAAGGGGCACCTCGCTATAGCAGCGCGGAGTTCCCAGTGGTGGCACTGAGCTTCCCTGCCTTGCCCCACTCGGCCTTGCCACGCTGGGCTGTGGAGGCTCCAAAGGGGAGGGTGGCAGGGTGGGGAGCCCCGAGCCCGCACCCACTCTGCACAAATCTGACATGGGAGCAGCAGCTAGCAACTTTTTAAGTCCCTGAATCAGATAAGAAACTCCTTCCCTCTCCTCACTCTCAACAACCCCTTCTCTCTGTGCTCAGTGGCACTTCCCCTCCCTGCTGCTGTGCAATGCAGTGCTGCCAGACACAGTGGCAGTGGCAGCTGGCAGGTTCCCCCTACCCAAGCCAGTTCCCAAGCTGGCAGGAACCCCTGTGGGGTGTTAGAAATCCAGCAGGGAGGAGGGACCTGTTTGCTGCTGCTATCCTGAGCTGAGCTCAGCTCCCACACAGTCCAGCAAGAATAAGGAGTGGCGCTGGAGCTCTCCCAGCCCCTGGGGAAGCCAGAGACACCAAAGACAGCAGCAGCAGCAGGCACGGGAAGGGGGAATGGGGGGAGAAGCAGGAGTTCCACCGTGCATGGAGGGAAAGGGAGTTCTTACCCGATTTGGGAACTTAAAGAGGTCCCCAGCTGCTGCTCTCATGGCATGGTCTGAAAGGGTGCCACTGCACCCCCTCTGGATTTACCCTAGCCCCTCACTTCTGTTGTCAATCTACATACACCTGTCCTGCCAGTGCTTGGGAATCTGAAGAGGCTTTGAACAGGAACAAGAACATTAGCATTCCTGGGAAAGCCTAATTCAATGTGGTGACAGCATAGACCAGTCAAGGGCTCTTCCCACATAGGTAGGTGTGGGTGTGTGGAGGGGGTGTTCAGCTCCAGCTCTTCCACTCACTGCAAAAGTGGCAGTATCCAGAGCTTTCGTGCTGGAATTCTACATCACATTACATTGGATAATAGCATTACAAAATGAGCATGTGACGTTTTCATAAGCTGGACGAAGGAAAATAAAGTTTGAACTCAAGTGATCTAGGGGCTTCTGCTCCTAGGACAAAAATGTTGTTAACATAAAACTTGGTTTGGGATGCCAACTCCATAAGTGCAAGTCTGCCGACCCTATACTGCACTTCCTCATCCTGAGTTGGGGAAGTCAAGAGTCATGAGAAAAACTACAGCTAACACTATGCCTGCTGCTGAAAGTCAGAGTAGTTACTTGACTATCAAATCATCTGGCTGTCTCATGATATGTAAATCCCTTCTCTCTGCTGTTCCCTATACCTGGGAGCTATTCTTTGGCCCCATTCTTAATATAGTCTCCTGGGAGCTCTGACAACCTTATTCACCCTCCAAAAAAAGGTCAAACACATTACAAATAAGTCATGAATTATAGGACCTTGTGACGTAGCCACTAGGACAGCAAGCAGAAGTCCCTCCCAGTGCCATGCTCATAAAAGGTCTGTGGCAAGTCGTGCACGTGCCTCAGTGCATCCTACCAATGAGCCTGCTTCCATGTGTTCTTCATTTAGAAATGTACAGACCCAGGGCAACTTTTAAAAACATCTTAGCCCACGCTTGAACTACTATGAGCCAAACAACACTTCCTGCCATGAAAAGAATACAGTCAGACCCCAAGTTACACAGGATATGTTCCTGAAAAACACCGTGTAAGTTGAAACTGTGTAACTCGAGGCATTAAGTCAATGGAAACCAGGGGGATAGGGGCCTGGGAACAAATCTGATAACATTTCATAATAAAAGGATATTTAAACACAAAATAATGGAATTAATAGCCTTATTAAAACCTTTACTCCTGGCTATGTGCTCATACAGAGACAAAGCTTTAGCCCCAGTTGCTGCACTGTCGACAACTGCTCCTTTTGTATTGGTCATTTCATTGAGCCAAAGATTAAGGAGTTTCTCAACCTTATCTAAATAAGGAATTCTAGTCACCGACAACACTCTTGAACTCATAGGGATTGTCGTTTTCACACAGTCTCTAATTTGTTGCTCACTTTTTTTAATGGTACGCACATTCAATTCACTTAAACTCCACTGGCGAGCAACTGATGCAGCACTATTGTCTTCTCTTAATTTATCAAGGATTTCTATTTTCTAGGCCAGGGTGATAGACTAATGTGCTCTGTTGGGCACAGCATCAAAGGCTTTCTTTGATGCCATTTTCACAAATATTCAGGGTTTAGCTTAACCAAAAATGATGGACAGTCTTGGAAGAGATGACAAGTGATGTTAATGCCATGTACGCAAACTCCAAACTAACAACCGCTTTATCACAAACAGTGTAAATGTGAAGCAGGGTATCATGTAAGTTGAAACATGGTCACGTTATATAAAGCATGCATACGTGAATCAGTGCAACTCGAAATCGTGTAACTGGGGGTCGGACTGTATGCTTGCCTGACAGACCATCTCATTGGGAGAGAACTCAGAAGCAAGCAGTGGGTTTGAGGCTGACAATTTATACAGTCTGAGAAGGATCTGTAATGTGAAATTCTGTCCTTGCATCGTTCATCTTGGGGATATTAGAGTGCCTTTATAAATCACCCTGGGGAAATCAAAGCAGAACATACAGGCAAGATCATACAGTGGAAGAGCTGGTAAAACCCAAAACTCCTAACAGGCCATACTAGGTTCTAACCACCGAGTAATGCTCCTTCCCTAAAAGTCAGAAATAAAAGTAGGAGGCAAGATTCAGACTAGACTACAGATACACCCCCAGACAGGACTACCAAGGCAACAGTGGTACCCAGTGCAGCCTGCAGCTGAAGTTCAAATTGCTTCTGTATTCTGGTGATCGATTTAATCCCAAAAGAATGAAATGGCAAATTGGATAATGAAAAAAACATCCAAACACAATGCCTTACTCAACTGAAACCAAGCAGAAAAAGTTAGCAAGAGTCATAAAACAAAAATCTTCATATGTAAAGGTCTTATATGAATAAAAAGAACCATACCATAGCATCTGCCAATATACAGATTATTTGACCTGAAGCTGGGAGGAGGGAAAGCCCACATTCAAGTCTCATATTAAAACCACAGTGAAGAGAACTAGTGGAGTGCCCCCTATGCAGGCCTTAGACCAGGTCCACGAGTGGACTGAATTGTTACTCTTCTAGCTCCTGCCTCTAGGGCAGTGCTTCCCAAACGTTTCCTCAGCATGACCCCATTTGCTTGGCATGGCCCCTTCCTCCCAACCCAGATCCTTGTTTATCATGACCCCATCTGCTGATGTTGTGACCCCATTTGGGGTTGCATCCCACAGTTGGGGAACTGCTGCTCTAGGGACTGGGGAGAAGGTTGGGTGGGGCAGGAGGGAAAGAAAAAAAAAAAAGCTGCATCACTCATTGCAGCATCCTTAAAATGCTTCAATGCTACATCCTAGCCAGAGATAAGGTGCTGTGTCAGCAGCAACTAGGTCATTAAGGAACTAGGAAACTTTATACAAATGCCATATGTAACCCTTTACTGCAGAAGGCTTGGGAGAGATGCACCTTACAGACACTGCACTGCACCTGCACGGGAAGTTACATAAGCTTTATACACCATATGTTAGGAAATGACTGAACAAGATTTTTGAACTGTTTAAGTAAACTGATAATTTCCAACCTCTTGTTCATCTACTCTGTAGTCAGCAGTTATTTCAATATCTTAACAGTAAACTGTCAAGCTCTCCTTTCAGAAATTAACAGTCATTTTGAAATCTGAACACGTCAAAATCTTCTTAAAAGAAGGCGCTAGGAAATAAAATAGGTCTGTTTGGGACACAGAAGGGCAATGGGTAGGGGAGAGAATGTGTTGGGTGTGAAGCCCCCAGGTATAAAGGTGGACTTTTCTCCTTATGCATTCCTATTACCAAACAAAAGTCTAATAAAAAATTGAATTCCTTCAATTTTTATCTACATTAGGGACGCACAGATAGAGATTTTTTGAGTCAATACTGATGGCTGATTTTTAAGGAGCCATATTGGCCGACACTGATCTGATATGCAGCTGGGCAGCATGAACACCAGCACTGGGCTGGTGTGGGGGAAGGATGGGGGGTGTGCAGATCAAGGCCACCACGCTGCCCTGCTGGGATGGACCCACGACCAGTTTGTTCAGGAGATGCATGAGGGGGTGGTGGTGGGGTGGCAGCGGCAGCTCCTGCTGCTGCACGCATCCTGGGAAGGCAAGGGGGTGTGTGCCCCCAGATCTCTGCGCAGGGCGGGCTGGGCTGCTGCTGCAGGCTGGGGCCAGGTCTGTGCTGGGCTCTTTGCAGCAGGGGCTGGGCTGGGATGTGCTCGGGGTGTGTGCATGGTGCAGCTGTGCACATGCATGGGGCATTTATTGACACATTATTAGCCACATCAGGCAAAAAAAGTTGATTTCCGATATTGTTAATTTTCCCTATATCCATACCAATCCAATATGGGACTGATGTATTGGTGCATCTCTAACCCATGTATAAAGTTTTCCTTTGGGAACATCCCATTCTCATTGCCAATATAAAAAGAGATTCCATTCAGGACAAGATCTAACACCTCTCTGTGTTCAGGTGGACACCACTACACACACAGGCCAGTATTCACACAAAGTATTACAGCTGAGGACACGTTAATGGCACAGTTCTAAAAAACCATCATATTCACACACAGTGGGGATTGATGTAGATCTCTCAAGGCATCCAAAGACTTCAAATAATTCAAAACTATACACAATATAGGGGACTGAATTGTTTGTACCAACTGAAACACCGCCACCACCAAAACCAAACAAACCCTCTCTGCACTGGCACATTACATTTCAGTTCAAACTGTTCCAACTAAAAAGACACAACCTTTCAAAGTGCATTTTGCATTAAGCACTTGAATCATCTTTTCTAAGGAGTGATTAATATGAGTGCTCTTAAGCTGAATTTCTTAATATGACAGAATGACTGATCAGTCAGTAATGCACATGTAAGAATAAGTTGAGAGAACATTAATAGAATATGAGCACCTTTTCTTTAAAGGCTGACGATGAGTTGGATTCAGAAAAAATAACATTATAAAGCACGGTCATCAGAACAGCCTCCTTTTCAGGTTGATAGCTTCTTATTCTAAGTGTTTTTGCAAGCCCTTTCCATTTACTTTTAAGAGAAAAACATTTATCAATTAGTCTACAATAATGAACACTCATGTTTCAAGATATAAACTGAATACTTGACTCTGGATGGTGATAAAGTGGTTGAAGAATAAAGTTCTATTTGCTTTAGATTTTAAGCATATTTTCAAAGTCTTATAATCTCCCCCTTCCCACCAGGTTCACACACTACCAGCTGAGAAATACTAGGATAGAAAAAAGGAACAGAACCTTGAAGATACAGATGTTAATTAGGAAGCAAGAGTAAAACTTGTACAAAATAAGCACCAAGCTAAATCTGTTGGCCCATGGGTGGCAGTTACAATAGTACGTGTCTTTGAAAAAAAACATTAAATGGATATTACATGAAAACCTCTACTATCCCCCACTCTGCTGACACCTTTGGGTACATATCAGCAGGGAGAGCAGCCATGGAGGGGGGATTTTTTTTTTTTCTTTTTAAAAACAGGTCAGGCAGATTAAAGTAACCTGAAACATAATGGTACTACCCATCAGCGCCCCACCCCCCACCTCAAATGTTCATTTGAAGATATGATGTGGTCTGATCTGCAATCCCAACAATTGTGCCTCCAGCCATGCCACATGTGCATGGCAGGAGACAACTGTAAGTCAGGTGTCAGATCCCAGTTGTGTCATGTTGCCAGTGCAGGGGGACCCCAACTGAACGCTGGCTGCCCCTGGGGACCAATGGGGCCAGTTTGAGCTCCCATGTGGTCCCTAGAGCCAGTTGGTCAGCTGTTTGTTGGCAGAATTGGGACTACCCCTGGGCTTAAGCCCCAGAATGGTTGATTAGGACTACCCCAGGGCTCTCATCTTGCCACTGTCCTGATTAGGCCAACAATCAGCTGATTGAGACTTTGTTCTGGGGCTGGAGTTTACCATATATTCAAATTTAAAGTATGATGGTAAATAGCCACAAGGGGTGCATCTACGCATGCACTTTACTGCAGAGTTGACCAATTAGCCCCGCAATAAAGCATCACTGTCTGCACATGCATTGGCATTATGGCGCATTATATTAACTCTGCTAGAGTAAGTTAACTGTTGGGGACAGTACTATCTTACAGTGCAGTTATTTACTCTGCCAAAACACACGTGTAGACGGGAACAGGGGCTGGCTGGGGCATGAGGGTGCTAGAGTGCGGGGGGCTGCCATACAGCTCCACACTTTAGCACTCGTGTCCCAGTCAGCCCTTCCATCACCTGACACCACTACCTGGAGCCCAGGGCTGACCCCCTGAGCCTGCTGCCAGCCCAGGGTTGCCCTGCCCCAGCTCAAACTGCTGTGGTCCCAGATGCATATGCTGTACCCAGAAGCAGACGACTCCAGCCCAAACTACACTCAAGTTCATTTCTTTGCCTTAATTGCTCATGTAGATGCAATAACTTCATAACAGGTTTTCTATGTAATAACTTTATAGCTGGTTTCCTGTTTTACTGAGCCATTAATCCAATGAACACATGGCCAGTTTATCCTTTAAGATGCAATTAACTGGTTAATCCTGTTGTGAGTGTAGTGTCTGCCTGGGGCCTCAGGAAGAACAGGATGACAAAACCCTGGAGCTGGAGGGTAGACACTGCATTTCAGTATTATCAAGTAAAGGAATCCTTCAGGAATAAGATGTTTCCTCCTACATCCCTAGTACACAAAATAGCCTGCAACACACACAGACATGGGCCAAGTTTAAAGCTAGATGCATTATGGTTACTGTTTTTTCTTAATATTTTTCTCTATACTCAATTTTGTTTTACTATAAGTATATATGAAATCACTTGGCAGTTTCATGCACAATCTCCCTAGCAATGAAGCTACCTTAATATTTTAAGAACTGGTGATAAGATGTCTAGATCATTTCCTTGCATGTGATTAGTGCTTAACAGAGTACAAGTGAAGAAGCTCTCTTTCTAAAGGTGTTTCAGCATTATCATGTGGGCAAAATGTTAATGGCCATGGCTGAAAATGAAATTCCACTGATATTTAAATTAATAATGCACACCATGATTCTGTAAGGAAATTAACCAAGTAATATGATGGTCCAGCACATAAATGAACAGCTATAAAACCTTAGAAGTAGCTTGACTTCATATTTCACACCAAAATTCTAAACAGCCACCTTAAGACACTGGCTAATTTTTAAAGTGACATATAAAAAATAAAAAGCACCCATAAACGTACCTGTATTCTCCAAATCTTAGTGAGCTCATCTAAAGATAATTTACTGCCTAGCAGTTCAATAATTCCCTTTATGCGGTCACAGTATTGCGCTTGGTCTATATTGCCTAAAAGAATAAAAGGAGACAGATGAATTGCATTTTTTTTAAGTTATCACAGAACATGAGTCATTTCTTAAGTCAGCCACAAGAGGCTTTTTTTTTTTTTAAGGAAGTGTCAGCTAAATCTTATTTCCATCAGAAAATTCTGTATCTGCTATTTATTACAGGCTATTCCTAAGATTACGAAAAAAGAAAAATCAGAGAATAGAACTGAAGAGCAACGATGGATTATTTTCTGTGCATTTGACAGTACTTTATCAGAGAAATGAAACTGACTGGAGGCAAAACTGTCATCTCTCTGCCAGTGGGTATTAACTAGTAAAGCAGCTGCAAAGCTGGAAGTGAAACTGAGAAAGCAGTGGCAGACAGCTACATACATGAAAAGAAGAGTGGGGTTTACCAGTGATATTCTCAAAAACCTTCTTAGCATCAAAATAAATGGTAGTAGGCTAGCAGATTCTCTGCAAAAGAGTTTCCTATTCAGAAAATGGAATAGGATTCCAACTGATTGTCCTGTTAATTACAAGGCAAGGTACAAACTGCAAGAGTGCTTACCTTCTAGCGCAATTGATAAAACAGAATTTTCTACTAGCCAGTTTAATAATCGGTCGGTATCTATTGCATTCTTCACCGATTTGGATACAGTGCTGTCTTCTATTAATTTGGTTACCTATAAGTCATAGAATGTGAAACTTATATCTATGTCTAATTCTCAAACACAGTAAAATCCATTCAGAAAGTTCAGTGGGGTATCGCATGCACTGGAATTAAAAACAGACAAAAAAAAACAAAACAAAAACTAGTCTGCTGTCAAAGGCCGGGCACAGAAAAGAAACAGCTTTGATGTTTGTCTACCTCTAAATTCCTCAGCTTCCTACTCCCATTCTGTCACTGCATACAGAGAACTCCTGTCCTGTAAACGCAGGTGTACCAGGAAGTTCTCTCAAAGTATGTGTCCTCCTACACTGCTCAAGTTAGTTCCGCATTTTCATTAGAGAATTCTCGCATCTCAGTTTCTTCTAGTAACGAGTGACCACAAAACTTTAAAAAACCCCTAAACACGTGAAATTAAATTAGTTTACTAGGAAAACAACATGCTCATGACCAAGGACCCAAAATTAAAGTACATACATTAGTAAACTTTGTTCGATTACAAATGTACCGGTTCCCCTTAGAAACAAGAACCAAATTTGAGAGAAGCCCTAAAATACATTTAAGGTGCAGCTACATGAGACGTTTACTATACAATAGATTAATTTGTGCAGTAAAAGGATCGGTGTCTACACGTGTGCCCTTATTAGGTTGGAGTAAACTAATTTACTCGGCAACAGTGCACATGTAGTGGCTGCCCTGGCTGGCTAGGACACAAGGATTCTTCAGTGCAGGAACTGCCTGCTGCACGAGGGTCCTCCAGTGCAGCCCCAGCCAGCCCCTCCACAGCATGTTGAGCCGAGGGGGAGCAGCTCTGGGCTGACAGGCTGACCCTGGGGCCCCCTACCAGCCAGGGCTGCTCTGCCTCAGCTCAAATGTGCTGCGATCCTGGGCATACATACAAATTGCAATAAACTCTGGAGTTTATTGCTCCAGAGTTTACTGTTCCTGGGCATGTGTTCAGACAGTGCGCCTGGGAGCAAGAAACTCCAAAGCAATAAACTCTGGAGTTTTACTGCTTCGCATTAACTGCATGTGTAGACATGCTCTTAATGTAACAAGCTTTCTAAAGAGAAGTTTCTGGGAGAAGCATGTTTTCCTAAGAACTGAAGGACTCAACCTTTCATCTTGTTGTATGCATTCTGTGGGGTAAAGATGCCTCCTATTTCCACTTGTATGGTGCCTAGCACAAAGAGGGTATTTGCCCGTGATGGGATCCCAGGCACAATGGTAGTCCAAATGCACCCAAATAGTGTGACAGTCTGGTAAGATTCAATTCACAGTACATCATGCTTTTATGGAGCTCCATATTACAAGTAAGATATTTGTCTGAAATATCCTAAGCAATGCAGAGAGTTGGCAGAACGATCTCTCACTGTAACATCCATGAAGAGCAAAGACTGTTGTTTATGAATGTACCTGAAACTCTAGTTGTAAGAGAAGGGTGAAAGTACCTGAACTATTTCCAGCTAGGAAACTAGTCCTTGAACCCACTAAGCTTGCAAAGCTTTTCTTTCTTTCTGCGGTTTTTTTTTTTTTTTTTTTTTGTTTTACTTTCTCTTCCCGCCACTATGGGTTGGGATTTTTCAAAAGGAAAAAAGTTTAAAAA